>NC_133450.1:217096077-217399108 GCF_048565385.1 Saimiri boliviensis | reverse complement strand
ACCATTTTGGTTGGGACTTCTTTACCATCTGGGTGACTGTTAGGGTGTTTTGGTCCCCTTCCCCCAGCCAGCAGCAGGTAACCTCCCAAATGACCATGTGCCAACACATTTAACCTCTTAGGAGACTGAACAGGTTAACCTTCGGCTTATGTGAAACAGATACTTGAATTATACACTTTATTTTTTGTCAATAGCAAGGTCTTACAGAAAGCATAATGAAGAAAAAGTTTGTAAAATTTAAAATCTGACTATTAACCATGGATTTCTGTTTACTTAGACTTTAAAAAATAAAGTATATCCTACTGATCAAGGACCTATATAAATGATACAGCATATATAAAATATGTATAATAAATATATATTAATATATAGTATATATTAGTATAATATAGTTTGTATGCATATATATTTGTATGAGTATTTTAAAAGAGACTTGAAAGTTAAATTAAGTGCTGGGCATGGTGGCTCACACCTGTAATCCTAGCACTTTGGGAGGCTGAGGTGGGCAAATTATCTTGAGCCTAGGAGTTTGAGACCAGCCTGGGCAATGTGATGAAACCCCGACTCTACAGAAAAAATACAAAAAATTAGCCAGGTCTTGTGGCATGAACCTGTAGTCCCAGTTACTTGGGAGGTTGAGGTGGGCGGATCACCTGAGGCCTTTGAGATTGAGGCTACAGTGAGCTGAGAGATTGCATCACTGCATTCTAGACTGGTGAGACCCTGTCTTAAAAAATAGTAAGTTAAATTAATTTTTGGTATATCTTTCCATATTGGTAGATGCCCACCGAGGAGAGATCTACGTGTGTTGGTGGGATGAACAGGCAAGATGAAAAAATCAAGGTAGAAGGAAAGATAAAAAGAAAGCCTGACACCGTAAACTTGCTCTGGCTTTGCATTCAACTGTCATGTGTTTTGGGATCCCAAAGAGATTTTTTTATGGATTCTTTAACCTACAAAAGAGAAGTGACATCTCAGCTAGAGTACCCATAGATTACTTATAGATTTTATCTGAAATTCCAGTATTCTGTCACATGTTACAATGGGTTCATTCCTAGTTGTCAAACTATATGTCACAATTTTTGGTCTCAGAAAGTAGTTCATATAAGCCCAAGTGTTGTCTGCAGAGAATGTACTTGAGATTGAATATTACAGATGAAGGTTTTAAAAAAAAAAAAAAAAAAAGGGAAATTGTCATTTACTGGATATTTCTTATGTGCCAAGTACTTAGCATGTATTCAGTAAGTGTTAGAAGGATTATATCATATGATATGATCTGATTTTAAGTTTGACTTGGTAATACCTAGTTCATTTAACAGTTACTCTTTTCTCCTTCCCTTCTTTGGGTGCCAAGCTGAGACACAGTACCTAGAAAGGACTCTGGTTTAGTCAGGAAGGCAGATGTGGCTTTTACCACATCATAGTAAGGATGGCTCATATTTGTTATGCATAGAGTGTTTCATATGCATTTTTTATTAAGCATTCATAAGACTTGTTTCAAAAGATACAAACCCCATCTTACAGATGAGAACTATGAGGGCTGAAGAGATTAAATGACTCACCCCCTAGTACTTAGTGAAGTACCTATCTGAGATTTCAGAGCCCCTGCGTTATTAAATAATTAATTTCTATTCTGTCTCTAGCGCTCTTGATTGTGACAAATCTCAAGTGCTAATGGTGGAAGACTTTAAGGCAGTGCAATGACTTAAATATAGTGAGGCTTTTTGTGTACAAAAGAATGAAGGCTATTTTTGAAATGTCATTTGGGCCTCTTCTGCATGCGTTGGGATGGTTTTGGATACAAAGTAGAATGATTCATTGTGGAGTAGGTTCCCAGAGATGTCTTCTGTGACTTAGATTTAGGATTATTCCACTATTTTTCAAGTAAGTTCTTTCCTGAAGCAAGTTAAGATAGTTCACAAATCTCCCTTGTTTTCTCCCTTTATGTCCCTTTTCTGCTATAACATTGTTAGTGATTTTGCTATGTCACATTCATAACAATTCTGAGTGCCTGCTTCCAAAGCTTCAGTTGATTCTGTGGCATCGTTACTAGATCAAGTCTTCTGAATGTGACCTTTTGCTGAGGAGTTGCCTTCTGATAAGGATTCTTTTGATCAGGGTAAGGGTGGTATGAGATCCAGAGCTTAGGCTGAACTCTCATCCCCTTGACCTCTGCCCCTATTTCAGAGTTTATACTCACTTGGTAGGGACTCCCAATGGAGCCAAAGAGTTTAGCACTTGTTTACAATTGATGAAAAGATAGTTGCATTCAAAGGCCGTTGTTGGGTCCTTGGGTAGTCATGGATGTCTGCCACTATCTCTGATGGGTGAAGGAAATGCTTGAACATTTAAGTCTGGAGATTTTAATGGATGACTAAGAAGGAATGAGAAGAAGTTCTGAGGCTAGATAGATTCTGCAAGTATTCTTTCCATGGGAGCAGTATTGTAGTAGCATTTTCAGATGAGGCAAAGACTTTTAAATAAATGTTTATTTTATTTAAAAAAAAGCTGAAGGGGTTTGCTTAAATTCAGTATTTGATAACAAGGAGTACATGGGAAAACTTTTCCTTTTTTGATCACTTGCCAAAGAGAAAACTTTGTGTTAGGCAAATATGTCAGTAGTGGGGGGATATCCTAGATTAAAGACACTGTCTTCAAAGATGTATGTAATTTTACAAATTTGTATTTTCTTTAAATATCTGATATATTCTAAGCATGCTGAGACTAAAACACCTCAGTTCCAAATGAGGCCTTTTCTGGGTATTCTTTGGTCAACCGGGACCACTCTTTGCCTCTTTACCTGAAGTTACTTTGTTTTTGTTTTATTTTGGTCCAGTATTTGTCATAAATATGATCTGAAAGAAAAGCCTCTTTCTTTGAAGAGAGCTGACAGTCACTGTGAACCGAAATTGAATGTGCTTTGTTGGTAAGCATAAGAAAAATTAAAATTATGGAATAAGATTCAAAGTGAAAATACCACGTAAGATCTTTTTCATCTGTTAGTACAAAATTCCACATCCTAAGTGTAGTCCGGCCTGGCCTATAAATGTATTTTGTTTGACTTCCAGGATATTTAAATAAAAGCACATTGTCAACACTTAAAACATTAAAGATGGCTGGTGTGGTAGCTGACGCCTGTACTTCCAGCACTTTGGGAAGCCAAGGCGGGTGGAGCACGTGAGGTCAGGAGTTTGAGACCAGCCTGACCAACATGGTGAAATCTTGTCTCTACTAAAAATATATAATTAGCTGGGCATGGTGGTGTATGCTTGTAATGCCAGCTACTCGGGGAGGCTGAGGGAGGCCGACGAATTGCTTGAACCCGGGAGGTGGAGGCTGCAGTGAGCTGGTATTGTGCCATTGCATTCCAGTGTGCGCTGCAAGAGCGAAACTCTTTCTCAAAAAAAAAAAAAAAAAAACCCAAACGTGCAAGAGTTTCAAACAACTTCAGATTTCTGGCTTTCTTGATAAATTGTAATATCTAACACTGAGCTCAGATTTCTATGTGGCATCGACTGGCTGGAACAGAGTAGTGGCTGCCTTCTTTATATTGATTGATTGATTGATTGGACACAGGGTCTTGCCTTTTCACCCGGACTGGAGTGCCATCATGGCTCACTGCAGTCTCGACCTCCTGGGCTTGAGCAGTCCATCCCACCTGAGTCTCCCGAGTAGTTGGGACTACAGGCATGCAGTACCATGCCAGACTAATTTTTGTATTTTTTGTTGAGATAGGGTTTCACCATGTTGCTCAGGCTGGTCTTCAACTCCTGGGCTCAAGCAGTCTGCTCACCTCAGCTTCCCAGAGTGCTGGGATTACAGGCGTGAGCCACTGTGCTTGGCCTGCTGCCTTCTTTAAATGAGCATATGCTCTCAGGTTTTCACACAACCTTGGTGGCCTCCTTTACCCATTTATGTTTCCTGCTAATACTCTGTAGGCATTTGAGTTTGCAGCTCCTACATTAAATAATTATAATTTTCAGGGATGATGAGAGTGTGGGAAAATGGGAACTCTTAAAAAATGTAATCTGTATCCCAAAGAACCGATACAAAGATGAGTAAAAGAAAAAAAAATCTAATATCTATCAAAACAGATAACATACAGGTTATTTTTACAGACTTAGCAGTTTAAAATTTAAAAATATAAAATTAAAAATGACAGGCCACGCAAGGTAGCTCACTCCTGTAATCCCAGCACTTTGTAGATCCCTTGAGCCCAGGTGTTTGAGACCAGCCTGGGCAACAAGGAAAAACCTCATCTCTACAAATTATACAAAAACTAACTGGGTGTGGTGGCGCATGCCTGTAGTCCCCACTGCTTGGGAGGATGAGGTGGGAGAATCACTTGAGCTTGGGAGGTCAAGGCTACAATGAGTTGTGATCACACTACTGCACTCCAGCCTGGGCAACAGAGTGAGACCCTGTCTCTACCCACAATCCTCACAAAAGAAAATTTAGATTTAACAATTCATACATCTAGGAATTTATCCTAAATATTTGACACGAAAAATGTATGTTTACAGATGCTTTTTTTTAGCATTTATTTATTTATTTATTTATTTATTTTGAGACAGAGTTTTGTTCTTGTTGCCCAGGCTGGAGTTCAGTGGTGTGATCTCTGCCCCCTGACAACCTCCGCCTCCCGGCTTCAAGTGTTTCTCCTGCCTCAACCTCCCAGGTAGCTAGTATCACAGGCATGTGCCACCAGGATAATTTTGTATTTTTAGTAGAGATGGCTTTTCTCCATGTTGGTCAGGCTGGTCTCAAACTCCTGACCTCAGGTGATCTACCCGCCTCATCCCCCTCCAAAGTGCTGGGATTACAGGCATGAGCCAGCATGCCTGGCTAGCATTTAAAATAGTAAAAATATTGGATAACTGGGCGTTGGTGGCATATGGTTGTCGCCCTAGCTACTGGGAAGGCTGAGGTGGAAGGATTGCTTGAGCCTAGGAGGCGGAGGCTGCAGTGAGCCAAGATTGGGTCACTGCACTCCAGCCTGGGCAACAGAATGAGAGACGCTGTCTTTAATTTAAAAAAACAAACAAGCCATTTACGTTTAATAGGTTATTCAATAAATGGATTGTGGTTTTTCATGCAATGGGATGCTGTAAACTTAAGGAGAAGGCAAATTTTTAGTCTGGAAGGTGATACACTGTTAATAGTGGTGTTTTGAGGAAAATGAGATTATAGGGTATCTTTCGGAGTTTTCTGTTTTTAAGGACATTGCATTATTAAGAAAAAATATATGCATTTAAAAAATTCTTTCATTTTAGCTGCCAAATTTCCAAGGCTATTCTCCCAAATTGAGCGACATAGGTTCTAGCTTCCACTTAAAGCACAGATTTTACATTCAGAATTCTCTTTTTTTTTTTGAGACGGAGTCTCACTCTGTCACCAGGCTGGAGTGCCGTGGTGCGATTTTGGCTCATTGCAACATCGCCTCCCGGGTTCAAGCGATTCTTCTGCCTCAGGCTCCCTAGTAGCTGGGACTACAGGCTCGCACCATCATGCCCAGCTGATTTTTGTATTTTTAGTAGACACAGGGTTTTACCATGTTGGCCAGGATGGTTTTGATCTCTTGACCTCGTGATCCGCCCACCTTGTCCTCCCAATGTGCTGGGAATAAAGGTGAGAGCCACCGCACACGGCCAGAATTCTCTTATCTTGAAATTGTTCTAAGGAAGGGAATCAGAGTCCTCAAGTAGCAGAACTGCCTTGGAAGCCTAAGAACAAAGTCAAAGTCTTCTACAGCATCATCAGGCTTCCACTTGGAATCCTGTTTCCATTCACTAGTAAAGTCATCAGAATTTGCCCCCTTTTCAGTGTCAGGCTTGAGGCTTGAGCCAGCGCTATTGATCATGGAGGGAGCTTCCTGACAGTCTCAGGGATACCTCCTGAAAGTGACCCTAATGAAATGCAGGGGCACATGGTACAGTGGAAAAACGTGAGTGAAAGTTTGCATCCTGGCCTTGCTACTTTCTTGCTGGGTAGCACAGGAACCCTGTGAAGCTCAGTTTGTTCATCTTTGAAATAGTAATAATTCTTGTTAAATGTTTTAAAAAATAAGTGAGATAATATATGTGAATTGCTCAGTAATCAGCTGCTCTAGTCCTGCATGTTTATCCTTTGTGAAAATATAAGATGAAAGGTTTTTGATTTCTTTTTGTTAATATTTAATGAGTATTTACTGTATGCTAATGATTTTAAAACAGTTATTTATTCTTCCTGGAAGCTCTAGAAGGTTATTCTCAACTCTTGTTCTCCCCATTTTACAGATGAGGAAACTGACAGTTTAACACTTGGCCAAGGTCACACAGCTGGTAAGTGGCAGAGCTGAACCCTGTGTGATCCCAAAGCCCTGCTTATCTTTTTAAAATTGAGGTGTGATTTACATACAATGAAACACATAGATCTAAAGTATTAAGTTTAAGCATTTTTATAAATGTGTGCACCCTGGTAATCCTCATTCCACCAAGATACAGAACATTTCCATCCCTTTGGAAAATTCCCTTATGCTTTTCCCAGTCCATCCCACTACTCTGCCCCAAAAAGCAATAACTTCTGGTTTCCATCATGATAGATAAGTTTTGCCTGTTTTAAAATGTCGTGTGTATACAGTCATACAGTATGTGCTCTTTTGCGCTTGTTTCAGCATGATGTTTGAGACTCATCCATGTTGTTGGTGTTAGTAGTTCATTCCTTTTTATTGTTGAGGAGTATTCCTTTCACTGTACCATAGACTATTTGCCTGTTGATACCTGGGCTGCTTCTAGTTTTTGGTTTTTATGAATAAAGCAGCTATAAAATTTCTTGTATAAGGTTTTTATGGACCTGTGTTTTTATTTCTCTTATACATTCAGGAATTGGGTCATATAGTAGATGTATGTTAAAATTTTTATGAAATTTCCAAACAGATTTCCAAAATGTTCATACATCTTAGTTCCAGTAGTATATGAATTTCAGTTCCACATCTTTGCAAGCATTTGTTGCTGGTTTTTAAAATTTCAGTCATTCTAGTGAGCATTGTAATAGGATTGATGTGCTTTTAACTTGCATTTCTTGATGACTATTAATATTGGTCACTTTTTCATGTACTTATCGGTCATTCCTGTGTCATCTCTTAAAAGTGTTCAAATCTTTTGGTAAATTCATGTGGCTGGGTGTGATGGCTCATGCCTGTAATCCCAGCACTTTGACAGGCCAAGGCTAGTGGATTGCTTGAGCCCAGGAGTTTGAAACCAGGGTGGGCAAAGCAACATGGCAAAACCCCTGTCTCTAATACAAAAATTAGCTGGATGTGGTGGCACATGCCTGCATTTCCAGCTTACTTGGGAGGCTGAGGCACGAGAATTGCTTGAACTCGAGAGGCGGAGGTTGCAGTGAGCCAAGATTGTACCACTGCACTGCAGCCTGGGTGACAGAGCGAGATTCGGTGTCAAAAAAAAAAATTACGTGTGTTCAAATATTGAGTGGTAGATGTTTGCTATTCTAGATATAACTACATCAGATATGTGTGGAAGTATTGTCTCCTAGTCTATGGCTCCTTTTTACTTTTTAACATGTTTTGCGAGGAACAGAACTTTAAAATTTTTATGAAGTCCAATTTACTAATTTTTAATATTTTATGATTATCATTTTCTGTGTCCTTTGTACAAATCTTGGCCTAACCTGAGGTTGCAGAGATATGCTATGTTTTCTACTAGAAACAATAGGATTTTAGTTTTTACATTTATGTCTATAATTTATCTCATTTTTTTTCTATATTATGAGTTAGGAATCAAAGTCTTTTTAATATGAGAATTCATTTGTTTGGCACTATTTGTTGAAAAGGCTTTCTTCATTGCATTTTATTTTTTTGAGACAGGGTCTCACTCCTCTGCCCAGGCTGGAGTGCAGTGGCATGATCATGGCTCACTGTAGCCTCCTTTTCCTGGGGCCCAAATGATCCTTTCACCTCAGCCTCCCAAGTAGCTGGGACCACAGGTGTGCACCACTATGCCAGGCTAATTTTTAAATTTTTGGTAGAGATGGAGTTTCACTGTGTTGGTCAGGCTGGTCTCAAACTCCTGGCTTCAAGTGATCCTCCTACCTTGGCCTCCCAAAGTGTTGGGATTTTAGGCATGAGCCACTGCACCTGCTTGTTCAGTATTTTGATGCTCTTGCTGAAAAATAATTGTGGTTCTGTTTTATGAACTCTATATTCTCTTCTACTAATCTTTTTACCTTTTTACAAATACCATAGTGTCTTGATTACTATAACTTGATAATAGATCTTGAAATCAGATAGAAGTAGTCCTCCAACTCCAACTCCATCCTTCTTTGTCAAAGTTGTTTTGATTATTTGGCTATTGTAGCTTTTTTTTTTTTTCATTTCCATATAAATTTCAGAATTAGCTGATGAATTTTTTTTTCTCCTTCCTTCCTTTCCTTCCTTCCTTCCTTCCTTCCTTCCTCCCTTCCTTCCTCCTTTCCGCTCCTCTTTTTTCTTTTCTTTTTCTTTCTTTCTCAAAAAAGCCTGCTTGAGATTTTGATTGAATTGCATTGACTCTATCAATTTTGGAAGAGTTGTCATCTTAATAATATTGGGTCTCTTAAATTAAAAAAAATTTTATTTTTTTAGAGACTGGGTCTCACTCTGTTACTGAGGTTGGAGTACAGTGGCACAATCATAGATCACTGTAGCCTCAAACTCCTGGCCTCAAGGGATCCTCTTGGCCCAGCCTCTGGAGTAGCTGGGACTACTGGTACTCACTACCACATGCGGCCAGTTTCCTTTTTTTTTTTTTTGAGACAGAGTTTCGCTCTTGTTACCCAGGCTGGAGTGCAATGGCGCGATCTTGGCTCACCGCAACCTCCACCTCCTGGGTTCAAACAATTCTTCTGCCTCAGCCTCCCGAGTAGCTGGGATTACAGGCACATGCCACCATGCCCAGCTAATTTTTGTATTTTTAGTAGAGACGGGGTTTCACCATGTTGACCAGAATGGTCTCGATCTCTTGACCTCGTGATCCACCCGCCTCGGCCTCCCAAAGTGCTGGGATTACATGTGTGAGCCACCATGCTTGGCCAATATTGAGTCTTCTAATCCATGAAGTCAGTGTATCTTTCTTCATATTTAGGTCACCTTTATTTTTTCTCATTAATGGTTTTAGTAGTTGAGTGTTGAGATCTTACACGTTTTTATCCTTAAGTATTTTGTTTTTTACTGTTACAGTAAATGGTATTTTTAAATTTTATTTTCCAATTGTTGCTGGTATATATAAATGCAGTTGATTTTTATATATTGTTTGTATCTTGTGGCATTGTTAAATTTGTTTGCTAGTAGTAGTAACTTCAAAAAAATAAATTCCTTGGGATTTTTTTATGTGTACATCTGTGAATAAAGACACTTACTCCTTTTTGATGTTTATGACTTATTTATTTTTCTTACTGCACTGGCTGAGATTTCCAGTACAATAGGTAGATAGAAATGGTGAGAATGACGTTCTTGCCTTGTTCTTAATCTCAGGGGGAAGGAGTTCAATTTTGCTATCAAGTATGATGCCAACTCTGTTGGCCTTTCTTTTCTTTCTTTCTTTTTTTTTTTTGAATTGTAAAATATGCATGACATAACATTTACCATCTTAGCAATTTTTAAATGTGCTCATCAGTTGCATTAAGTACATTGACACTGGTTGTACAGCCATCCACCAACATCCGTCCACAGAACTCTTCTCATATTGCAAAACTGACGCTCTATACCCATTAACAGTAATTACCCATTCTCCCCAGTTCCTGGTGACCACCATTCTACTTTTTGTCTCTATGAATTTGTCTACTCCAGGTACCTCATTTAAGTGGAATCATACAGTTTTATCCTTTTATGACTGGCTTATTTCCTTTAGCATAATGTGCTTAAAGTTTATGTTGTAGAGTATTAGAATTTCATTCATTTTTGAGGCTGAATAAGATTCCATTGTATGTATATATCACATTTTGTTGATCCATTCACCTATTGATGGATGCTTGGGTTGCTTTTACCTTTTGGTTATTGTGACTAATGCTGCTATAAACATGGGTTTACATGGGTGTCTCTCTTCAAGTCCCTACTTTTAATTCTTTGGGGTATATACCCGGAAGTGGAATTGCTGGACCCTATGGTAATTCTGTTTTTACTTTTTGAGGAGTCACTGTACTAATTTCCCGCAGCTGCTGCACCATTTTACATTCTTAACCAGCAGTATGCTAGGGTTCCAGTTTCTCCACATCCTCGCCAACACTTATTTACTGTGTTTTTGATAGTAGCTCTCCTAATGAGACAGTATCTCATTGTGGCTTTGATTTGCATTTCCCTAATGACAAGTGATATTGAGCATCTTTTCATGTGCTTATTGACCATTTGTGTGTCTTTGGAGAAGTGTTTGTTGAGGTCTTTTGCCAATTTAATTGGATTCTTTGTGGGTTTTTGTTGTAGTTGTAGGAGTTCTTTCTATATTCTGTATATTAATCCCTTAACATATACATGATTTTCAAATATTTCCATCCATTCTGCAGGTTGTTTTTTCATTCTGTTGTGTCCTTTGATGCACAGAAGTTTTACATTTTCATATTATCAAGTAATTTTTTGTTTTGTTGCCTATGTGTTTTGGATCGTATCCAAGAAACTATTGCCAAAGCTAATGTCATGAAGTTGTCTCCATGTTTTTTTTTCCTAAAAGTTTTGTAGTTCTAGGGCTTATGTTTAAGTCTGATACATTTTGAGTTAATTTTTGTGTGTGGTGTAAAGGCCAGGCTGGGCGCAGTGGTTCCTGCCTGTAATCCCAGCACTTTGAGAGGCCGAGGCCACGGGGATCATGAGGTTGAGACCAGCCTGGCCAAGATGGTGAAACCACGTCTCTACTAAAAATACAAAAATTAGCTGGGTGTGGTGGTGTGCACCTGTAGTCCCAGCTACTTGGGAGGCTGAGGCAGAATAATTGCTTGAATCCCAGAGGTGGAGGTTATAGTGAGCTGAGATTGTGTCACTGCACTCCAGCCTGGGTGACAGAACAAGACTGTGTCTCAAAAAAAATGGTTAAGGGCAGATTCATTTTTTTGCATGTGGATATTTTATCAGTACCACGTAACTATCCTTTCTCCATTGAGTGATCTTGGTAACCTTGACAGAAATTATTTGACCATGTATATGAAGGTTTAGTACTGGGCTTTCTATTATATTCCATTGATCTGTGTCTGTCATTATGTTCGTACCACACTATTTTGATTATAGTAGCTTTGTAAATTTTGAAATCAGGAAGCTATAGGTTTGTTTGTGGATACCCTTTATCAGCTTGAGAAAATTTTATTCCTAGTTTGCTAGGAGTTTTTTTTTTTTTAATCTTGAGTGGTATTTTCAGATTAATAATTAGTTACTAATCTGTAAGTCATTTAAATTTTCAGATGAATTCTGCATCTAGACTGTTTAGACTTAATGTGGTGAATTACACTGATTGAATTTTGAAACTTAAGCTAGCGTTTTAATCCTGAAATAGACCTCATGTGGTCAGTGATACGATTTTCAAATGTTGCTGAATTCAACTTGGTAATGTTTTGTTAATGGATTTTTGTGATTATGTGTAGAAGAGCCAAAACCTGTGTTTTAACCTTAGTTCCGTATTGCCTCCAAAGATTTTTTTTTTTCTTTTGTTCTGGCTGGAGTGCAGTGGCGTGATCTTGGCTCACTGCATCCTTTGCCTCCCAGGTTTGAGTGATTCTTGAGCTTCAGCCTCCTGAGTAGCTGGAACTACAGGTGCGTGCCACTACACCCAGCTAATTTTTTTGTATTTTTAGTAGAGAAGGGGTTTCACTTTGTTGACCAAGCTGATCTGCAACTCGTGGCCTCAAGTGGTCTGCTTGCCTCAGTCTCCCAAAGTGCTGGGATTACCGGTATGAACCTTTACTCCAGGCCTTCAAAAGACTTTTGTTTTTCCTTAGTTTGTCATTTTGTGCATATTCCCTATTATTTGTTGAATCTACATTAGTTTAATTTTTTTGTGTAGTCGTAAATCAACTAAAAAACTTTCTAGAGAAGTTTAAGAGCTCTCTCCTCCTCCATCAGTTTTGAAGTCTCCATCTAGTGGTCTGTTCTGGAAGCACAGAGGTGTGAACCTGCATTAAAGTATTGGTGGGTATGCCAGTTTAGTCCATTAGGTGGCAACAGGCCCTAAACGAAGAGTGAAGAGCACTTTGAAAAATAGAAGAAAAACCGTGTTTGCAAAACTCAGAACAAGATTTTCTGAAAGTGGTACAGCTAGGCCTCAAGATCTTGGAGAAGGGAGTTGTACCTTTAGGTCAATCTAAGAGCATGTATGAAAACTCTAAAAATACCTGGGGCCTGTAGTCCAAGCTCCTCAGGAAGCTGAGGCAGGAGGATTGCTTGAGCTTCAGAGTTCAAGACCAGCCTGGGCAGCATAGTGAGACCCTGTATCTCTTAAACAACAACAACAAAAACAACAAATTCACATGGGATTCTATTTTTCTGTCTCCCTTCCCTTGCACCTCAAGCTTCAAAATCTTGACTTACTCAGTGGGTATCCATTGCTCACTTTTCTTTGAATATTGGGAGTAGAAAGTAATAGGGACTGAAGGTTTAAGTAATAGAGTAGACCCTTAATGCAAGGGGATCTGAGTTTGGAGAGTAGGGGTGAGAAGGATGTACTTGAAACCTACTTTAAAAATGATAAAAAGAAGAAATCTACTTGCAGAGAGATTTCAGGAAAAGGCTAATGGCTCCTTGCTATTCTGAGGTCTGACACTCCATTCCTTGGGCATGGAGAAAGGACTGTTTATGAATGTTATTTAAGATGTGGGCTTTTTTTTTTTTTAAATAAAAATGGAAATAGGAGAACAGATTTTCTTTGCCAAGGAATTGTTTAAAACAGTGGTGAAAGAAGAAGGTCAGTTAAAGGGATATGAGATTCCATAAAGTGGTGGATAGAATTTATAGGGCTGTGAAAATTAAGACAATATTTGGGGAAGACCACTAGGCTGTAAACAATGTGACCTGATTGCTTGCTTATGGCAATGATGCCAGCTTTTTTCTTTTTTTTTTAACCTTAACTGACTTAGGCACATAAATATCTACTTAACCTGCATATTCCTGCTTTCCAGTTCATAATAATGCATTGGTAATGGACTATTAGGTACAAATAGATTTGGAGTAAAGATGATAGATGTGCTTTAGCAACTGAGGTACAGTTCATGTTTGAAATATGACATATGTATGTCAAGATTTAATTACTGGAAAATTTCAAAATAAGGATACTGTTAATGTATACCAGTCATTATACACCACATGTATCAAACTAACTTGAAAATGATGCTGCTGAATGAACTGTAACGGAAGAGTAAAGCAAATATAGCAACTGAAAACTACCACTAAGTTTCTTAACAGTGGCAGTGGAGTTCTTCTAATAACTGTAAGATTTCCATCTGATCTTACGTGTGCATTTGCAGAGGGATCTTTGCAACTTTTCTACCCATTTTGGCAACTAGGCTTAGAAGAATACTAGAATCTCATTAGTTTATAAACATTGAATTGTATTAATGTCACTTAACAAGTTACTTGCAAGTAGCTTTTAATCATAGGCAGAAATAAATTGAACACCAGTCACTCATAAGATGGTTGAATGTTGGATTAATTCACCAGGAAGATCCTTTATATTTATACCTTCAGAATCATGGGGCTGAGAGGTTGGGAAGGAGGAGGCGAAGGTAGAAAAATAGTCTCAGGCTAGCTGAAGGAGGCTGAGTGCAGTGGTGCTAAATGTGAAGCAGAAAGGGGATGGTTTTGCTGTGACTTAAAGCAAAATCTCAACATTTGTGTATGTGTGTGTTTCACTGTGTATTCATGGGTGTTTATAATAATAGCTCTGATAGAGTTGATAGGATTTCTACTTACTATGTGATCAGTCCTGTTGACAGAACTCTTTGTGACTTTTAATACCAAATTTTTTTTTTTTAGGAATTGTTTTTCTGTTATGTTGAATGGAGAAGTTCTGTGTAATTGAGAAGGAAATAAAGTCCTTCCTTCATGTAAATGATTTTGTGCAGACTTTTGTTGATTTGTTCTGTGTCCCATCATTTGGCCCCTCAGTTGTCCAGCGTAACTAGGAGGCAGTAAACGAAGCCCTAAATACCGTTTTCCATTTTCATCCAATTAATGTTAATTATGAGATTGAGTGGTTCTCTTTCTCTGGAGTAGTTTAATGGCAAGGAACAGAAACATTCTCCAGCTAGTTTTAAAATAAGGACATTGTTAGAAAGTACTGTCTTTTTTTTTTTTGAGATGAAATCTCACTCTGTTGCTCAGGCTGGAGGGCAGTGGTGTGATCTGGGCTTACTGTCCTCTCTGCCTCCTTGGTTCAAGCGATTCTCCTGCCTCAGCCTCCCAAGTAGCTGGGATTGTAGATGCCTGCAGCCTCGCCCAGCTAATTTTTTGTATTTTTGGTAGAGACAGGGTTTCACCATGTTGGTCAGGCTGGTGTCGAACTCCTGACCTCAAGTGATCGGCCCGCCTTGGCCTCCCAAAGTGCTGGGATTACAGGTGTGAGCCACCCTGCCTGGCCCCAAAGTACTGGGTTTCTCATGGGACCCAATGGCAGAGCACGCAATTGAATTTCATGAAGAACCAAGACCAGGATTCCTTTTCCATCTCTCTCTGGCTATGTGGAGTCTCATTTCTGCCTTTTTTAGTACCTCTGGTTGATAACTTCTCTTTTCCTTTAGGCTGATATTCTTCGTTTCTATGTCCGTGATGGAAAATGGCTGCCTCTCCCCTCCCCTGGCTTGTCATAGACTTCTAGCACCCATGCTTGACACAGATTAAAGTATTTGCGTTCAAATTGTAAACACTTAGGAAAGAGTATAAGCCCAGATTGATCAGGTGTCTATTTGTCCTTTCAGAGGCTGTGGTCAATTGACTACTCAGTAGAAGCTGTAGGAGCATTCTAAGGAGAATATAAATAGAAAAGAGAAATTACCTGACACGATCACTTCAGTCAGGAAACAGGCAGGTTGGAGATTGTAGAAACTGACTGTGGAATGTGGTATTTGAGACAGGACAATGAACAGGCAGGGAAAACTCAGGGGCATAGATTTATCGATTAATTAGGAATTATTTGCTAGGCCCGAGATGGGAGAGGATGGGGATCTGATAAATGCAGTGAGAATCCAGGTATTAAATGATGATTGACATTTGGCACATAGAAGAGAGAAATATTGAGGCCGCGCAGTTACTGGCTGTGGGTATAAGCATTAAGACCCAGATCTTGTCGTCTTGGAATGCTAATGACCAGATGGGCTAAGAGTTAAGACTTGGGCCAGAGGGCCGGGCACTCATAATAGACATCAAGGCATGCTGATGGACTTAATCATAGTGACCAAGGCCAGCTGTAACATTCAATGTAGCGCTTTGCCTGGGACCTATTTGAGTACCTACCTGGTGACAAGGTCTGAGATTTTCTGTGTACTTTTGCCCTAGTCATGACTGGCTCTGGGACTTGTATATACACATGGAAGGCACTAGAGACTCCAGTAGTTATGACTTTTGGTAAGAGAGAACTGAAAATAACTCTTTACTATTTACAGTTTTGGGCTGTTGCTTTCTGGAGCTGAAAACGATTCTGTAATCCCAGGATGAGTTTATACTTCTGCCTTCCTCTAGAATTTTTTCCTCCTAAGTGAAAATTTTTTGAGATTGAGTTGTATTTAAGCAGTTTGGGTGCTATGGCACTTGGGTCTCAGTTCAGGAAAATAGGTTTGGTTGACTTCACTGAGATCAGAATTTTCACTTAAGAGGTTTATAAAAACATACGTGAGGAAGAGATTTATTTCTGACAGGAGTGATTGAGGAAGTAAACACATTCTCTCTCCCAAAATTGTGAAAAACAACCAAAGACTTACAACAAATTGAGAAGCATTTATTCATGAAAAATCACTGGACTTGGGATAAGAATAGCATGAGTTTTGTGGTGTTGCCTGGGCCTGTTCTATTTCTCCCAGCCCCGACAGTGCAGTAGTTCAAGCAGGGTGGGGCAGGCCATGAAAACCAGTTAAGTACCTTTATAACTGCTGCAGGAAGGAGCTTACATGATTTGGAGTATTGTCAGTTAAATGTGATGATCTTGGTGGCAAGTGAAACAGGGAGGGCCAGCAAATCTGCTACTCTGGGGTTACAGTTCTGTTTAGGATAAACAGTCGGCCAGCAGACTAGCCAGGGCTTTAACAAGGAGGTCTGATAGGTGAGACAGTTTCAAGGGGCTTGATAAGGACTCCAGATATCCTGGGTTGATTGGAATATTTATGCACATTAGAAACTCGTGTGAGCCAAGGTCAGGAGTTCAAAACTTGATCAACATGGTGAAACTTCATCTCTACTAAAAATACAAAAATTAGCTGGGCATGGTGGCACATACCTGTAATCCCAGCTACTCTGGAAACTGAGACAGGAGAATTGCTTGAACCTGGGAGGTGGAGGTGGCAATGAGCCGAGATCGCGTCACTGCACTCCTGCCTGGGCGACAGAATGAGTCTCTGTCTTGGAAAAAAAGGCTGGGCAAGGTGGCTCATGCCTGTAATCCTAGCACTTTGGGAGTCTGTGGCTGGTGGATGGCCTGAGCTCAGGAGTTTGAGACCAGCCTGGGCAACACGGTGAAACCCTTTCTCTACTAAAATACAAAAAAATTACCCAAGCATGGTGGCACACACCTGTAGTCCCAGCTACGGGGGAGGCTGAGGCAGGAGAATTCTTGAGCCCAGGAGGTGGAGGTTGCAATGAGCCGAGATCACGCCACTGCACTCCAGCCTGGGCAACAGAGCGAGACTTCATCCCCCTCCCCGCCCCCTGCAAAAAACAAAAACAAAAAAACCCCAAAAAAAACATGTCAGCCCAAACCACCATATATCCCTGGTTAATGCAAAGATGTGTGAGAAAGTCCAGCAAAAAGTAAAAACTGGAACAGACTTGAAGGCCTGAAGTGTAAGTACTCCCTTTATCCTGACCACAGTTGCATCAGCAGGTAGTGAAAGAGCTCAAGGTGTTTGATTACCATCTCTGACCAATTTTTTTTTTTTTTTTTTTGAGACGGAGTTTCGCTCTTGTTACCCAGGCTGGAGTGCAATGGCGCGATCTCGGCTCACCACAACCTCCGCCTCCTGGGCTCAGGCAATTCTCCTG
Organism: Saimiri boliviensis; assembly: GCF_048565385.1. Lineage (NCBI taxonomy): Eukaryota > Metazoa > Chordata > Mammalia > Primates > Cebidae > Saimiri > Saimiri boliviensis. The sequence continues at coordinate 217,381,914 of NC_133450.1, read as the reverse complement.
CCTCAGCCTCCTGAGTAGCTGGGATTACAGGCACGCGCCACCAGGCCCAGCTAGTTTTTTTTGTATTTTTAGTAGAGACGGGGTTTCACCATGTTGACCAGGATGGTCTCGATCTCTCGACCTCGTGATCCACCCGCCTCGGCCTCCCAAAGTGCTGGGATTACAGGCTTGAGCCACTGCGCCCGGCCTCTGACCAATCTTTAATGGAGTAGTAAGCTATACAGTTAGAGGGGTGGCTCCTGCAATTCAGGCTTTAAAATAAAAACAAGGTCGGGGGAAAAACCTGAGCCGTCAGGAAGCTATACACTGCAGAGGAGACAGCCTTCATGGTTTAGTGCAGGAAAGTTAGTAAAGAAACTCATCACCACAACCAACCTTAGTGGGGGAAAAGTCAGAATCCAGAATTGCCAAAAGTACATTGTTTTAAATGTTCAGTATCACAACAAAAATTAAAAGACATGCAAAGAAACAAAGTCTGATCCATAGTTAGAAAAAGAAGTCAGTAGAAACTCTTGAGTGGTCCTACGTGTTGCATCTAGCACACACAGACTTGAGTGCAGCTGCTATAGATATTCCAAAGAAATAAAGGGAACAGTTTTTAAAGAATTAAAAGAGGAAGTATGATGACAGTGACCCAGTGCATAGAGAATTTCAATAGAGAAATTATAAGAAGAACAAAAATGGAAGCACTGGACTGGAGTTGAAAAGTATTAATAACTAAAATGAAAAATTCAGGAGGCTGAGGCAAGAGAATTGCCTGAACCCAGGCGGAGGTTGCAGTGAGCCGAGATTGCGCCATTGCACTCCAGCCTGACTAACAAGAGCGAAACTCCGTCTCAAAAAAAAAAAAAAAAAAAAAAAAAAGAAAAATTAAGGAGGGACTCAACAACCAGTTTGAGGTGATGAAAGAATTGATGAACTTGTAGCTAGATGAATAAAACATATTCAGTATGAAGAACAGAGAAAAAAGATTGAGTAAAAAGGAACAGAATCTCTGAGATCTGTGCGACACAAGTGTGTATGTAATGAGAAACAGGAGAGGAATGAGAGAAAGGGACAGGAAAATATTAGAAGTAATGGCAAAAACTTTCTGAATGTGATGATAAACATTAATCTACAGATTTAAGAAGCCTAATAATTGGTGTTTATTAACACCAAGTATGGTAAACACACATCAGAGTCAAAATGTTGAAAGATAAGGACAAGGAAAAAATCTTGAAAGCAACAAGAAGGAAAAATAATAGGCTTTGTGGCTAACTTCTCATCAAAAGCAGTGGATGCCTGAAGGCAGTAATCGGATGACATTCAAAGTGTGGAAAGAAAAACAAAATTGTTAAGATTCGATATCCAGCAAAACTGTTCTTCAAAAGTGAAGGCAAAATAAAGACTTCCCACATTAAAAAGACAATTTATTGCTAGTGGACCTGTCTTAAAGTACTAAAGGAAATTCCTTGAGCTGAAAGGGAGTGATACCAGATGGTAACTCAAATCCGTAAGAAGAAATGATGAACAGTGGAAATAGTAAATAGGCCTATGTTTTTTTCCTCTCAATTTTTAAAAAAGACATAAGATTATATAGAGCAAGGATTATACCATTGTTATTACTAAGTTATATATGGCAATAATAGGAGGGGGTGGATAGCAGATACATTGGATCAAGTTTCTATATTTCCTGGAATTAAATTAAACTGTCATAAGTAAAGATGCATGTTGTGAGGCCTAGAGCAACCACTAAGAAAACAACAAAATATGTATAGTTTAAAAAAAAATCAGGCCAGGTTGGTGGCTCACGGCCTGTGATCCCAGCACTTTGGGAGGCAGAGGCAGGTGGATCACCTGAGGCCAGGAGTTCGAGACCAGCCTGGCCAACATGGGGAAACCCCATCTCTACTAAAAATACAAAAACTAGCCAGGTGTGGTGGTGGGTACCTGTAATCCCAGCTTCTTGGAAGGCTGAGGCAGGAGAGTCATTTGAGCTTGGGAGGCAGAGGTTGTAGTGAGCCCAGATCGCCCCACTGTACTGCAGCCTGGGTGACAAAGTGAGATTCACTCTCAAAAAAAAAAAAAAAAAAAGATTGAAGTGGTACCCTGAAATATACTTCACACAAAAGATGATAGAAGCAGAGGTTAAAAAAAAAAAAAAAAAAGACAAAAATAGCAAAATGGCATACTTAATAAGTCCAGCCATATCAATAATTATATTAAATGTGAATGTACTGTCTCTTCAAAAGGTAGAGATGATTAGCCTAAATAAAAAGGCCAGAGACAGTTCTATGCTGTTAGTTCAGTCATGGATATACCTTAGATTTAAAGACACAAATAGGTTGAAAGAAAAGCAAGATCATGCATATAGTAACCATAGGAGAGCTGGGGTAAATGTCAGGCAGTTTAAGCAAGAAATGTTACTAGAGACAGGGACATACTGTAATGACAAAAGGGGCAATATGTGAGAAAATGAAAATTATAAAAATATATCTAATGAAACCACCAAAATACATGAAGCAAAAACTGACAAAGGAGAAATAGGCTATTTAACAATAGTAATTGTAGATTTTTAATTACCCACTTTCAATAGTTGATAGAACAGTTAGAAAATTAGCAAGAATATAAAAGACTTCATCAGCACTATCAGTGAACTTGATAGAACTCATTTATTGAACACTTTATGCAAAATATGCTAGGAAGTCAAATTAGAGATCCATAACAAATCTGGTATCCCCAAATATTTAAAATTAAACAGCATATATATATATATATATATATATATATATATATATATATATAAGTATACATATATAAATATATAAAAATACGTACTTTATATATTATATAAATATATACTATAATAAAATATATAAATTCATATATTTATATATATAATCGTGTGTGTGTGTGTGTGTGTGTGTGTGTGTGTGTGTGTAAAATAGAGCAAAGAATAAATTCCAAGGCAGATTTAAAAATATTTTTAACTAGGCTGGGCCCTGTGGCTCATGCCTTTAATCCCAGCACTCTGGGAGGCCAAGGTGGGTGGATCACTTGAACCCAGGAGTTTGAGACCAGCCTGGGCAACATGTCAAAACCCTGTCTCCAAAAACATAACCAAAAATTATTCAGGTGTGGTGGCATGGTCCCAGCTACTTGAGAGGTTGGGGGATCTCCTGAGCCTGGGAGGTCAAGTTGGCAGTGAGCCTTCATTGCCCCACTGCACTCAGCCTGGGTGATAGAGTGAGACTCTGTCTTCTCCCACAAAACAAAATTTTTTTTAATTAAAGGAAAATGCAACCTATCAAAATTTATGAAATGCAGCTAAAGCTGTGCTTAGAGGAAGATTTATAGCTTTTTATGATGCCTGGATATTTGAAAAGAAAAGGTTTAAAGTACTAATGTAAGTGTCCATTGTAAGAAACTAGATAAAAAGTAAACTAATCCGAAGTAGCTGGATGCAGAGGTGTATGCTTCTTGTGAAGCTGAGGTAGGAGGATTGCTTGAGCCCAGTACTTTGAGGCTGCAGTGAGCTATGATTACATCACTGTATTCCAGACTGGGCAACAGAGTGAGACCCTGTCTCTGAAAAAACAACAGCAACAAAATCTGAAGCAAGTATAAGGAAGGAAGCAAATATTAGGATGGAAAACAATGAAATGGAAAGCAGAAAACCAGTTGAGAAAAATCAGTGAAACTAAAGCTGGTCCTTTGAAAAGATCAGCAAATTTGATAAACCCTACCAAGACTAAAAAAAGAACACAAATTACCAAAGTCAAGAATGAAAGGACATTATTATCCTACAGAAATTGAAAGGATTATAAGGGATTTGCCATGAAATCACTTTATCTCACCAAATTAGACAACTTAGATGAAATGGCTAAATTCCTGGAAAGATACAGATGATCAAAACTGGCTCCAAGCTGAGGCAAGAGAATTGCTTGAACCCGGGAGGCAGAGGTTGCGGTGAGCCTAGAATGTGCCCTTGCACTCCAGCCTGGGGACAGAGTGAGACTCTGTCTCAAAAAAAAAAAAAAAAAAAAAAAACTTCCTACAAAGACAAGCCTATGCCCAGGTGTCTTCATTGGTGAATTCTATTAAACACTTAAAGAAGCAAGCTGGGCTCAGTGGTTTGATGATGTACACTTCTAGTCCCAGCTACTTTGAAGGCTGAGGTAGCAGGATTGCATGAGGCCAGGAGTTCAAAACTAGACTGAGCAACATAGCAAGACCCCCATCTTAAAAAAAAAATCAAGGAAGCAATAATACTAAACCTTAACTCTTTTAGAAAACAGAAGAGGAAGAAACAATTGACAACTCATTCTATAAGCATGGTATTCTCTTGGTAACCAAACAATGATACTAAAAACTGCAGCCCAGTAGCCCTTTATGAACATACACGTAAAAATCTTTTAACAAAGTATTAGCAAACCAAATTCAGCAACATAGAATAATGGATTATATACCATGACCAAATAGAATTTAATCCAGGGAATACAGGCTTGTATTAATACATAAAAATTAACACAGTATACCAAGCGTCACTGGTATACTGTATTGGTACATTCCAAGAAAAGGCAGGGTGGGCTGGGCACAGTGGCTCATGCTGATAATACCAGCACTTTGGGGGTGGAGGATTGCTTGAGGCCAGGAGTTCAAGACCAGCCTTGGTAACATAGTGAGAACCTGTTACTACAAGAAAACAAAAGAAAAGGGGAAAAAAAAAAACCCTGGACATGGCATATGCCTGTATTTCTAGCTACTTAGCAGGGCTAGATGGGATGATCACTTGAGCCCAGGAGTTTGAGAATGCAGTATGCTATGATTGTGCCACTACACTGCAGCCTGTGTGACAGAGCGAGATCCTGTCTCAAAGTGTGGCTGTGTGTGGTGGCTTACGCCTGAAATACCAGTACTTTGGGAGGCCAAGGTGGGTGGATCACTTGAGGTCAGGAGATCACTTGAGATCACTTCGAGATCAGCCTGACCAACATGGTGAAATCTTGTCTCTACTAAAAATACAAAAATTAGCTGGGTGTGATTGTGCTCACCTATAATCCTAGCTACTTGGGAGACTGAGGCAGAAGAATCCCTTGAGCAGACTTGAGGCAGAGGTTGCAGTGAACAAATATTGCACCACTGCACTCCAGCCTGAGTGACAGAGTGAGACTCCGTCTCCAAAAAAAAAAAAAAAGTGTGTTAGTCTGTTTTGCATTGCTCTAAAGGAATCCTGAGACTGGGTAATTTATGAAGAGGTTTATTTCACTCTTGGTTTTACAGACTTAAAAGTGTGGCACCAACATCTGCTTGGCTTCTGGTGAGGCTGCAGGAAGCTTTTGCTTATGGCAGAAGGTGAGGGGGGAACAGGCACATCACATGGCAAGAGAAAGAGCAACAGAGGAGGAGGTGCCAGCCTCTATAAACAACCACCTGTTGTGTGAATGAATAAAACAAAGACTTACTCCTTACTGAGGGGAGGGCACCAAGCCATTCATGAGGGATCTGCCTTCATGACCCAACTACCTCCCATTAGGTCCCACCTCCAACCTTGAGGGTCAGATTTCAATATGAGATTTGGAGGGAACAGACATCCAAACTGCATCAGTGATGATTGCTGTAAGGATAGGCACTAGAACTGAATTGAGAGTACAGTCATAAATTCTTATGCATGTGGTCCTTTGATATTTGATCAAGATACCAAGGCATCTTTTCTACTTCCCACAGGAGTTGTATCCAGTGAAAGAAAAATAGTTTTTTTTGGTTTGTTTTTGTTTTTTCTTTTCAGAAATGATGTTGGGGAAAACAGATCTCTGTATGCCAGAAATTTATCTCAGATTCTTATTTTACACTAGGCACAAAAATTAACTCAGAGTGCACCATACACCTAATTGTAAGAGCTAAAACTACCAAATGTATCAAGCATATCTTGGTGACCTGGGGTTAGGCAAAGTCTTCTTAGACATGACACCAATGGCACAAGCCATAAAAGAAAATTGAATTGGCTTCATTAAAATGTAAAACTTTGTACTTCAAAATGTTAAGAAAATGAGAAAACTTCAGATTGTGGGAAAATATTTGCAAATTAAATATCTGATAAAGGCCAGGTGCAATGGCTCACGCCTGTAATCCTAGCACTTTGGGAGGCTGAGATGGGTGCATTGCTTGATGCCAGGAGTTCAAAGCCTGCCTGGCCAACATGGTGAAACCCCTGTCTCTACTAAAAATACAAAAATTAGGCGCATGGCATGTGCCCATAATCCCAGCTACTCGGGAGGCTAACACAGGGGAATTGCTTGAGCCTGGGAGGTGAAGGTTGCAGTGAACCAAGATTGCACCATGGCACTCCAGCCTGAGCCACAGAGTGAGACCTTGTTTCAAAAAAAAAAAAAAAAAAAGACTATAATTGTTCATTCATCATATTATTACGCATGTTCATAATAACATTAATAGCCAAAATCTGGAAACAGTTCAAATGTCCACCAATTTGTGACTGGATAAACAAAATGTGGAATACCTATAAAATGCAATACTATTCAACAATAGAAAGGAATTAATTACCAATACATGCTACAACAAGGATAAACCTAAAACTCATACTAAATGAAAGAAGCCAAATTCCACCTGGTTCAGTGGCTCATCCTGTAATACCAGCACTTTGGGAGGCTGAGGCAGGTGGATCACTTGTGGTCAGCAGTTCAAGACCAGCCTTGACAACATGGTGAAATCCTGTCTCTGCTTTAAAAAAAAAAAAAATGCAAAAATTAGCTGGGCATGATGTTGTGCGCCTGTAGTCTCAGCTACTCTGGAGGCTGAGGTGGGAAGAATTGCTTGAACTTGGGAGGTGGAGGTTTCAGTGAACCCAGATTGTGCCACTGCACTCCAGCCTGGGCAACAGAGTGAGACTCCATCTCAAAAAAAAAAAAAAAAAAAAAACTCAAAGGAGTACATGTTGTATGATGTCTCCTATATGAAATGTCCAGAGGCTGGGCGCGTTGACTCACACCTGTAATCCCAGCACTTTGGGAGGCCGAGGTAGGCAGATTACTTGACGCCAGGAATTTGAGACCAGTCTGGCCAATATGGCGAAACCCCTTCTCTACTAGAAAAAATAAAAAGGCGGATGTGGTGGTGTGTTATCTGTAATCGAAGCTACTTGGGTAACTGAGGCATGAAAATCACTTGAACCCCGGAAGTAGAGGCTGCAGTGACCTGAGATCATGCCACTGCATTCCAGTCTGGATGAGAGAGTAGACTTCGTCTCAAAAACCAAAAAAAAAACCCAAAATGTCCAGAGAAGTCAAATGTATAGAGACAGAAAGCAGATCAGTAGTTGTCTGGGGGCTGAGTTGGAGTGGAAACAGGAACAAAGGCAGTTTGGGGGGTGATGGAAAGGTTCGAAATTAGATTTCGGTGATGGTTGCACAAGTCTATAAATGAATGAATAAAAGTCATTGAAATATACACTTACAGCAGGTGAATTTAATTGTCTGTAAATTATACCTAAACAATGCTGTTTAAAGAAATATTTAAGATTGCCTGGAACCAGGAAAAGGAAGGGATGTTTTGATAAGGTGAGTTAAGTTCATTGATCAGATGGGGCCCAACTGATATTTGCTATGTCATTCTTCACCTTGGAAGCTCATACTCCCAAAGCCTTACCCTGTGTACCCACTACAGAGTATACTAGAAATAAACTTCTTGTTTGGGAGGTGACTCAACTGTTGGAATGTGAAGCTGATGGACCTAGAGTGAATGATAATTCCCATTCAGGCTGATGACACTTATATGCAGAAAAGGCCTTCTTTTAACCCCAGGTTACGAGTTAACTTTATCCAGACATCTTGCACACATGTACTGCTGGTTAACAAGTAGGCAAGAGTTTGGGTAATGAAAGGATCTTGTCTGTACTATGGAAAGTAGAAAACCTGTGGCGTAACACCATCAGAGACTAGGATACTCTGGGCTGCACCTCGTGCTGTTTGCAGAGCACTTTTCACATCTGAGATGCAGTGGGTATAGTCTCCCTTTTACAGAGAAGTAAGACTTACAGGGTGACTGGCTTGACGATGAGTACACACAGGGTAGAGCTGAACGTAGCTGAACTTAAATTCAGATTTTCTGACTCTTGTATTTCAAACCATTTTTTCTGTACCTACTGTTTTTGCCCCAACTATTTACTGGGAAGAGGAGAGAAAAGGACGTATGATTTTCATTGGTCGTGTTTTTTGCAGTGGATTTAGTTAGTCTGAAGAACGGGAAGGGAAGTTGGGCTACACTGTAAGTTCATGGGTTCTATAGCAAGTATAACTAGGATAATTTTGTCCTGATATTTGTTAGCTATTAAAATTAGGCATAGGCTTAGTGTAATTTGTGGGACTGATAGATGACTGGAGGTATCTTGTACTTGGTTCAAGGAATGGATTACTTCCCAAGTTATGAATATAATTGTGCTAGAAATTACAAGAAAATTCATTTGATAAAAGTTAAAAATACATTTGATTAAAAAAAAAATTTAATTGTCTACTACTCCATGCCAGGCCCCTTGACAGGTTATGGGATCACAAAGCCCAGTTGGATCCTGTTGAGGTACAGCCTGAGAGAACATGAGTAGACTGGAATTTCCTTCATTGTTTTCATTCTCTGAGGATGACTTATCTGTCCTCCAAAGTGACCACCTCCATCACGAATCGGGAGCCCATTACTTTCTATATTCCTGCAGCTGTGCTTTCCGTAGGTTTCCTTTCTTGATAGAAACAGTTTGCCTTTCCTTCTTTTCCTCTGTGGATTTTTCCATCTGCTTTTCAGCCAAATGTAGTAGATTCTGTATCTAAAAGAAATCTTTGCTTTTTTTTTTTTTTTAAATGATTTAAAAGATGAAAGATTTGTATGATCTGAAGAGAAACCAGAGTAGAAAGACATGATTTAAAATTAACTTTTTCTTATAATTGTTAAAATAGTTTATGCTTATTGCTAAACACTTAGAAGATACGGAAGAGTATAAATAGTAAACTAAAAATTACCTGTAATTCTACAACTTTGAGATTATAGTAGTTAATGTCTTTGCTTCTAGTCTGCTTGAACTTCCTGTCTGCTTTTTATCTCCTTTCAGCCAGTACATGCTTGGGAGTGCTCACAAACACACACACACACACAACACATGTACACACATTAAGATCATAGTATTTTGTGTGTCAGATCTTGTGTGAAATTATTTACATGTGTTCGTAATCCTCAAGCAGCCCTGTGAAGCAAATACTATTATTGTTGTATCTCCTATTTACAGATGGCACAGATTTAAAGGTTAAGTAATTTGTTCAAATTCACATAGTTGCTAAGTAACAGCCTAGATTTTTACCCTCATTTAGGCCAAGCTCCTCATCATTACCTTTCCAGAAATCTATTTCCACAGTGACTAGAACGCCAAAATTGTTCTTTCCAAAACTATTAGTAATCTTTTTTTTTTTTGGTAAGTTCTTTTCTGGCCTTGTCTCATGACTTCTTCACCATATTTTCATGTGCTTTAGTCACACTTTCTGTTTTGTAAAAACACTGCTTCTTTGGCCTATACACATACCATCTGTTCCTTGTGCTTGGAATGCTTACTCTTATTTCACCAAGGTAGTTACACATCCTCTTAAAGTCTTTACTTACACATCACTTACTCATGGAAGTTCCGTGACCCTTCTTACCACCAAGACTGGATTGGTCCCTCCTATTATTTGCTTTCATAGTAACTTATTTTTATCTTCTGCAGAGCTGTTCACACTTGCAGTTAGCTATTCGTTTATTAGAATTTGTTCTGTCCTTTTTGTTATATACTTTTCGTTTCTTCCGCATCTCCTGGCTCCTGTTGCAGTCCAGGTATACACTAGGTGTCTGATAACTGTTTGTTACCTTTTTCTTTCTGCACTTAAATCATTCTTTTTTTTTTTTTTTTTAAAGATCATTATTTATCAGCTCCATGCTTATGGATCATAAATGTGCATTCCTTGTTCTGATAACTGTTCCAAAAGTAAAATCCTCTTACTTCCACTGTAAAATTGGCTATTTCTCTCTTTGTACACTCCAGGCTCCTAATCTAGTCAGGACGGTTTGACATCATTCTTGACTGCTTCCTTTTCTATTTGAGCCAGTTCTTTGGAAGGTTGTTCTGATATATTGATATGGAAAGATGGCCACAATATTTTAAGTGAAAAAAGGTGGCTTATGCCTGTAATCCCAACATTTAGGGAGGCTGAGGCATGCGGATCACTTGAGGTCAGGAATTTGAGACCAATCTGGGCCACATGGCGAAATCCTGTCTCTACTAAAAAATACAAAAAATTATCCAGGCATGGTGCTACGTGCCTGTGGTCCCAGCTAGTGGTAGGCTAAGGTGGGCAGATCACTTGAGGTCAGGAATTCGAGATGGCTTGGCCAACATGGCGAAACCCCGTCTTTACTGGAAATACAAAAATTAGCCAGGTGTGATGGTGCATGCCTGTAATTCCAGCTACTTGAGAGGCTGAGGTGGGAAGATCACTTGAACCCAGGAGGCAGAGATTACAGTGAGCCGAGATTGCGCCACTGCACTCCTGCCTGGGTGACAGAGCGGGACTCTGTCTCACAATAAATAAATAAATAAATAAATAAATAAATAAATAAATAAAAGAACAGAACATTATGTGTAATTTGTGCTGTTTTTCCTCTAAGTATAAATACATGCATTTTACATATCTTGAAATATCTGTGAGGATATACACTGAACACAGTGATGGAAAGGGGTCAGCCATTTTATTTTGAAAAACAAAAGTCAAAGTGTGCCTTTTTGAGATAACCTGTCCTTTCATTCCATTCCTGTTGACAGTTCTAGCTCAGCCAACTTGTGCAAGAAATCTCCTTTTTTTCTCTCTTCTTCCCCTCACTTCATCTGCTTAGTGACTCTTCCCAGTCTTGCTTTCATTGTCTCCTTGCTGAGTTTAGCATTTAAAATGGCTCTCTGTTGGAGTAATTGTCTTTCTCCTCTGCTCCCAGGACCTTCTGTAATATGTCCTTTTTTTTTTTTTTTTAACCTTTTCAATGCCATTTCTTATGACTCCCTAACACAGTCTCTGGACTATGCTGTTTCTGTCCCCTATACATGCCATGTAATTTTTCTGTTGCAGGTATTTAGAGACCTATCTGCAGAAAACACTGTTTAACTTACATAATTGTCTCCCTTCCTGTATTACTTAGTTTTACCCAAGAGAAAACTTGGATTTGGGTTAATGAAATATATAATTGTTTCAATGACATATTTAAAGACTGCTGATACTCTTTGTAAATAAATAGCATGCCTGTTCAGGTATACATTTTTCAAAGTACATGCCAGACGTTCTTTTCTAATGTTTTCAGAAATTTTGGAAATAATTGGTTAAAAATGAATGCCTAGAATGCACAGCATCCTGAAAAACAAAACTGCATGGAATACCTTCTGTGTGTCCACCTGTCTGACAGAAAGAAAACTCTTTTATTAAAGACCCCTTGGGGCTGGGCATGGTGACTCATGCCTATAATCCCAGCAATTTGGGAGGCTGAGGTGGGTGGAACACTTGAGGTCAGGAGTTTGAGACCAGCCTGGCCAACATGGCAAAACTCTTATCATTACTAAAGATACAAAAATTGTGACTGTGTGGTGGTGCGCCTGTGGTCCCAACTACTTGGGAGGCTGAGGCAGGAGAAGCACTTGGACGGACCCAGGAGGCCGAGGTTGCAGTGAGCCGAGATCACACCACTGCACTCCAGCCTGGGCAACAGAGTGAGACTCTGTCTCAAAAAAAAAAAAAAAAAAAAAAACCTTTTGGTAATTTCTTTTTTTTTTTTTTTTGAGACGGAGTTTCACTCTTGTTACCCAGGCTGGAGTGAGTGCAATGGCACGATCTCGGCTCACTGCAACCTCCGCCTCCTGGGTTCAAGCAACTCTCCTGCCTCAGCCTCCTGAGTAGCTGGGATTACAGGCAAGTGCCACCATGCCCAGCTAATTTTTTGTATTTTTAGTAGAGACAGGGTTTCACCATGTTGACCAGGATGGTCTCGATCTCTCGACCTCGTGATCCACCCGCCTTGGCCTCCCAAAGTGCTGGGATTACAGGCTCGAGCCACCGCGCCCGGCCCTCTCTTGGTAATTTCTTTGGGTAGGCTTGAGTTTTTGAGAGAGCATAAATCCGAATCCATTCATTTCCATAAAACATCAGACACAGTTTGATGTATATTTGGCCACCAAACATGGTGCAAATTTTTATGTAGTCTGGTGATACTTAAAAGCAACACAAGTGTGCCTATACCTGTCTGCACTCAGAAGAGTGGTGACAATTTCAGATGGTGACACAAGAAGTTGGGCCGTAGTTGAAAAGTGGATGACATGAAATGTGGTGGTGGGATGGGGGCAGGAAGCCAGTGTTAAGCTAGTGGACTTCACTTTGCTTCTAGCCTCCAGTGGCCCCAAAATCACCTTGTCTAGAGTAGGATTCAGGAATTTGCAGTTTTAAAAGGAACTCTGGATGATTCTTGGGTGCAGCAGATTTGGGAAACACTGGCTTGAACCTGGTATTTTTTCTGAACTTTTGTAGTTTTCTTTATATTTTTCTTTTGGCTTTGATTTCTCTTTTTGGTTCTTGTCTCATTACACTAGCGTTTCTCCTTCCTAATTTGACAAGAAAGCCTTGTTAAATTAAGGCTTGCTTAATTGTCAAGGTTAATTTGACAGGACTTTTTTCTTACTCTCTTACTTGACTTTTGGTATGAGAATCTGCTTCTTTCTTAGACTTAAGTGTATGCTAAATTATTCATCACCAAGGCCCTTGTTTTTTTTTCATTAGCGTGGGATTTAGTGGCTTATCTTATACTTTAGGATTTAGAGAGTTGATATATGTTTAAATCTTTTAAGAAAAATGTACATCTGTCTCACTTAGGTATTTTTCTTGTTTGAGGGACATGGTTTGCAAAGGTTGGAATGAATGAACCTCATAGTTTTTGTCGAAAGAGATATTGATCTACATGTGAATAATAACCAGGACATTCATATTAAGACATACTCTAGAGCTATTTAAAAGAATGATGATTGCATAAAAGACTGTTGTGGAAGTCTGTAATATATAGCTGAATAAAAAAGCAGATTATAGAACAGTAGGTATAAAATGAGCTTATTTTTGTCCAAGCCACTTCCCCCAAACATATAAAATTATTAGATAAAGGTCTTCAAGGATATAAAATAAATTCTAGTTATGTTATTATCTTAATATCAAGTAAGTTTATTATAATTATATATCATTTCCACTGAGGAAATAGATTGCAGATGATGATTAAAGGAATTTTCAATTTTTACTTTGTATATTTTTGTATTTGAATTTCTAAATAATGGGATTATGATTCTGTTTAAAAATTCTGAATGTACTGATTTTTTAAACATGATGTGATATCCAGATATATAGTAATTCTTTCTATAAAATATCATTTCCTTAAGTCTGGACTATTGAAAAAGGAGAAAAGTACTAGGAATTTAGAGAACTGACTCCATGTTAGAACCATGGAGAACAAGAAAAGCTTTGGCTGGTGTTTTGGAAACAGTAGCACCTCCCACTCATACCAGTAGCTGATGCACTTAGGCGACTGCGCATGTTATTGCTTCCTTTGGGTTGTTTGGTCCGCAGTTTGCATTCATCGATCAGTGAGTTGATTCAGACTCAAACCCACCGACAGCAATGAATGTTGAGTGCAGCCATCAGTGTTTTCAGTTGGTGGAGTTGCCATTGCCCTCCCTGACTCCTGGCTCTTATTTTCCATCTCAGATCTTTGAAGTGTGTGTGTCTGGCTTCTCCCGTAGTAACCAGCCATCTGCATGACTGAGGTCCCACGTAATTATCCGTAACATTGATACTGGAGCTGAGAAGTTATTGCAGATGAGGAAACTGTGGTTCAGAGAAGGAAGGGGTGCTTGGAGAACTTCACAGGTAGCACTGCACCACACAGGTAGTGCTTGCTATTAGTACCTGTAAACCACAGCTGAAAGACCTGCTTTTTCTTCTCTGTTTTGAACCAAGAAGGATGAGTGGTTTTTCGAGATAAATTAGCAGATTGTGTTTGAAGTTTAATAATAACAGCTTCCATATCTTGAGCATTTGCTATGGGCTAAGAATGGGTACAAAGCACCTTGTTTATTATCTCATTGAATCACAAAACTCCCTATGAGGTGTAGGTACTCTTAGCCTTTGTTTTATATGTGAGAAAATTGAGACATTTGCTTAGGGGGTCGAGCCAAGATTCATCCCAGATCTGACTGACTCCAGGGCTAACTTTTTGCTTGAATTTAGCAAACATTTAAGTGTATGTGGGGATGGCACTAGTAAAGCAATAGCTCTTGCTCTAACTGGGTTCTCAAAACTTAACCATATTAACTGTAATTCAAGGTGAAATGTGATAAGAACTGTCACAATTGGATAATTTTGTGCTATTTTTGCTTATTAAATCTTCCCCTTGCCCCTAATTAAAATTTTTGAGAGGATGTGGGAGAAGTGGGAATAATTGTTTAACTGGATTTTATTCCAAAATAAAATATGTATTTTAAATAAATTTTTATTTGCTACATTCTAGTTTTCACCAGAATGGTGCATTTCTAGGAGACATTTAAGTATATTATATATCATCATGGACCACTCCTTACCTTGTTGAAATGAAACACTTGTTTATTTAAAAAAAAAAAAATGAAAAGCAAGGAACAGCAGTAGGAATAAGATTCACTGGACCACATTTGGGTGGGTTGCAGGACCATTTCTGGTAAACTCATGTGACATGTGAAGGTACAACTTACTCTTTTGCTTCAGGAAATATAGTGTTGTCAGTAAGGACCCCAAGGTACAGTCAACGGTCAGTGGTTTTTTTTCAAATCCCAAACTCACCGACAGCGTTGAATGTTCCTTGGAGTCCTCTGAAGGTTGGCCTGGTAGCCCTTCTTCAGCCTCCCATTTGCATCCCAAGAACTAGTGAGCAGTGAGACCACTGCTGATGGAGGCTCTCACATTCCTTTCTGAGTTTCAAGTCGAGAGTATTTAAATTATAAAATCGATTTGTGTACATTAGCAGAGAGCTAATGAACTGTGGGATAGACTGTGTAGTAATTTCTACAAACAGGCTTGAATGGATATCTGAGAAAATGTCTTTGAGTGGTATTATTTTGTGATTCTAAAAAATGTAAAATACCTGATTTTTCAGTAGTATTTTAATTATTAAAGAACTAGGGGTAAGAAATTAACATATATTGGGGACCTACTATTTACTAGGATTTGTATATTTTATCTCATTAAATTCTCAACAACCCGCATTTTCCTGATGAAAAAACTAGAGATGAAGTGATTTGCCTGAGGTTACATTGTTGGGAGCCAATGTTCTAAGCACTGGACTTCATGTTTCCAGTGCTCACTGATGATACTGCCTTTCTTGTCTGAACTTACTGTAGATATGTAGGAGTAGAACCGTCACTGCAGAGCCAAATCAAACATGTAAATTTCTTCTACCTGTTTGCCTATAATAATAGCAGGTAGGTCTATAGGTGAGGTCATAGGGGAGGATGAAAAAACTCGACCTCCATGATTGATGATCTCCTTTGCTGAGATCCTGCATTACTAAGTAACCACAGAGGTGTTAGTGATAGTCCACAAGCTCTTTTCTATATTGAAAAAGCAAAATATAAACCCAAAACCCACCACCTAATATAAAACCTGCATTTTTTTTCCTTTTTTTTTTGATGTAGCTGTGACTTCAAAAGCCTGCATTTTTTCTTAGTTGAGAACACAGAGTGTAACTAAAATGTCAGATGTGATTTGTTCTGTCTGAAAGGGTATCAGTACATTACAGGACATAGTGGTTATTTTCAATTCTGTTGAATGTCTGTGATGAAAAATCTGAAAAATGAATTAATATGAATGTTTTCAGAATAGAGATTTACAGTGGGACGGATCTAGGAATACTTAATAGGAAAAGAGCTTACTGAACTGCTGGCTGAATTGAGGTTAATCTCTAATCGAGGATAGTTATTACTGTTTGCTTTAGATTTAAATGCTAAAGGCTGGTCTCAAATTCATTTTTAAAGCAGCCAAATGGTGCACATTACAAGAAAAAATACCAACCATTGAGATTTTGGTTTGAATGTAAACTTGACATTTTATATCAGTTTAATTCACCAAAACTCTGCATTAGCCAACTTTGTTTTCAGTGTTATGACAGTAAATTGTATGTACACACAGAAAATCAGGCAACTATAACTGTGTAATGTTTTTAAAACTTTTAAATGGTTTCTTAAAAAGTCCTCTCCCCTTGGTCCAATAATATATAGAGATGTTAATTAAGCCTTACAACATTTGGATAAATATTTAGACTTTTAAAGAAATACAGATTTCACCGCGCGGTGGCTCATGCCTGTAATCTCAGCACTTTGGGAGGCCAAGGTGGGCGGACCACAAGGTCAAGAGATCGAGACCATCCTGGCCAACATGGTGAAACCCTGTCTCTACTAAAATAAAAAATTACTGGGATTGGTGGCGCACACCCTGTAGTCTCAGCTGCTCGGGAGGTTTAGGCAGGAGAATTGCTTGAACCCGGGAGATGGAGATTGCAGTGAGCCAAGATCTTGCCACTGCACTCCAGCCTGGTGCCTGGCAACAGAGCAAGACTCTGACTCAAAAAACAAAAAACAAAAAACAAAACTGATTTCTACTTCACCAAACACGTAGATGCTTACAAAATATTATTCCTTAAATTCATAGCATTCTAAAAAGAGTGCTTTTCATAGACTTGAAACACTACAGAAAGGTAGGTTTCTGGAATGGCATAGGAGTGTTTCCCATTGTATTTGAAATCATTGTCTATCTTGGCATAATGGCATTCATCATCCTTGTTCCTTTACGTTTTTTAGCTTTTATCATCAAGCAAGGTTGAGACACACATTTGAGTTTCTGAGTTTGGCAAGGGGTTTGTGTACTCAGTGCAGGGATAAAAATCTAAGGATTAAAAGAATTAAGGGTTAAATTAGCTAAGAGTTACCAGGCAACCTTGCACATGTAATCCCAGCACTTTCAGAGGCTGAGGTGGGAGTATTCCTTAAGCCCAGGAGTTTGAGGTTACAGTGAGCTATGCCTGGGTGACAGAGTGAGAACCTGTCTCTGTAAAAAAAATTAAGAGTTATATAGGCTGACATTTAACAAGCCATTCCGACTGTTTAACTCTTTAGACCGGTTTTGAGTTTGTTAGAACTCACCATGCCAGTCCTTCATCATTTCACTTACCTCCTGTCTTTTCCAGAGATACCATGAGATACTGAAGCCCACATGTTTCCAATGTGGGGATGTAAATGTTTTCATAGTCTTCCTGGGACTTCGTTATATACTTGGAAGAAATAAGAAGCATAAACTCAATAAAACAGTGTATTTGAAAGATTAGTAGGTAATAGAAGAGGAGTCATTGTTTCCGGTGCTGTCTGCCTAGGCCAGGCATCCCCAAACTTTTTACACAGGGGGCCAGTTCACTGTCCCTCAGACTGTTGGAGGGCCGTCACATACTGTGCTCCTCTCACTGACCACCAATGAAAGAGGTGCCCCTTCCTGAAGTGCGGCAGGGGGCCGGATAAATGGCCTCAGGGGACCGCATGCAGCCAGCGGCCGTAGTTTGGGGACGCCTGGCCTAGGTGTTTCCCAAGCACTGTGCAGGGAGCATCACTAGAAGTGTTTGTGGGTAATGCTGCCAGCCTTGAGGATAAATTCTTAAGTTATCAAGATGACAACAGCATGTCAATGTGAATTCATGTTCCTTTTTGCCAAACTGTGCGAGTTTTCTCCTTCATCCTTTTACTGATTCAGCAGTAGAATCCTAGGAATCATTTTTCCTATATGTAACCCTTAGCATCATGGAGCCCAGTATCTGACTAGGGAGCTACATGTAAATACAACTAATGACAAAGAGGATGCCTGGTGGAATGGTATGAACTACATTAAGGGACAACAGAGAAAAGAAGGGTTATTTCTGCCTGCAAGTGCTAGTAAAGGTATATCTAAGAAGATTAAACCTGCTCTAAGCTTTAAAATGTTAGTTGCATTTTTACTAGACAGAGAAAGGGAGCTAATTCCGGTAGAAAACCATGCACAGGAAATCCTAGAGGCAGAAATGCTCAGGTAATGGTGAGTACTGAGACTAACCTCTCAGAGTGTCAGTTATCTCATCTTTAAAATGTGAGGCAGATAGCACTTGCCCTTCCAGCACACACAGCCATGAAAATCAAATGAGGTTGTGTGTCCGAAAGAACATGCAAATGTAATTGCTTCTCGTGTCTCCCATTGCTTTTGTTTTATATATGCTAGAATAGAATAAATAAAGTACTTACTATAGTAGACTTTTCCAAATTAGATGATTCTTTGGCCTTCTTGCTTTTTCCTCTTTAAAATGACCAGAGTTTAAAATTTGCATACATTAAATGTTTGGAGAAGCAGTATTTACAGCATAGTAAAGAGCACAGGTTTTGGAGCCTGAATTGTGACTTTGAATTTTACTAGCTATGTGACCTTTGACAAATTACTTAACCTCTCCATTTCTCTGTTTCCTTATCTATAAAATGGAGATTTTTATGTTATTTCAAAAGTATTTAAATTGTTAAAATCATTTTACAACTATTACTTCTATGTTAATACATAAAATTGCATGTTTTCCCCAGTATTTGGCTTCTAGGCCAAATATGCTAATATAAAAACCTGTTCTTTCATAGTTAAGACAATCTCTGACTAGCTGTTTTATTGTATATGTACATATATATGTTTTATGGACACATTTGAATTAATGCTCTACCACTTTTTTTGGTAAGGTTTTCATTTTCCACAAGGAAATGAAATTCCTCAGTCTATAAAATGAGAGTATTAGTACCTTCCTCATTGATTGTGAAGATTAAATTAGATAATATTATTTAAAACTCTCTGGAATGCTAGGGATTATCTCCCTAAATATATCTTCATAAACACATTTTGAAATCAGTTTCAGTTATGGAATCCAAGAACCCATAATCACCTCCTTGGTGGATTGGTTTGTGAACTTAAGGTTAAGAAATCCTGACCTTAGCTATAGAGCAAGATTTCTCAGTCTAGTCTTGTCACTGATGTGATGTTGCTTTTTTGGGAAACCTTGATCTCTGTCTTATTAGGAGAGACTACTTGCCAGTAGTAGTGCATACTCTTGCCATCACCTTTCCCTGAAGCATAACTTGTGTGTTGTAGCCCAATAGTGATTGTTACAAGAAAAGTAATTATTTAGACTTCACCAAGTTCTGTACTAATTGTAGATACCAACCATTAGTTGGTAACTCCATGCTTATACAATTATTATGGTAGTCCCTCCTTACATGCAGCTTTGCTTTCTGTGGTTTCAGTTACACTCAAAAATAGGTGAGTGCAGTACAGGAAGATATTTTGAGAGAGACACCACATTCACGTAACTTAAAAAAACAAACAAACAAACAAACAAAAAAAACCAGAGTCTCTTGCTCTGTTGCCCAGGCTGAAGTGCAATGGTGCAATCACAGCTCATTACAGCCTGGAGCCCCTGGGCTCAAGTAATCCTCCCGCCTCAGCCTCCTGAGTAGCTAGAACTACAGGTGTATGCCACCATGCCTGACTGATTTAGAAATTTTTTTTTTAAAGAGACAGGGTCTCACTATGTTCCTCAGGCTGGTCTCAAACTCCAGGCCTCAAACAGCCCTCCCACCTAGGCCTCCCAAAGTGTTGGGATTTCAGGTATGAGCCACTTGTGCCCAGCCAACTTATAGCATATTGTTACAGTTGTTCCATTTTGTTATTGTTACTGTCTTACTGTGCCTAATTTATAAATTAAACTTTGCCATAGGTATGTATGTATAGGCAGAAACATGATATATATGGAGTTGTGTACTATTTGAGGTTTCAGGCATCTGCTGGGAGTCTTGGAACAGATCCCTTCTAAAAGAAGTTGTCAAATGAGAAGTTATACAGATATTTGAATGAATTTATCTTATTTTGCAAGTTTCCCATCTCCCCCCACTTTCCCAGCAACCATTTGGTTTACATCTGATCCCAGCACTATGACCACTAATTCTCATTTTAAGTTAGCCCAGAAGAATGTGTTGCTTTAAGGTACTGGTCATAAGGGAGTCTGCTGACGAATCTAGAGTCTTTACTTGAATGTTAGGAAGGAGAAAAAAGAGAATCTCAAAGGTTAAGTTGTACATGGGATAATGGTCATTCTTATATTAGTCTGCTTAAGGTTTTACAAAGGAGTGGAGAGGTAGAATTAGAATTTAAACTCAGTAGTTTGGAACGTTTTAAAATTTTACATGACAACTTTATATCAGGTTACTTTAGCTGTTTGGAATTTGGGGGGGCTCTGGGCTTGGTGGCTCATTCATAATCCCAGCACTTTGGAAGCTGAGACAAGGGTATCACTTGAGGCCAGGAGTTTGAGACCAGCCTGGGCAACATAGCAAGTCCTTGTCTCTACAAAAAAAATAAAATAATTAGCTGGCTGTGGTGGCATGTGCCTGTAGTCCCAGCTACTTAGGAGGCTACGGTGGAGGATTGCTCGAGTCTAGGAGTTAGAGGCTACAGTGAACTCTAATTGTGTCACCGCACTCCAACCTAAGCGACAGAGTGTGACCGGTGCAGTGGCTCACACCTGTAATCCCAGCACTCTGGGAGGCCGAGGTGGGTGGATCACCAGAGGTCAGGAGTTTGAGACCAGCTTGGGCCAACATGTTCTTAGAAAGTTTATTATCCCCTCAGGTAGAGTATAGATTTGTGTTAAGGCATTGTAAGTTATTGATAAGTAGACATATTCCTTTTATAACTATTTTGAGTTATTTAATAACAGGGAAAATGCTTATTAATGTTGCCTTTCTTGGTTATTTCCAGCAAATAGTTGAATTTTTCCAAAATATGATATCTTAAAACTATTATTTAAAAATGCGTGTTCTGTAGAAAAGCTATACTTAGATCTACCTGATACTTTTGTAAATGAAATAATACTGTACTAGGTTGGGTAAACTATTAATACTTGGTGTATTATTTTTGGAGTTAGGTCTCCATTGCTAACCTGAAATTGACAATGCTGATGTTTGAGTGGGAATGCTACTCAATGCCCCATCATGAATGGGGACAAATTTCTAGGTTGAATAAATAGAAAATAAGTTTCAACCTACAATTTTATAACTTTCAAAGCTATCAGGAGTGTTAGAGGTCATTTAGTCTCATGATTTCCAAACCTGACTTCTGCATCAGAATTGAAAGTGTAGGCTGGGGACAGTGGCTCACATTTGTAATCTCAGCACTTTGGGAGGCCACAGCAGAAGGATCACTTGGGCCCAGGAGTTTGAGACCAGCCAGGGCAACACAGGGAGACCCTATCTCTACTAAATATTAAAAAAATTTGCCCAGCATTGTGATGCGTGCCTGTAGTTCTAGCTACATAGGAGGCTAAGGTGACAATATTGGCTCAAGCCCAAGATTTGGTCAAGGCTGCAGTAAGCCTTGCTTGTGCAACTGCACTCCAACCTGGGTGACAGAGTGAGACCCTGTCTCCCCCAACTCCTCCCAGAAAAAGTGGTAGATGGGAAGTGTAGCCTGCTAAAAGTGCAGATTCTGAGGTATCACCCCAGATTTACTAAATCAGCTTTTCTAGGAGTAAATTCTATATTTTTCAAAAGCATTCAGATTATTCTGGTGCAGTCATTTTATGGATATTTAGGAATCTCTTATTTAGGCTAACGATCTTAATTTAACAGATGAAGAAACAGATTTAGAAGGGAAGTGAAGATTCTAAGTCACACAGCAGGGTCAGAATTGAAATCTTTGACTACATGTATGTGTGTTTATCATAATTATACCACGTTGTCGCTCCATCATGTAAAAGAATACTTTTTGTAGAAGTTCCCTATTGGCCATCTGCAAGATACATAGCCTTCAAGTCAGAATCCGCCCTTTGTGTCAAACATCTTAGCCTTAGGGAAGCACCCAAAACTATTGTAAAAATGGACCATTGATTTGGATTTGATAGGCTTTCCTGAAGGAGTTGAGTAAGTAAGCAATGCTGAATGGTGTTGGCTTAAAATCTGACCATGGTATGAAATGAGAAATAGCTGTAAAGTGATCAAAACTCTGTGGCGGTCCTTCTGGCTCTGACATTTAAGAGCTGCTACTGCACTTTACCGCTTTTCTTTTTTTTTTTTTTTTTTTGAGACGGAGTTTCGCTCTTGTTACTCAGGCTGGAGTGCAATGGCGCAATCTCGGCTCACCGCAACCTCCGCCTCCTGGGTTCAGGCAGTTCTCCTGCCTCAGCCTCCTGAGTAGCTGGGATTACAGGCATGCGCCACCATGCCCAGCTAATTTTTTGTATTTTTAGTAGAGACGGGGTTTCACCTTGTTGACCAGGATGGTCTCGATCTCTCGACCTCGTGATCCACCCGCCTCGGCCTCCCAAAGTGCTGGGATTACAGGCTTGAGCCACCGTGCCTGGCTACCGCTTTTCTTTAATCAAAGGTGACTACCACTGGATGGAAGAGGCTTGAGGAACCCCTGGCTGCTTTTTGTGGAGGAATTTATTTAAATTGCCAGTGAGAAGGTAGGAATGATTTTAATAGAGATCAAGAACCTCCTAATCCATCTTTAGCTTGGGCTCCTGGCCAAGTGTCCATCCTCAGGAGAGAGTTGGTGTCAGCTGCTGCCTTGTGTTCTGAAGGTATTTCAGAAAAGCCGAAGGCATTACAGAAACCTTTTCTGAGTTGGCAGGCAAGAGTGGCACCAGGAATCAAGGGCAGACACATGTCATCAGTCTGGGAAAAGTGGAGTTTGGACATTAATGATGGCTCTTGTCAGCACTCAGTATGATAAAGCCACGAGTACTTGGCTTGGGGGTTAGTTTGCATAGGCATGGAGTTAGAGTTTAGAGAACACCTGCCAAGAGTTTTCACTGTCCCCACTGTCGGTGATGGATCTTTCACCTTTGACTTCTATCACTCCTTTTTAATGGGTGATGGTAGAGATGCTGGATGGGTAAGGAAGAGAGGCAGCTTGGTCATACCTAGCACATCTCCCTATTTGCTTGTTTTCTTGCTGTTGTCTGTGTAGAACTAAATTTGTATGGCCATACTCCAGGCTAGTGTGTTGTTCTGTCTGTATTTGAAGGCACACTGGGCAAGAGTCACAGGTCCTCTATTTCCATAAATGCCACTTTGCTAGTATCCACACACATGTTTTAATTGGCAGTTATGAGACTTTTTTGCTAATATATCTATTAGAAGTATTATTTTCAAATCCTGGTTCTGCCGTTTAGTAGCTGTGTAGCTGTGTGACTTCTGGCAAGTGGTTTAACCTCAGTTTTTCATCTGTAAAATGAAGGTTAGTAAGTAATGGTGTTTATTTCTATTTTTTTATTTTTGAGATGGAGTCTTGCTGTGTTGCCCAGGCTGGCATGCAATGGCATGATCTCGGCTCACTGCAACCTCTGCCTCCCAGGTTCAAGTGATTCTCCAGCCTCAGCTTCTCAGGTAGCTGGGATTACAAGCGTCTGCCACCATGCCTAGCTCTTTTTTGTATTTTTAGTAGAGATGGGGTTTCACCATGTTGACCAGGCTGGTCTGTACCTCCTGACCTCAGGTGATCCACCCACCTCGGCCTCCCAAAGTCTGGGATTACAGGTGTGAGCCACCACACCTACAGCAATTGTATTTATCTCACAGACTGGTATGAATTAAGTGAGAGCAGGAATATAAAAACACCTGGCACATAACATTCAAATTTGTTACTACTATTATTGTAATTACATGACCACACTTCCAGCTTACTGTAAAGAATGGAACGAGGGGTTTCTAAATCATCTTCTTAGTGAGCAGAGGAACTGTGATGTAGAAAGAACATAAAATTGAAGTTAGGAGATGCAAATTTAAGCCTTTTTTTTCCTTTTATTTTTTTGAGGCAGAGTCTCGCTCTGTCACCCAAGTTGGAGTGCAGTGGCGTGATCCCAGGTCACTGCAGCTTCAACCTCCTGGGCTCAAGTGATCTTCCCACCTCAGCTTCCCAAGTTGCTGGGACCACAGGTATGCATCACCATGTGTAATTTTTTCATTTTTTGCAGAGACAGGGTCTCATTGTGTTGCCTAGGCTGCTCTTGAGCTCCTGGACTCAAGCAATCCTCCCACCTCAGCTTTCCAAAATGCTGGGATTTCAGGCATGAGCCACTGTGCCTGGCCTCCGATTCAGGTCTTGACTGTTGTATATGATACTTCAGTTTCCATACTTTTTCATAAAAAATTTTATCGGCCTAAACCAAACAGAAACAAGACCCCTAAGAGCTCTTGCTGCACAAAAAATATTGTCCATAGAGCAATGGTTTTCAAACTTCTGGTCCCAGGGACCCCCGTATATTCATAAAAATTATTGAAGTTCCTAAGAGCTTTTATTTATGTGGGCTATAGCTATCAATTTTTACTTTCTAGAAATTAAACTTAGAAGCTTAAAAATATTTTAATTCATTTAAAGATTAAATAAAAGTGATAAGCTATTATAAACATAAGTAACATTTTAAAATAAAGCTATAAAAATATCTTTTAAAAATTGGTGAGAAGAATGACATCATTTTACAATTTTGCAGATCTCTTTAATGTCTGACTTCATAAAGGATGGTTGAATTTTCATATCTGCATATATCTGTTACAATATATTGTTTGGGTTAAAGTGTATGAAGAAATTCTGGTTTTACATAGATATATAGAAAAAATTAGAATTTTTTATAGTCACTTCAGGCAATTTTGCATATTCTTTTGATACTGTACTAGATCTTAATACTTGGTAGTTTAAAGTTTAATTGCAGTATGGACTCAAACTATTTATCAATTAACTTTCCATACTTGATTTTATTAAAATTCATTTGTCTGTCTTGCATTTTTCATGGATTTTTTTTTTTTTTTTTTCTTTTTTTGAGATGGAGTTTCGCTCTTGTTACCCAGGCTGGAGTGCAATGGCGCGATCTCGGCTCACCGCAACCTCCACCTCCTGGGCTCAGGCAATTCTCCTGCCTCAGCCTCCTAAGTAGCTGGGATTACAGGCACGCGCCACCATGCCCAGCTAGTTTTATTGTATTTTTAGTAGAGACGGGGTTTCACCATGTTGACCAGGATGGTCTCGATCTTTCGACCTCGTGATCCACCCGCCTCGGCCTCCCAAAGTGCTGGGATTACAGGCTTGAGCCACCGCGCCCGGCCTTTTCATGGATTTTTTTTACCCAGGAATGATTTTGTAACATCATACATTGGTCATTTGAAAAATATTTGTTCACTGAGTTATGCAGATTTTCTAAATATTGACACATTACATAATATCACAAAATTAAGTTTGCTAATATCATCATTGAACTCATCAGACCTGTCTTTAAATATCTGGAACCTGTGAAGCTCACAGTAACAATAAAAGTTTCCCAGAATTCTAATTTTGGCTTAAAAGCTCAAATGTTATGACTGGCAACAAATACTGTGACTTATTTTCCTTGAAGTGACATGCTCACTTTGTTCATTTTCAAGAAAATATATGTCAAATACCCATGTGTGAATAACTACAATTTGTTTAGTGTAAGTCAAGTGATAGTCAGTGAACAAAATGGGCAAGTTACAATAACTCCAGTGCTGCTGCCTGAAGCAGCCAGTGTACAGAAGTGGTTTATATGTACTTATCGTTTTGTCACACAAAATATTTTAAAAGATGTTTGCTCAGGGTCAGGATTTAATAAAATCACTAAACCTTACTGCTTCATCAAGGACATTATTAAGTTAAAATGGCTTGCCTTCCTTTTTTTCTGTAGTGTGTGACAGTGACAAATACAGTGACTATTGGTACATTTTGGTGCCACTGCTTAATTACTGCCAAGGGCAGCAGTTTAACCCAGCATTGACTTTGTACCATCATTACAAAGGTCAACATAGTGAAAAAGGCAAATAAAGTCTTAGAGTTAGCATGGAAATAGTTTTGACTTTTCAGACTCCCAGAAAGAGTCTGGGAGATATATGTGGGCCCCACTTTGAGAACCACTGGTTTGGAGTTCAGATGTTAGGAAACTATAGGCAAATGGTGGGAAAATCCCCTAGTCCCTTCAGAGCTAACATTCATGGCTGCAGTAGGCTGTAGGAGAGGAGACAAACCCTGTATTGTTTGGCATCTTCCTGGGGCTTTACCGTAGTATTTAAGGGCTAGTTTGCACAGTGGAGCTCAATAAAGGTTGATCTATGAATCCTTATTGCCTAAATATTTAGCAACTTCTTTTTTCCTCTGTACTTTATACACTCAGTTTTTGTGTGTGTTCACATCGTAAACACCGTATTTTCTGAGCCTCATTGATCCCTGTGCTCAAGTTTATCTTTTTATTATTAAGTCAGTTCAGTTTATTTAATAGATATTGATTGGACAATATTGTTACTATGTGGATTCTGATTGCAGGGGGGATAAGAATCAAATCACATGACATTTACTTTTTTATAGTTTTGGGAAAATGAGCAGTTATACAGCATGCCAAGTAGTGTCCAGATGCAGAGGTTAATAGTGTCTTTTGCAGGGTTTAGCATTTAATAGCTATTTGTAAGAAATAGCTCCTTTTTTGAAACATTCTTTGAATGTCACACATCATGATTCACATATGTGCAAAAACACACATATATATATTTGACTATGTATCATTATATATAATGTATAACTCAGAATTTCCTTTTGAGATATAAATAATTACCCTATAATCTTGTCTATTTTGGAAGTTGCATCCATAATTTTGGTGGGTGTTAGGTCTTTTTTTCAAACTCTTATTTTTTTTTGAGATGGAGTTTCGCTCTTGTTACCCAAGCTGGAGTGCAATGGCACGATCTCGGCTCACCACAACCTCCGCCTCCTGGGTTCAGGCGATTCTCCTGCCTCAGCCTCCTGAGTAGCTGGGATTACAGGTGCGCGCCATCATGCCCAGCTGATTTTTTGTATTTTTGGTAGAGACGGGGTTTCACCATGTTGACCAGAATGGTCTCGATCTCTTGACCTCGTGATCTACCCGCCTCGGCCTCCCAAAGTGCTGGGATTACAGGTGTGAGCCACCGCGCCCGGCCTGATAATTTTTTTTTTTTTTTTGAGATGGAATCTCTTTCTGTCACCCAGGCTCGAGTTCAGTGGCATGACCTTGATTCACTGCAACCTCCAGCTCCTCAGTTCAAGCGATTCTCTCATTTCAGCCTCTCCCATGTTGCTGGGATTACAGGCATTTGCCACCACGACCAGCTAATATCTTTTTGTATTTTTAGTAGAGATGGGGTTTCATCATGTTGGCCAAGCTGGTCTCGAACTTCTGACCTAAAGTGCCTTGGCCTCCCAAAGTGCTGGGATGCATGGGCCTCCATGCTTAGCCTTTTTTCAAACTCTTAAGATTTGAAAAGTAATGAAAAACATTTTTGTTCTTACTGCTGATGTTATACTGCAAGCAGTTGTGTCTTGGTTAAATATTACCCTGTTTGACTCCTTACAGTTGGTTCTATGACAAGACAATTGGTGTGTTGGGGGGCAGGTATGGACCTGCTGAGTTGATTTGATACTACATTTAGTTTTTAGATTAAGGCAGATAGAAGAAAGTTGCACAAGTCCAGCTTGCTAGTCGTTTTAGCATTGGAAGTCGGTTTACAGCTTAACAAATCAGCATCGGTAAGAAGTCAGTCAGAGTACAGCCAATAACTGACAGGTGATTATTCATGCCTCCAAAATGAATACTGATCAGAAGCAACCAGTTATAAAAATTGCTCTGTTTTTCAACAGTCTCTGTGAGATTAACTTCAAGAGTAGTATCTATATATATAAAGAACTAACCATAAATACCTAGCTAGTATCTTTAATGGGAATTCACAATGAGGATAGAGGAAAAAGAGTTATCAGTTCTCTGTAAGCCACACACAAAATGGAGGCCTTTTCTTTCTTAATTTCTAGAGACACGGGTCTTGCTGTGTTGCTTAGGCTGGTTTCTAAGCAGTTCTCCGGAGCCTCAGCCTCCTGAGTAGCTTACAGGCATGATCACTGGGGCCAGCTGCCTTTTCTTTCTAGAATGACCTCAGCATATCTTTTTTGCTTCTAGAAAGTTCTTAAGACTGGGTCCCTCCCCTTTGGGGCTTTCTTACTACTTTCTTAAAATTTTATTTCCTTAGTGAGGTCTTAAATGGGCTATATGAAATCACTAAAGGAATTTATCCAAAAGTTCCCTTCTTAACTCTTCCAGGGATATTCAGTTATATAAATGAACTAGAGAGAGTTTGGCTGTTAGAAGCAGATCCTTATTTGTTCCATTCCAGGAGATGGAAGTGAGGGAAGGGCATTTCTCAAATCGTAACTTAGTCCAGGTAAGTCTAAGGAGGTGAGGAGGTAAGAACAATAACAGCCTTTCTTTATATTATCTTAGTAAACACTTACAACAACCTTTATGATAAGGTAGTGGTTATTGCATTTGTTATTATTCTTACATCTCTCTCACTCCATTGTTCTCCAGTTGTCCCTAGAAGTGTTTGGTTTGCATGTACCAAAGTAATTTGCATTTACGTGTTGTTCGGCTACATGAGCAGTGGTGCATGTTGCTCAATATGTCAGATCAGCTAGGTTGTGTCATTTGATTGAACTACTAAGTTCTACAGTTACTGAAGGGTGATGATAAGTACATTATTCAGACTTAGGACATTACTCCAAGAGAAAGTGATGATTAGAGTTCTCTTTTAATTTGTGTATATGCACTGGGGCTAAGATTGTGTAGGAATCTGGCTCTTTTAGGAAGGTTGTCAGCTTCTAGGCATGAGAGCATGACCTTAAAATGGGTGTGAAGTTTAAGGAAAATGCAACTGTAATGGGATTTACTCAGATACTGACAGTCAATAAAAACATTTAGGTTTAAATATTCAGCTGAGTGTTCTCTTAACAATGGTTTAGAAATCTATACTAATTACGGGCTTTTTTTTTTTTTTTTTTTTTAAAGAAACAGTCTAGTGCATTTTCTTTAGGATTTGCTTAAATCAAAATGAATTCCATGTTTCCATTTGGTTTCTTTTACAGTAGCATTCTCAGTCTTCTGGCCCCTTTAAAGATGTTAGGCTTGTGTGCATTCTAAATTGTAAGGTCTTTTCGTCTTACATAGACTTTGTTTCATGGGGTCATTGTAGCCAGAATACTTATGATTGAAATAGATGTTGGCAAACTATTAAGAAAACAGGAAAGTAAAGGCTGGATTTTGTTATTAGTGGTAAAATGAAAACCTAGTGTGAAAAATACTGTTATCTGAGATTAGAATGGTAAGTATGTTTTGGAGAGAAAGGTCATGAGGGAATCTTGTGGGCCACACAGTAAATGTGTCCATAGCTTGATCTGGATAGTAGTTAACATATGTAATACATATGAAAACACTTTATCAAACCTAAGATTTGTTTACCTTACCATATGTAAATTGTACCTCAAAAGATTAAACAAAGCTTGGCACAGTGGCTCATGCTTGCAATCCTAGCACTTTGGGAGGTTGAAGCAGACAGATAGATGACTTGAGCTCAGGAGTTCAAGATTAGCCTGGGCAACATGATGAAACCTTGTCTGTACAAAAAAATACAAAAATTAGCCAGTGTGGTGGTGAGCACCTGTAATCCCAGCTACTTGTCGGGCTGAGGCAGGAGGATCACTTGAGTATGGGAGGTTGAAACTGCAGTGAGCTGAGATCGACCCACTGCACTCCAGCCTGGGTAACAAAGTGAGACTCTCTCTCCAGAAAAAAAGCAAAACAGTAATAATTGTTTGGAAGTAAATCTTAGTAGTTACTATACTATTATTACTATTTTTATGAAAATTTGAAATATTTCATGATAGAAAGGAAAAACAATCTTATCACTCTAAGCATGTCAAATTATATATCTAGTTTATGAGCACTAAGGCCTTTTCCCCCGTTCTTTAAACTGCTATTTTTGAGGTTTGGAATTTTGTGTTTTTCTTGGATGCTACTGGATGGAAATAGAGAATGAAGTCTTATTTTTGTGGTATCAGTTGTTGAAAGGGGACAAATCCAGTTCTGATCTTGAAACTAGCTTATGTGAAAGTTCTTTTCAGTCTTGAATATGCGTGAAGTAAAGGTGACCGCTTAGCTCTGTTAAGTATGTATGATAACTCTAATTACCAATTTTAAAGGTTCTATCATTCAGAAGTTTGTCTAGTACTTATTGAGGACTTGCCATGTATCTGATATCGTGAGAAGAACTATCTCAGATGGTGACATTACTATTTCATTTTGTATTTGAGGATACTGAGGATCCATGGTTAAGTAACTTGTTCAAGTTCTCGTGGCTAAAGTGGGGAGGGCTCCCCCTTTCTTAGCCCCTGCAGGATACTTAAGCTTCCAGTGTCAGAATATAAATAAGAAGGTAATCATCACTCTGTAAACTGACTCTTTATTGGTGTATTATCGCTACTTTAAGAGAGATCCATGTACTGTTTTAAAAGTCTTTTTAGAACTTGTATTAAGTGGCCTTTAAATATCTTATAATAATTTCTAACACTTTCTTAATAACTTGGCAATATGGCTTTGTCTTTTAAAACAAAATCTGGAGAAAAGGGAAATATTTATTTCCCTGTGGCATGAAAAGGGGCTATATATAGGTCATTTTTTTTTTTTTAAATAAAAGGCTAGAAATTCTCCCTCCCAACCACATCAGAACTAGCCAAGTTGGTACGGGGCCCTTACCAGAGTAATGATGTAAGAATTTGAGAGTACATGGTACAGCTGCCAAAGCTCACAATGTTTAATCTCAGCACGGTCTGTTTGCCAGAGTTTGCAGCTCAATATTTTTTTCTGTATGGATTGAATTATAATTACATATATTTATCTTATTTGTTTTATTTAAGGGGGAAGTAAAGAGCTATTGTTTGATAAATTTGCTGTTTCCAAGGGAATGGTGCTGTTTTGCCTCTCACATGCATCTGAGCATTATTCCCCCACTGATTCCTAAGAACTTACTCTCCTGGGTGAATTCTTCTATCTTGTGACACAGAGGGGCAATTCACCCCATGCCTGTTTATATTTTGCAAGAAAACCCTTGTCTTAGCACGGTTATCTATTCAGGCAGTTCCATCTACTACATTCCATCCATATGCCAAGTCTTGGACTCTTATCCAAAGTGCAGTATTTGAATATACAATTACACATGCACATATTGGGAAGAGTATACTTTTTTCCTAGCCTCTCTTGGAGAAAGCTTGCACCCAGAGAAGCAGATCGAGATGTTCTGGATTGAATCTGGCACCTTCAGTTGAGAATTCTAGATGGAAAAATTTCATGTGGAAGCTTGTTGTTGCTAACCATCGTTTTTATGACCAAACATTCTAGACTGCCTCCTCTGCTGAGCAGAAAGAATTACACACTAGGGCCACATGGGAAGTGGCTTCTCATCATTTGGGAGAAATATCAGAAGGCATGCAGAGGAGGGTAGCTTTACTATTGGGAATAAATCTGAGTTTGATAGCAGGTGCAACTACAGCTGCAGTTCTTTAGCCAGACCTGGCTTTATTTAAATTTCACATAAAAATCTTTGACATCAACATAAGTGAACCATTATTGGCTGTCTGGCTCCTAACAGTACCTTGTACACGGAGGAGGTGCTCACTGACTGTATTCAATCAACACTTATTGAACACCTTCAGTGTATACCAGGCAATGTGCTAGATGCTCGTAATGAATAAGATGTATTTTCAAGAAGTTACAATCTGGTAGGAGGCACAGACTCTTCGGTAAATTACAATTTACTGATTTTATTTGTTGTTTATGCAGTTCAGTGTTTTGTTTGCTTTGTAAGTCAG
This sequence comes from Saimiri boliviensis, assembly GCF_048565385.1. Classification (NCBI taxonomy): domain Eukaryota; kingdom Metazoa; phylum Chordata; class Mammalia; order Primates; family Cebidae; genus Saimiri; species Saimiri boliviensis. Next base: position 217,350,034 of record NC_133450.1, on the reverse strand, counting down.
CAGGAGAAGCCAGTCCACAGGATTAACTCCATGACTTTCTAAGAACAAGCACAGGATTTCCTTTCATTTCTAAAGAATGCTTACTTGCTTGCATTTTTGCCTCTTTAGATACCTCTTCTAACCTGCCCAGGGATGAAGTTTGTGGAGTGTGGGAAGAAAAGACTAGTATAATGCAGGAAGGCATTTCTAAGAAAGCTTCCAGAATTGATTATTCTGTTCTAAGAGATATTTTCTTCATCTAAAAAAGATGTGAGAATGTACAAAGGTTAGCTGTGTTGGTTATCAGTTTGTTACAGGGTAAGAGCCAAAAAAAAAAAAAAAATGATTTCCTTTTCTCTCTCTGGAATATAGGACTCCTTTATCTAACTGATTACATGGTTAAGGCACATCTAGAAAATACATTTTTTTCATACTTGTTTCTGGATGGATGAGGTCACATTTACTTAGCAGTTACATAGTTCCTCTGCTATAATTTGCTATGCCTTCAGCCTTTTTTTCTCCCAATTTTGAAGATGGGTATATGTGTATTTCCATTGGGCCGCTCTTAAATATAGGAAAAATGTTAAGTTGCTTATCTCCAAATCTATTTCTTTAATGTGAAGCAGCCTCAAAGCATGTGTATCTCTGCTATTCAGATAATAATAGGGGCTGGGCACAGTGACCCTGTAATCCTAGTACTTTGAGAGGCCAAGACAGGCGGGTCATGAGGTCAGGAGTTTGAGACCAGCCTGGCCAACATGGTAAAACCCATGTCTACTAAAAATACAAAAATTAGTGGGGCATGGTGGTGGGTGCCTGTAATCCCAGCTACTCAGGAGGCTGAGGCAGGAGAATCGCTTGAACCCAGGAGGCAGAGGTTACAGTGAGCCGAGTTTGTGCCACTACACTCTAGCCTGGGCAACAGAGTAAGACTTCTGTCTCAAAAAAAAAAAAAAAGATAATAATTAATATTTATATAGCACTTACGTTCAAGATTTTATTTTTAGGACTTTATATGTAAAGCACTTAAAAGAGGGCTTGTCTTATCCTCACAACAACCCAGTAAGATAAATACTTTCTGTTTTTCTCATTTTACAGATGAAAACAGGCACAGCAAGGGAAATAAATTGCTCAAGATCACACAGATAATAAGTGGCAGAGTCAGGATTCGAACTCAGGAAATCAAGCTTCATAGTGTTCTTAATTGCTGCACTGTATCATTTCATACTCAGTTTGACATTGAATGATAGGGAGTTTCTGAAAAGTGTAGGGGTAATATTATCTACCATTTGAGTGCCTCCTGTGTACCTAGGCATTATACATGTCATTTTACTTCTTTTCAGTCTTATGGGTGTGTGAATTGGTCTCCATTTCACAGGTGATAATATCAGCCAACATTTATGGAGCACCTACTATGGGTCAGGCATTGTACTTAGTGCTTATATTACCCATTTAATGTTGACAGTGGTTATGTCAATGATTATTCTTATTTTGGAAATGAGAAAACTGAAGCTAGAGAAACGTCATTTGCCCAGGGTCACATAGCTAAGAACATACAGAGCTAAGATTTGAAGACAGGTTTGCTTGACTACAGAGACCAATATGTGATGGAAAATGAGGTGAATCTCAGAGGACAGAGCCTAGTTCCAAATCTTGTTCCTCATTCTTAATCCTCACATATTTGGTTATTAATCATTGCTCCTGCTTATCTTTTTTTAGGTGCTCACAATAGAGAAACTTGATCGGTGTTAGAGATGACCCTATTGTTTGAAAACAGGAGATTTTTGTCTAATTGATGTCTTCATGAAACCATGCATTTAGTGAACTTGTCTTGTATGAAAGCTTTAACTTTTTTCTTTAGTTATATTTGCCTAGGATTCATTACTCTGTAGATTTCTTTTTTATATCTTCACAGGGATTGCTAGAAGTTGTAGAGGGTTATTTATTTATTTATTTTTGAGATGGAGTCTCACTGTGTCACCTAGGCTGGAGGGCAGTGGCATGATCTCGGCTCACTGCAACTTCCACCTCCTGGGTTCAAGTGATATTCCTGCCTCAGCCTCCTGAGTAGCTGGGATTACAGGCACGTTCCACCATGCCCGACTAATTTTTTTATTTTATTTTATTTTTAGTAGAGACAGGGTTTCACTAGTTGGTCAGGCTGGTCTTGAACTCCTGACTTTGTGATCCTCCTGCCTCAGCCTCCCAAAGTGCTGGGATTACAGGCATGAGCCACCATGCCCAGCTCATAGTGGGACATTCTTAAGCATCTATGATATTTATTTCTGCCCCAACCTCTCAAGTAGCTAAGACTGCAGGCACATACCACCACACCCAGGTTGAGATTCTCGTTTTGAGGTATTGTACTTTAGTTTATTTTGCCTCCTTAGGATTGTAAATTTATTTTCTTTACCACCTGAGATATGGCAGTATGACGTTGAAGTTTTTTTGGTCTGTTTTAAATTATGGGAGTTTTATGGGAGAACCTTCGTATGTCCACTAAGTCTCAGGAGTTGCATGCAGTTAACTCTTTTGTCACCCAACTGGAGTACAGTGGTCCAATCATAGCTCACTGTAATGACAACCTCAACCTCCACCTCCTGGGTTCAAGTGATCCTCCCACATCAACTTCCCAAGTAGATGGGACTACAGGCACATGCCACCACACCTGGCTAATTTTTGTATTTTTTCTAGAGGTGGAGTTTTACCATGTTGCTAAGGCTGATCTTGAACTCCTGGGTTCAAGCAATTCACTGGCCTCGGCCTCTCAAAGTGCTAAGACTACAGGCATGAGCTGCCATTCCTAGCTCAGTTGTAGTTCACTCTTGAATCTTGCATGTCACTTACTCTTGGGTAAACACAACCTAATCATTTCAGAAATGAATATGATTTCTGTTCCCTCCCTTTCTCCAAATATCTTTTATTTTTCTATCATTCTTGATGTTTCTATCATTCTAGATGTTTTATTTTTCTATCATTCTAGGTGTTTCTTTTCTTTCTCTCCAACTAATTGGTCACTAAGATTTATTAAGTCTGCCCCTCAAATATCTATCAGAATCTAGCCTAAAGTACTCAGCATCACTAGATAACAGAGAAATGAAATTTAGAAAAAGAATATACTACTGCATACCCACCAGACTGACATACAAATTGTTAGTGAAAACAACTGGACCACTCAAACTCTGTTGGCAGAAGTGGAGTATAAATTGATCCAAACCCTTGAAAACTTCTAGTAGCATCTGGGAAACTTGAACTTAAGCAATTCCATTCCTTCTTCCCTCCCCTCCCCTCCTTTCCCTTCCCTTCCCTTCCCTTCCCTTCCCTTCCCTTCCCTTCCCTTCCCTTCCCTTCCCTTCCCTTCCTTCCTTTCCTTCCCTTCTTTTCCTTCCTTCCTTTCCTTTCTTCCTTTTTTTTTTGAGATGGAGTTTTGCTGTGTCACCCAGGCTGGAATGCAGTGGCATGATCTTGGCTCACTACAACTTCTGCCTCCTGGGTTCAAGCCATTCTCCTGCATCAGCCTCCCAAGTAGCTGGAACTACAGGTGCATGCCACCACACCTGGCTAATTTTTGTATTTTTAATAGAGATGGGTTTTGCCTATGTTGGCCAGGCAGGTCTCCAACTCCTGACCTCGTGATCTGCCTTCCTCGGCCTCCCGAAGTGTTGGGTTTACAGGTGTGAGCCACTGTGCCCAGCCAAGCAATTCCATTTCTAGGCATATACCCAACAAAAATGTATAAAGTGTGCACCAAAAGGTATATACAAGAATGTATATAGTAGCATTATTTGTAATAGTCCAAAACTAGAAACAACTAAATATCCATTAATAGTAGAATGGACAAATAAGTGAGAGAGAATACATATAATGGAATACTGCATGGTGCTAATAAGGACACACCATCACAGCGTGCAGCAGCATGGTTGCATCTCCTAGACAGGATGTTGAGCAAAAGAAGTCAGGCACAAAATATTCCATAGTATGGGATTCTCTTTATATAAAGTTCAAAAATAGGCAAAACTAGATGATAGAGATCAGAATAGTGGTTACCTTTATTGAGGGTAGAATGGCTGGAGGGCACAAGGTTCTGAGGTGTTAGTAGTATTTTACATCTTGATTTAGACCTTGGTTCTCTAGGTATGTTCACTTCGTGAAAGTTCATTGAACTGTTTGAGATGTGTGCACTTTACTGTAGTTTTACACTTGAATAAAAATTTTTTTTTTAAAGAAAAAGCAACTGGGTTTAAATAAAAGTTTGAGGTAAAACATGGAACTCAAGGGCTTGTGTTAAAATACCATCTCTAGTTAATGGCTTTGTTTTAGTCACTTAAGAGTGGCCTTAAAGAATGCCTTTTTCCTTTATATTTACATTTTCCTGTGTATTTACATTAGATAAACTTAGTTTATCTAATTAATAATATTTTAGGTCAGGAGTAGGGTTGTGAGAAAGTTGGTGAGGTTCCACTTTTTATTCTATAATACTTCTTATATTTCAAGTATTTTTCAATGAATATTTTAAGCATGTTTCTTTTTAAAAAAAGAATAAATGTCTTTGGAGGAAATGTTAAGTATCATGACAGAGTAATAGAGTAAGATATTTGGGGCCATGCGAAACTTTATGGTGCCTTGCAAATCAGATCCCATTTGGTGATAACTCATTTTAAAACTCAGGAAAATAGCAGGAGACGTTTTTTCAGAGGTCGAATAGAGCAAAATGTAAAACACACACATACAAGCAGTCTAGTTCCTATCTATTTAAAGAAATTGTGGCCGGGCGCGGTGGCTCAAGCCTGTAATCCCAGCACTTTGGGAGGCTGAGGCGGGTGGATCACGAGGTCAAGAGATCGAGACCATCCTGGTCAACATGGTGAAACCCCGTCTCTACTAAAACTACAAAAAAATTAGCTGGGCATGGTGGCGCGTGCCTGTAATCCCAGCTACTCAGGAGGCTGAGGCAGGAGAATTGCCTGAACCCGGGAGGCGGAGGTTGCGGTGAGCCAAGATCGCGCCATTGCACTCCAGCCTGGGTAACAAGAGGGAAACTCCGTCTAAAAAAAAAAAAAAGAAAAAGAAATTGTGTCTAAAAGCAGGTAAGAAATTTTCTATCTTATTCCTTTTAAAATAATACAGTTCAGTAGTGTAGTCACTTTGTTGTGCAACAGATCTCCAGAATTTTCTCACCTTGCAAAACTGAAATTCTGTACCCATTAAAACAACTCCCATTTCCCCCTTGTCCCAGTTCCTCGTACCCACCATTCTACTTTATTTCTATGTATTTGACTGCTTTAGATATCTTATGCAAGTAGAATCATACAGTAGTTGTTGTTTGATGATTTCATTTAGCATAATGTCCTCAAAATTCACTCATATAGCATATGACAGCCCTTTGCATCTTTACTGCCACCACTGTGGTCAAAACGATTTTTTTATCTGAACAACTGCAATAGCCCAAGTGGTCTCCTTGCTTCCAGTCTTCCCAGTTCTAATCTGTCTTCCATACAGTTGCTAAATGCAAATTTAACTTTGCTTGACAACCTGATATCCTGACAATCTTTAGATAAAAATCTAAACCCTTTACCCTGACATGGGCTTTTATTATTGGGCCCCCAGTATTATACTGCTAAGCCACATCTTTTCCTCACTGCTCCTAAACACACCCTTTGCTTCATCTGCTCTGAATTTCTTCCCTGATCATGTTGTTTCTTGTCCTCAGTTACTGTTTGTTGACAGTGAATCATAAAGGAATCATGACATTTGCTGAAGCTGTGTTTGTCAGCTGCCTCTGCATGGAGCTAACGTGGAGATACAATATCAGAATATAATAATTGAGTAGTAAGACTTCTTATTTCCTAGCTTTTTAGACCTTTTCTCAGTGACCAAGAATGATCTGAAAATAGACAAATAAAAGAAATTTGAGAAATACGTGTTTTGTTTTGTTTTTTGAAAGTGTCTCACTTGGTCTTTTAGGTTGGAGTGCAATGGCCTTATAGCCAACTGCTGCAACTCTTAGGCTCGAGCCATCCTCCTGCCCCAGCCTCTCAAGTAGCTGGGACAGTAGGCATGGGCCATCACACCAGGCTAATTTCTTTATTGTTTTTGTAGAGATGGGGTCTTGCGATGTAGTCTGGGCTGGTCTCAAACTCTTGGCCTCAAGCAGTCCTGCTTTAGCCTCCCAAAGTGCTAAATTACAAGCATGAACCACCCTGCCAGGCTAAGAAATATGTTGACCAAATTTATGTGGGGGGAAGGGCAGGGGGAAAAACAGTATATAAGTTTCTTATTTTAAAGTTTTTATTCTACTCTGCCCTTTAACAAATAAGACATTAAGTTTCTCTAACTTGCTGTAATCTTGATAAATATTTATTGTGGGCCTACTATACATATTTATTCCTATGAATCAAGAAAATAAGGCTGGGCGCAGTGGCTCACCCCTGTAATCCCAGCACTTTGGGAAGCTGAGGTGGGCAGATCACCTGAGGTCAGGAGTTCGAGACCAGCCTAACCAATATAGTGAAACCCCATCTCTACTAAAAATACAAAAATTAGCCAGGCATGGTGGCGCGTGCTTGTAATCCCAGCTACTTGAATTCCTCTTGACTATAGGTACTTGGGTAAACATTCCTGTATGCTGGTGAGAGACCAGGCTAGTGGAATGTATCCCATTGGATTGTAGTGACTTTTTTTCCCCCTTCCAAGAAATTTTGATATTTGATTATTCGTTGTCTTGAAATGTTTTCCTTTTTCTAGCCACAGTCTGAAATGTGAAATTTCAACAGTTAGGCAGGGCAAATGTTCTGTGATATAAGAGGACCACATTGTAAAGGTACTGTAGGCAAGATTTTTGGAGAAAGAACTCTTTCTGATAACTTAGAATCTCTTGTACATGAAACTAACTGAAACAAAGTTGTTCAATAAGTATTTGTTGAATAAATGCTATTTTGGTTATTTGCTTACCTTGATAATTTATAGAATTTTTTGTTATATTTGGGAAACCAAAATATATATCCATATTTAGAACTATTTGCTGACAAAAATTTGAAATAATTCAGACATAAAAACATTCATTTTTGTACATCTTATCAACAATGTTTTTATGTCATTTATTTTCTTCAGTGGTGAGAGTGATTCTTGATTCATTTCATTGGTTAATGAAACACATGTATGAAAAGAATGTTTTGTTTTGACTTCTTGAGATTTCTAGAGCCAGATACTATACTGTGTCCTGTTAGAGGGTTTTCAAAATTGCTGTCTGCTGTCTAGTTTTTGTTAGGGATGTATAATTTGTCTTATTAGGGAGATTCCTACTTATCTTTATTTCACATTGAGTTTTCCTTTAAAAACTCCCCCCTTTTTTTCTTAATTGAGGAAACCGAAACTGTAATATATTTGGGTAGCAGCAAATGATGTATAGCACATTCTGAGTGTTTGTGAGCTTAGGATGGGACAGGTACTGTCAGTCCCTGCTGGTGGGGGTATAAATCAGTCAGACCAAAAAAATTGTCAGAAACATGGATAGTGATTTCATTATAAGTGTGTTCATTGAATTAGTATTTATAGTAGAGAATAATTGGAAACCATCCAGGTATCTGCAAAAAACGTTTTTAATGACTTGAAAGTATGCTTGAATAAATGATTGTGAAAAATCAGTGTTGAGAATGGATTCCATTGTGTATAAACTACATTAAGATTAGTAAGGATTTTTTTCTGTGAGTGAGATTATGGGGGACAAATTTTACTTTTTATGTTTTTCTATATTATCTAAGTTTTCTATGTATTAATATTATTATCAGTGTCATTAGTATAATGGCAGAAAAGCTCCTAGTACAGTTGGCCCTTGAACAACATGGATTCGAATAATGCGGGTTCTCACATATGTGGATATTTTTCTTTGCTTTGCTTTGCTTTGCTTTTCTTGAGATGGAGTCTCGCTCTATCACCAGACTGGAGTGCAGTGGCATGATCTCAGCTCACTGCAACCTTCGCCTACTGGATTCAAGCGATTCTCCTGCCTCAGCCTCCGGAGTAGCTGGGACTACAGGTGAGCACCACCACCATGCCAAGCTAATGTTTTGTATTTTTAGTAGAGACAGTGTTTCACCGTGTTGGCCAGGATGGTCTTGATCTCTTGACCTGGTGATCTACCTGCCTCTTCCTCCCAAAGTGCTGGGATACAGACGTGAGCCACCGTGCGTAGCCATGTGGATATTTTTCAGTAAAAGTTACACTGTGTGTGCTTGCCTCTTTTGCCTTCCCTTCTACCTTTCCTGCCACCCTTGTGACAGCAAGACCAACCCCTTCTCTTCCTCCTCCTAGGCTTACTTAGTGTGAAGGCAGTGAGAATGAAGGCCATCATGACAATACAGTTATCCTTAATGAATAGTAAATATATTTAGTCTTCCTTATGATTTTCTTAATATTTTCTTTTCTCTAGTTTATTATTATAATATATATAATATGTATTAACCAACTGTTTATCAGTAAGGCTTCTGGTCAAAGGTAGGCTATTAGTAAAGTTTGGGGGTGTCAAAAATTATACATGGATTTTTTTTTTTTTTTTTTTTGAGATGGAGTTTCGCCCTTGTTACCCAGGCTGGAGTGCAATGGCGCGATCTCGGCTCACCGCAACCTCCGCCTCCTGGGCTCAGGCAATTCCCCTGCCTCAGCCTCCTGAGTAGCTGGGACTACAGGCACGTGCCACCATGCCCAGCTAATTTTTTGCACTTTTAGTAAGACGGGGTTTCACCATGTTGACCAGGATGGTCTCGATCTCTCGACCTCGTGATCCACCCGCCTCGGCCTCCCAAAGTGCTGGGATTACAGGCTTGAGCCACCGCGCCCGGCTATACATGGATTTTTGACTGCATGGGAGGTCGGCCCCCCTAACCCCTTGTGATGTTCAAGGATCAACTGTATTTTCAGAGTCACTAATAATTAAAATGAATAAGACTAGAAGGAAATTCTTGAATGTTGACAGCCCGTATCTTTAGCTTGTGGGATTATAAATAACTTTAAAAATTATGATTAAATGTTTGTCTTTATATTTTTACTTAGTCCATCTGCAATAAGCATACTCTTAGTGTAAGATGAAAAATAAGTTATTTTACAAGGTATATCACTGCAATCAGCCTAAGAATATTCCTCAGGGAACATTTTTATGAGGCTTTTATAGTAGTCTTCAGAGGAAAGACATGCTTTCTATGCCCTTCTTGATGGCTGTGGTAGGACTTGAGACTTCAAATCTTTTAGATATTTTTCTTCTATACAATTTCTGATTAAAGTGGTTGAAATAGTAATACTGCTAGACATAAATTGCTCTACCCTTTGAAATCTATGTGAGGACAGTGATCTGTTTCCCCATTAATATCCCAACTTTAAGGTAGTTTTGTGTTTGGAATATACAGTAGCATTTCATTCATTAATGGTTCTGCTTGGCTCTTAACACCTGAAGCACATATTTTAGATATATTTACGTCTTTGAAACCTTTTATTTTTAAAAACTAGATTTATCTTTATATATATGGATAGGAAAGTAGGGTAGATAATAGTAATATCTGCAATTTGTGAAACTATAGCTACTACATATCAAGCATCTGTGGTGTTCTACGTGCTATGCTAGACACAGACAAACATGTAATTCTTACAGCAGCCCTACGAAGTAGTAGTATTTTTCCTTTTTCCCCCAGAGGAAGTACCTGAGGTTCACAGAGGCACATTTCACGATGTCAGTAAGTGCTCAAGCTGATACAGAGTTGTCTCTGTGACTACAGTGCCCAAGTATAAGACCTTTGTCTTGTTTACGGCTGTGTATCTGGTGCCTAGAACAGGGTTTGGAATCTACTAAGCTTTCAACAGATACCCGTTGAATGAATGAACTGTGTACCTAGAAGCTCTTAAATAGCCAGGTAAAAGGGATTTTTCTGTTCTAGTGATAAAAGATTATACAGAGAAATGAGCTTGACAAAATGTAGTGGTATTAGAAAGCCAAGTATTGGCCAGGCATGGTTGCTCATGCTTGTAAAATACAAGCACTTTGGAAGACCAAGGCGGGTAGATTGCTTGAGCCCAGGAGTTCAAGACCAGCCTGGGCAACATGGCAAAACCTTGTCTCTACAAAAAAATACAAAAATTAGCTGGGCATGGTGGTGCATGCTTGTGGTCCCAGCTACTTGGGAGGCTGAGGCAGGATTGCTTGTGTCTGGGAGGTGGAGAGATTGCAGTGAGCCAAGATCGCACCACTGCACTCCAGCCTGGGTGACAAAGTGAGACCCTGTCTCAAAAAGAAAAAAAAAAGACAATTCCACCAAAATCTTGGTCACAGTAACAGATAACCAGATTGGGGTCTTCTTTTTTGGTGTAACTGCCTAATTTGCTTTGAGTACATTTGCTAGACCTCTTTTCTATTTGACTTTAATGTTCAGTGAACAAAGAAAAAAAGCCACATGATACCGAGTCTACCAGTGAGAAAATTTAGGTGGAAATCCAACATCTTTAGTGTTAGGTAACTGGAATAGAAATTTCTTAATTGGAACTTTTGGATCTTGGGAGCTTCACGCACTGTGGAGATAACTGCTTCATTGTGGCAAATGCATATACTTATACTGCATAGGTAACCACAACTTCATTGTATTATCCTAGGACAACAAAGCAAATTCCAATCCAAGGAGAGATTAATATTTAGACACTCTGTAGGCATGTTTCTAGTTTGTAAGATTAATTGCCACAGAAACCCAGTAGTGACTCTGGTCTCTCATTCTCTTCATATTTATCATCCATGTCTCAAATGTTCTTGGTTGTTAAGAGCCAGATTAGTCATGAGTTGAGTACTAGCTAGCTGTGGAATTACTATAATCGTAGCATGTGTCATTAAAGGAAATGGTAACTGCTAAGAACATAGTCTTCAGGAAGGAGATGAAGGAAATATGCTTTATATTGAATGCTCCTGTGTATCGTGATCTGCTCCTGCAACATCATTCCATATCCAGACCTCCTTTGTTTCATCCTCTCCAGAAATTATCTTGTTCTTAAACATCTATTAAAAGGTGACTCAGTTTTGTATGAGATAGTGATTTACCATAGGTCTGACTAATGGTAATTATGAAGTCAGCCTATGTCTTTGAAGGTATTTTATTTTCTTAATGGTTTGATGATTCCATTGAAAGTCTCTTAAGATCCTACAGTTTAGGATAATTCTTTGCATGAATGAAATGGAGCTGAGCATATTTTTCTATTATTTTGTGAATTATGTTGGTTTGACTTTAATAAATGGCAAGGCAGTTTCCCAAATCATTGGACCATTCCCAAAATTTCTGAACTCAGCTCACTGCCATTTATTTATTGTATTCATTTATTTTTCTGAGACAGGGTCTCACTGTCACCCTGGCTGTAGTGCAGTGAGGTGATCATGGCTCACTGCAGCCTCAACCTCCAGCTATCCTCCTGCCATTAGCCTCCTGTGTAGCTGGGACCAGAGGCACACACCACTGTGTCTGGCTAAGTTTCACCTTTTTTTTTTTTTTTTTTTTTTTTTTTCTGTAGAGACAAGGGTCTTATCATATTGCCCAGCCTGGTCTTGAACTCCTGGCTCTAGTGATCCTCTTGGCTTCACCTCCCAAAGTGCTGGGATTATAGGTGTGAGCTACTATGCCTGGCCCCTACTGTTTCTTCAATGATAGGGCTTCTGGCCCATGATTATCCGAGTGTATAGCTTGTTAGCTCCATGAAGGCAGGAATATGTTTGGTCAGCCTGTGTCTAATACTTCTAATACATATTAGAAGCTTAGTATTGATTAGATGTATGACTAGAAAAAAAGGTTCTGCTTGATTAGTATTCAGTAAGAACCTGTACCATCTGCTGAAGATCTTGAGGAACCTTTCCTCTGGAGAGCTTTTGTGATTTATCAGTCAATGATGATGGCATCCTTGGAAATCTTTGCCATCAGACTCCATTCATTCATTCATTCATTCATTCATCCATCCATCCATCCATCCATCCATCCATCCATCCGTCCGTCTGCTTCAGCAGTCCTATAAAACATTTTGTGTGGTGTTGAGGTATTGGAGAGCTGAATGCGCGGCCCCTCTGGCATATCCAGATTGTTACCTTTAAGTGCTATCTGTTCTTTAGCCTTTAATATGAGTGTGTTCTTTGAACCACCAATGGTAATCAAGACTCAGAAGCAACTTGTTAAAAGTCATCTAGCTAAACAGTGGCAGAGCTAAGAGTGACATCATACCTAGTTCAGCCAATTTCTGGGAGAAAAGTCTCCTTCTCAACTACATCGCGTGATTTCCCTTACACACTTCCATTGTTTGCTTTAGAGAATCTACTGCTTATGTCCTTCAAAAGGTTATGTGGCATGTCCAGCATTTTTCACTTATTTGGCATCATTAAGAAACACCTGTTTCTCATTCCTGCTGGATCATTATCAACTTTAAAATGAGTCCACAGACATAGTAGGAAAATACCTTGCCCAGGAATTCCTTCTTAAAGCTTTGATTTTAGGGCATGAATTTTCTTTTCTATGTCTTCAGGTTATTTTAATTTCTCACTCTTGGACATCATTTTAATACTTTCATGTTTTTGTTTTAATCACCAAGAGGAAGTAGTAGAAATCTTACTCAAAAGAGTTTCCAGGAAATATTAATTCTCATTTAAGAAAAGGGTTATTTTTTATACTCAACAGTACTTTGTATCAGTGTTAAATTATACCTTACATTATTGAAGTCTGATGTTCCACCTCACTTTTCAAATAACTTTTCTATATTCAGTTTGTTCATTCAGTATTTATGTTTCTAAGATTACAAGTTATTTGTGCAGTGTTGACAGTTTTTACATTCATATGTTTGTTTTAATTTAAAATTTAAACAGAGGATGGCCTGTGCCATGGACCAACCTGGAACACTACTATTTCCATTCTGTGTGTGTGGGAAAGTTCTCAGAAAATGAACAGAACCTCAAGCCCTTACTGAGTTTTCACAGAATTGGCATTTCTACAGTATTTTCCATGTGCCAGAAACACTAGTCCATGTTTATATACATATCCTTGACTCTTCAAACAGCCTGGCAGGAAGGTATTGATATTTGTATTTTATGAATGAAGAGACTGAGACAAAGAGGGGAAATGACTTGTATAAGATCCTGTAGTAAATAAGGGGCAGAGCCAGGTCAGGCCCCTGTTCACTTGACCCTAAGACTCATGTTTCTTGCACAAAGCAGGCATAAGATAGGCTGAGAATGGCATCTGAATTTAAGAACCTCACATCCATGTTTATCATGTCCAGTTTATTTGATGGTAGATTTGGGGGTTAAGACATGTGATCATCATAGAAGTCCCTTGGCTTTCTAAATTTTTTTTAAAACCACAAAAGCTGCACTCAGTCTTGATCATAAACCGCATTCACAATAATCGAAGGCTGTAATGCATTGGGTGTTCGCCAATTCATTACTACCGTTACTGTTATACAATCTAGACTGTTTAAAATGTTTCTTGGCAAAAAGACCCAATTCATCATTTCTTTAAGGATTTTCATTTAAAGGTTTTCTGAATGCTTCTGTCATCTCAGCAAGGGAGAATAATGCTTCTTATCATTGCATTTCTAATATAGCTTTTTAAATTTTCCTGAACAGGCATCAGGTTCCCAGTATTTGGAGATCATTGCTTTGTACTCAGATAAAAGTTTACATCCTGTTTATAGACCTTTGTCTTCTTATTTAAAATCTAAGCCTACATCCCTAAGTATAAGACTGAACACAAGTGAATGTGGTGGTTACGTAAGCCAAATATGACGTGAGGTTTTTTTGACAGAGCAGGCTGCATGGGACAGCATGGTCACACATTGGCTGGGAAAAGCAATCTCCTGTCCAAATGTTTCATTTTATTCCAATTGAATTGCTGACATGACCAGCATTAATATTTTAGGATACTTGTTTATGAAGGCTTGCCTTGTGTTTGAATAGTATCTATCTGTCTACAAGAGTCATATTATGAATATTTAAGGGGGAAAATGTAGCAATAATAGCTACTCTTTTTTGGACTCTACCATGTGCCTGGCATCTTACTAGATACTTTACATACTTCATCATGAGCTCTTCTATAAATCCTGCAGAGTGTCTGTTTCCCTATTTTGCAGCTAGTGATACGAAGTCTCAGAGAGGTGAATTAATTTGCCTAATATCATCTAGCTAGTGAAGTTGATAGTAACAAATCTACTCAAGACCAACTGGCTTCTAGGCCCTGGTTCTTTGTTATACATATTGTACATTGCTGTGATACCATGAAACTGTAGAATTAATTGTCTCATATGTTTAGGAAGAAGTTTTTGACTCTAAATTAGTACCACTGTGGAGCATTTCATGTATCTGGCCACGACTACCTGTCTTCCAGTACTGTCTAATATTCTTTGTAATGTCTTCATTGCAACTAAGGGGAAAAAAATGGATCTGGACCTTTTTTCTCATCCCTGATTTCAAATGTTTTCTTTTTTTTTTTTTTTAAGGCATTTCTCAAGTATCATGGCACTAGTTATCTTGTCATTGTATGTTTTACTTAAATTTTTTCATGTCCAGCTGGATGTGTAGTTGAAGACAGGAATACCGGTTATAAGCACAGCCTAGATTAGCATTGTCCAATAGAACTTTCTTCAGTGATAGCACTGTTTTACATCTGGGCTATCCCATGTGATAGCCACATGATAGTCTTATATCTGGGTTATGCCATATGATAGCCACATGAGGCTATTGAGTGCTTGAGATGTGGTGTACATAACTAAAAAACTGAGTTTTCGATTTTATTTTTGATTAATATAAATCAAAGTAGCCACATAGAGCTAGTGGCTACTGTATTGGACAACACAGTTTGGGACGGTAACTGATGATTGTGTTTGGTGAGTAATAATAGTATTTGAGGAAATCCAAATGCTGGTAGCTTAAAGGTTGCTATTATGTTTTCCAGCACCATTAAATCTGGCACGTGTTCAGCTTCAAACCATATTATGGGATCAAGTAGATGAGAACAATTGATGTTTCCAAAGCATTTTTTGACCATGCATGGCCTCATTTGATGTATCTTTCAGATATGATATCATTTAGGACTTGTGTTTGCTAATGGTTCAAAGAAGGGCAGAAGAGCAAAACTATTTACAACTTCCTTGTGCAGGGTCTCCTCCTCCTATTGAAATGGACACCAGTCTGGCCTGTTGGTGCTCAGGTTGCAGCATGAGGACCTGGACAAGAATCCATGGACTGTTTCCCCCTGTTCATTTTTCGAGATTGGAGAAGTGTTTCTCCCCCACTCACTTGGAATATTCATTAATTTTATTTTTTAGGTCTTAAGGAAGTAGAGGCAATTTCTAAATTTAGCCAAGGAGCTATACTAATTTGGTAATCAACAAAGTGTAGTTTTTCTTTCTAATATTCTGGAATAAACCCTTGGGGCTTTGATTTTAATTCTTTGTCTTGGAAAATACAATCCAGTACTCGAAAGGTTCCTGTATCACACTAGCCTGTAAATTGATATGTATCTTCTAAAGAAACTTCTGATAGAATTAAATAATAGAGGTTATGTGATATTTTAGAAATTAATGTCCCTAGAGTTTCGATGTATTTTATTTTTTTCTTGTCTTTTGGAATTTTAAAAAGATACTGATTTTATTATGTGTCACTTGTATTACTAAGCATATTTTTTCCTGACATTTTATTTATAAAATGCTCTCCTTTCTACTAGAGTGTACAACTAATCAACTCGGGATGCTTTTGATATTTCTTACTGTGCCAAGGGCATTGAATGAAGTTCCCTGTAGTGAGAAAAGCGAGCACATGGGACTCGTGACTTTATGTACTCCAACAATAGAGCTTTTATGACATTGGAGGTGGTTTAAAAAGCTAGAAGTAGCTCTTAAACATGGCATCTCTGTGTTGCCTTTTTTTTTTTTTTGTATTCTCAGAGCTGCCAGGAGTGCATCGAGCCTGTAATTTCCTGTTCTCTGAGTCCCCCATCTTTCTGCAGCTCCAAGCTTTGTGTCCCACAGCCTGTGACTCTGTGCTAACAAATCGCTATTGTCCAGTGGGGCGAATGGTGGCTGGAACTAAAGAATTGCTGTCTGGTTTCTATTCAAATCCAGGTAGCGAGATATATGAATGGACTTTTCGAATCGTCATGTGAATAACGTCTGCTCGGCATGAAGGCTCAGAGCCACGCTAGGAAGGATTAACTCCTAGGCTGACCACTAACATCCTTTGTGGTACGAGGTAGAAATATTCCCAAGTATCATTTTATTCACATTTAATTTTCTATTTCATATCCCTGAAGTAGGGCTAGCTATTTAATTATTTGGCTCCTTTTCTCTTGATTCTTAGTGTTTCTGTTGAAAATGTGTAAGTCTGGGAAAATGCTAAGTAGTTTTTCACTTAGAACACTGTTATTTTCTCTTTAAAGTTTTCTACCTTGTATTTATTATAGCATAAATTTATCTTTATAGTATAGATGCAAAAAGTAAGAGAGAGTTTATTTTTCCAAGAAACCAACCCTTTAAAATACTTTCCAACTCATGGAGGGAAAAATCCTCCCTTTTTCCCCCTGTGTGCATTCTGCTTATTACTTTGCATTTTTCTTCCTAAGTCCAAATTTATGCATAGAAAATAGAAACAAGTTCAAATGCAATGTATTAACCAAATAAGTCTCCTTCAAATTAGGAACCAACCTAGGCATTTGTAAAGTATAGCATAATTAGGATTTTTTAAAAAAATTAGATTTGGAACCTGAACTATAATTCATAGTTCTCATTTATCTGTGGAAAATTACTTTATCTTTCTTCTGTATACCTGAAAAAATGTCCACAGGTTTAAAGGGCCATGCGTTTACATTCCTTCCGCAGGTACTATGACATGAGGAGACTTTTAGGTTTCTTTTTGTCTTAAACTCAGACAGCTTTGTAAGCAGTAGTGTGTAGATTACAAGAGTTAGACAAAAGCAGGCGCGACTGAGAAGAGTTGGTGGGGGAGAAGCTTGGGGCACTTCCTGTCACTCAACACATTCCAGATCACTAAAAAATTTCCACACCCTCTGCATTCCCTCTTGCCCACTCCAATTCCCAGTATTTTCTGATTCCATATGTTGTGGTATTTACCATACTTCTCTCCCTCAGTGGGCTCTCACAAGACTGCTTCAGAGGGGATGCATTCCTTTAGATTGCACAAAGCGGAGCTGGGAAAATGGCTGGCAGTTTCAGAATCTAGTCACGATCGCACGCATGAGCACCTCACACATCCATGTCCCTGCCCCCCCCGCCCCCCCCCCCCTCCCCCCGCTCCTGCAGCTGGCTGACCTGTCTCACCCACTGCTGGCCTATCGAACGGTCAGGACTGTCTGGTTTTGGCTTGTGCCTTTGTCCATGTCTGGCTTAGTTCCTCTCTGTCTATGCTTGCCTCTACCCCCACTGCCCCAGGCGGCACAAGTGTTTGGCCACGCAAAACTACAGATAGAAAACGTGGTAAAAACTTCAAACTTTTCTAGATTCTCCAACAGTTTATTTCTTGTGAATTCCTTCCTTCCTTTAAATACTCCATTTTAAGAAAACAAATAAAAAATTAATTATCTAAAGGCAAAGAATGGAAAGCCACCTTTGTGTTCCTTATAATAACTGACTTCATAACTCTCTCCAGCTGCGTTATGGGATGTGTTATAAAAAGCTTCTGTTCTGAGAACAAAGGAGCACGTGCAGAAATGAGACGAAAAAATCCACTGACAGTATTCCACTACACAAATTACTTAAAAGATTTTAGTCAAGCCCCTCAACAGATTCAATTTTAAAATGGTTTTTAGTTAAAAAAAAAATTGAAAGTGCTTACCCAGTAAAAGAACCGAAGTAGTCCTGAACTGTTACGTAAGACTTTTTACAGTTGGATCTTTGTCAAAAGGGGATGGGGGTGATGGGAGAAAGCAGCAACGACAGTCAAAAAAGTTCGAGCTGCTGTGGCTAGAGGACAACTTCTGTGTTTCCAGATAGGATTCTTGCTGTAGAAATGAAACTTCCAGCCACACAGCATCCTGTCCCAGTAGAGAAATGAGTTTGTCAGTTAAAAAAAAAAAAGATTAGACACTGGAACCCAAGCTAGACGAGGTATTGAACCGCACCAGATTTCCTTGCAGCCCTGTCTGCTCAGCTCGCATTGAACTATATATGACCCAGATGATGGACAGAAGCACATTTAGTCATGTGCACACTGGAAGAAAGCGGATTTGCTGGTCCCTGGCAGTGCAGGGGTTCGTCTTCTGATTGGGCTGTGCCCTGATCGGTGAAATGTGAAGCCCTCACCATTCAGAGGCTGTAATTCAGGACTGGCAGTTTGAGTGTCTGGCTGCCTCTAGTCACTGAGAGAGACTTTGAAGGTGTTGCTTTTGTTTGGTGGCATTACCCACCCAGAGGTTGCTTACACCTCTCTACTTGTGTCAGGAGAAATGCTAGTCTTTCTGAAATACAAATAGGCAGCTGACTTTGCCTGAATCCTAAATCAGCCTATTGTTGATGAACTTGGCTCTAACTGGAACCAATTATTTGATTTGAGAATTTGTTGTGATCCAAACCAAGCTTTGTAACCAGACCACCCCTTGGTCCTGATTTTATAGGTTTCAAAAGGTAAAAATAAAAGTAGTATTTGCTTTGAAGCTTCTATGTGATATAAATTGCTCTTAATGAAAATTGGATAGGTGGATAGCATAGAAGTAAAGTTTTAGATTGTGAAGTGTTTGAACATACAAGGAAGAAGCTTTATCTCTTTTTATTCCCTTTGTGAGGCTGTCACTCTTGTCCCAGTCCTACTCACATTAGGGGACTGCTGGGGGGGAAGCTATGAAAGCATGGACCCCACTGAGCTGTGACATAGCCTTTAATCATGCAAGACAGCCACGGTCTGCTCTCTTCAGTCTGTCTGAACTAGGGTCCTTGGGGTTTATTTTCCATCTTTCTGGGCTAGTGGGAAACCAGGTCATTATACAGGACTGTCAGTTGTGACATTTTTGTTTAGTACATGGCAATTGCTTTGTTTATTGAATGCAAGTTGACACGTTTTTAAAGTTTCAAAACAGTAAAGTTGCTTTGTGAGACCTTGGCTCTGATATATGAAATCTACTCTATATGGACCAATCATTTTTTTTCCATGGACTTTCTTGTCTCTTTAGTAATTAGTTTATAGAGTCCTAAATTGGTACTTTAAACATACGAATAGCTCTGTTTAGTTTCTGCCTTTTTTCTACTAGCTGAAATAATTCCATCTGTCTCTTTTGCTGTAAGTTTTGGGTTTGGATGTTTGTGTACTTGGAATTTTTTAGGTGTTGACTACATTATGCAGCACCTTCCACATAAGGACTACCCCAGAATTATTCTCTTGTCTTAACCTGAGAAAAGCTGGTTTGATGTGCTATTAGATATAAGGATATTCAGAGTTAAAGAAGAGGAGATGAGCATTCTCTTGATTTCTGTAAGCCACGGGGCAAACTTTTTTTTTTCTTTTAAGTTGTGGTAAAGTATATGTAACATAAAATTTGCTGTTGTAGCCATTTTAAAATGTATAGTTCTATTGCATTAAGTGCATTCACATCATTTTGCAGTCATTACCACCATCCATCCACCACAGAACTCTTCTCCTCTTGCAAAACTGAACTTCCATACCTATTAAACACTAACTTCCCATTCTTCCTCCCCCAGGCCCTAGCAACTACCATTCTACTTTCTGTCTCTTTAATTTTTGTTTGTTTGTTTGTTTTTGAGATGGAGTTTCACTCTTATTGCCCAAGCTGGAGTGCAGTGGTACCATCTTGGCTCATTGGAACCTCCACCACCTGGGTTCAAGCGATTCTCCTGCCTCAGCCTCCTGAGTAGGTGGGACTACAGGTGCCCACCACCACACCCAGATAATTTTTGTATTTTTAGTAGAGACAGGGTTTCACCATGTTGGCCAGGCTAATCTTGAACTCCTGACCTCAAGTGATCCACCCACCTTGGCCTCCCAAAATGCTAGGATTACAGGTGTGAGCCACTGTGCCCGGACTCTTTGTCTCTTTGATTTTTGACTACTCTAGATACTTCATATAAGTAGAAAAATACAAGATTTGTCCCTTTTTGACAGGCTTATTTCACTTCGTTTGGTGTCCTCAAGATTCATACTTGTTGTAGCATGTCAGAATTTTCTTACTCTTTAAGATTGAATAATATACCATTGCATTTGTATACCACTGTCTTATTACCTTAGTGTTGCTGTAAATGAATACTTGAGACTGGGTAATTTATAAATAAAAGAGGTTTATTTGGCTCACCATTCTCCAAGCTGTACAAGAAGCATGGCATTAGCTTCTGGTGAAGACCTCAAGCTCCGTCCACTCATGACAGAAGGTGAAAGGGAGCTGGTGTATGTAGAGATCATGTGGTAAGAGAAGAGGAGGCAAGAGAGAGAAGAGGGAGATGCCAGACTCCTTTAAAACAACCAGCTTTTGCAGGAACTAGTGAGTTGATCATCAGTGGGTTTGGAAACAAGACTTAGCTGAAGCATTGGCTCCAAATCAAATACTCTTTCATTGGGCATTAGGACCTATACCCTTCTGATATGTCTCATGAATGGATGCTCAGAGGAAAGCTTGGTTTGCTGGTTACTTGGACTTTTTTTAGGGACTTTAGCTGAACAACTATTTGCTGAACTCAGTTGACAAAGGCTCTTCTGTGGGTAAATTATCTTTTACATGTTATTTTGAAAGCGCAGTTAAATTCTAACATATATGATGTGGCCCTGGAATGGATGCATTAGTTTTCTTCGTTTATTTATTGCTTGTTTGGCGTGTGTGTGTGTGTGTGTGTGTGTGTGTGTGTGTGTGTGTGTGTTTAAAAATGTATATATAAAAACAACCAGCATCTGGGTATCAGGAACAAAACAAAGGTTTTTATGGAGCTTACATTCTAATGAGGAGACAGAAAAATAAATCCTCAAAGTACCTATGAAGTGAAACAAGAAACCACACTGTGAAGAAAATAAGGTAGTGTGGTGATGGAGAATGGCTGACTGGTGGGACGTGGTGGATTGGGAGACACCTTCAATGAGGAAGTGTCAGGCTGTGCCTCTCTGAAGAACTGAAGTGTGCAAGCTGAGAGCCAAGTGATGACATGAAGAACCTTCCCATACAAAGAGTTGGTAGAAGAATGATCTGGGTAGTGGGAATATGAAATGCCAGAGCTCTCATGTGGGATTGAGCTTAGTGTACTTGGGGAGCCAAAAGGGTAGTATGGCTAAAATGGAGGGAATACAAGTAGGGGTGATGTTGGAGAGGTGGCATGGGGCTATCACGTAGGACCTTGTAAGCTATAGTAAGAAATTTGGATTTTTTTCCAAGTGTATTTTTTCCCAAATTTGTTTTTTCCCCAAATGGTACGACATTGGAAGGTTTTAAGCAGACTGATAACTTATTTTGCAGCCTGAAGACATCCTTCTATGCAATTCTTGTCTATGTTTAGTCCTTTGAGGCCCCCTTGATACCATCTTTAACTGGGGTTCCTCTCAAGCTGGGAATCTAGCCAAGGTTTTCACGTGTCAGTGGCCAGCTCTGAGTGTCCTGGAAGAATGCTATTTCTTTTAGAACAATTTTAGTGCTGAAATTGGTTCCATTGCCCTTTCCGCAACAGAGAAGGCTTGTTCAACAAGAACTTCTTTCAGCATTTTCACACATCACTGTTGCCTGGGTACGGTTTTGCAGCCTGATTTTCTGTATTAATTTAAGATAAAATTCGGTTATTAATTAGACCTGATCTTTCCTTGTCAATAATTTAGAAGGATATGTCCTTGGCAAATAATGTTGGCTGTTTGGTTAATAATATGTGCTTAAAGACATACTTCTGGAAATCTGAAATTGACAAGTAAAGAGGAAATTTTTCACTATTCATAAATAAGGTGGTATTCAGCTATTCTGACTCTAGTAGGGTTAATTGCTAACATTTGGCCTAAATTATTTTATTTTTTCAATTTCTCAAAAACTCGGAAAGGTGTAGGCCAGGCGCTGCGGCTCATGCCTATAATCCCAGTGCTTTGGGAGGCCAAGCAGGAAGGAGTGCTTGAGGCCAGGAGTTTGAGACAAGCCTCAGCAACATGGTAGGACCCCCCACCTCGCCAGTCTCTACAAAAATAAATTCACCTGGCATGATGGTACGTGCCTGTAGTTGTAGCTACTTGTGTAGCTGAGGAGAGAGGACCACTTGAGTCCAGGCAAGGCTGCAGTGAGCTCTGATGATGCCAGCACATTCCAGCATGGTGACAGATTCTGTCTCTTCAACAACAATGAAACAAATCTCTGACAAATACAGAAAATAACAGCGTACATCTGATAGTCCCATTATATAGGCAAGTGACATCTAGTATTTTCTTCTTTTTTATTTTTTTTGGACATACCTGACAGCAATAATTTAAATGAGAGACATCTAGTATTTTCGTAGAAAATATCATGTAATGTCATCTGATACTTTCTTTTTTTTAACTTTGAAAAATGCTACTTGCAAGAATTGACTTCAGCACCTACTTGAAGGGGTAGCCTGAACTTTGGAAAGCACAAAGGATGAGAAAACTAAGGCTCTGCTGGTTAAGTGACTTGTCCAGTGTCATATAGCAAGGAAGAGGCAGAGCTGAGACTTGAATCAGAGCTTGATTCCAAAGTTCTTGCTCGTTCTGTGTTAAATAGATTCCCTATTAATGAAACTGAAGGAAAAAAGCACAAATAACCTTTAATAATGATTATATAAAATGTAAATTTCCCGAAGCAGAGGCTGTGGAAAGGGGCAGAAATATTCTTCCTCTGATCATTGCCTCAGCATTTTTCAGAGTTGTTGGCCATTTGGAATTGTTGGGTCCTCTCTTGGGCAGAATATAACTGACGCTACTCATTAGTTATGCTGGGAATGGACAGGTTCCCAGAGTACTTAAATCTCATTACTCACCTAGCCTTGAGCTAGTCTTGGCTTTTTAAAGTAATAGCTGGGTGTGAGAACTAGCTTCTGCGTGAGTGTGTGGCCTCTCAAAAGTGTGCTGTGACTTGGAGTTCATGCTCAGATATTGGGAGGGCTGTATCTAGAGTCTGGGTTTAGCTCTGGCATTTCTGACTTGATCATGGTACTCAGTTAATTTTATGGAAAGAAGCAATGATGCCCCCCCTTTTTTTTTCTTGGAGCAAAAGGCTATATCAAAGGGAAGGGAAAGAAATTAATTCCGATTGTTGTCTACTATGAGTTATGCACTGTACTAGGCACATTTGACATTGGTTTTAAATTAATTCTCATAACAATGCTGTCAGGAGAACAATATTATCCTCATTTTGCAGAGAAGTAATATTGAGGCTCAGAGAGAGGAAATGCTTCATGAACAGTTACACAGTCAGGTAGTAATGAGATTAAGAGAGGAACTTTATTATACCTTAATTTTAAAAGCCATACCAGTCTCCTTAGAGCTGGATTCTAGCCTCAAGCTGCTAAGACAGTTGAGAAGGGCCTTGGAAGTAATAGGTTATAATAGAGGAAGCCCGTGAAAATCCAACAGTGTGGAAATAGAGCTACTTCCTTACTCCTGTGCATTGAGGGATTTGCCTGAAATACCTCTGCCACTTGAAATCAATCCAGACTTAGGGGTTGGGGCTAGGTTTTAGTCTTCATGCAGTAGCTTTTTAGTAAAAAACAGGAGGTTAGTCTTCTACTGGTTTCCTTTTTTAACTAGCTCAGATTTTTTTTGTTTGTTTTCTCCTTTCTTCTCCCATTACTTGGACATAGTTTTCTTTTCCTTTGGATTTAAATTAGATTGGCTGTCAAGCTTCTGGACCTCTTTGTTTCTTGGGAGAGGCAGAAATGGTCAGGTGCCAGTGTCTACTTAGGAAAAGGATCTTATGTGGATAGGATTGGGATAGAGGCACAGACTACAAATTATTTTACTCTGTGGCTGCCAGGAAAATGCATATTTTCTATGCAGGAGAGGCTAGCCCAGTGTTAATGCCTTGATTGTATAATTAAAGCCATGGATTTTGGATAATTTCTTCAGGTATATAATGAGGCCTATTTTAGTGTAAACCGTATACATAGTAGAACTTCATATTTTTACTTTGTATTTTTGTCCCCAGTTTTATCATCCGGGCAAAGGTGGCAAAGTAGATTGGGCAAAAAGAAAGGGAGAAGGAAACCACTGTGGGCCAATCCTTATGGTAGGTACTTTGCAGAATCCTTACTTCGAATTCTTACAACATTCTTATTAAGTCGGTATTGTCATTTCCTCTTCTATACATATTTGGAAATTGAGATGTGACAAGGTTAATTAACTTCTCCAAGATTCTTAAGACAAAGCCAGTTATCAAACTCAATTTTTATCTGAGATAAAAGATTAGTAAGACAGAGCCAGTGGCTGGGCACAGTGGCTCACACCTGTAATTCCAGCACTTGGGGAGGCTGAGGTGGATGGATCACTTGAGCCTAGCAGTTTGAGACCAGCCTGGGCAACATGGTAAAACCCTGTCTCTACAAAAATATACAAATATTAGCCCGGCATAGTGGCACACACTTGTAGTCCTGGCTATTTGGGAGGCTGAGGCAGGAGGATCACTTGTGCCTGGGAAGCACAGGTTGCAGTAAGCCAAGATGAAACCACTGCACTCCAGCCTGGGTGGCAAGTGAGACTCTTTTTTTTTTTTTTTTTTTTTTAAAAAAAAAAAGCCAGTAACTCAATTCATATTGTTGCTTTTTGGTCTCCAGAGTTCTTTCTTTTTATTACCTGTTTATGGTCTTCACTAAAGCATTGCCAGTGCCTTTTGTGGGCACTGCCAGGGTATCAAGAGTGGTGGTGGTGATTATACCCCTTAGGACAGAGTTTTTTCCTAAAGTGACAGACTGTTCCTGAATGTTTCAAGTTTAAAAAGAGATGGTAGAGAATTGGTATAATTTCTTCCTTGTTTACTAGAATTTACTAGTGAGCCCATCTGGGCCTACCGCTTTCTGTTTTTGGAAAGTTACTTGTTGTTATTTTAGTTGATAAATAATTGTATATATTTATAGGGTACATGTGATATTTTGATACATGCATACATTGTGTAATGATCAAATTGGGGTAATAGGGAAATCCATCACCTCGGGCATTTATCAGCTCTTTGTGTTGGAACATTCCAAATATTCTAGCCATTTTGAAATATGCAATAAATTGTTGTGAACCACAGTTGCCCTACTGTACTATCAAATACTATAACTTATTTCTTCTCTCTAACTGTATTTTTGTACCTTTTTTTTTTTTTAAAGACAGGGTTTCACCAGGTTGATCAGGCTGGTCTTGAACTCCTGACCTCAGGTGATCCACCCACCTTGGCCTCCAAAGTGCTTGGATTACAGGTGTATTTTTGTACCTATTAACCAACCTCTCTTCATCCCCCTCTGTCCTTCTACCCTTCCCACCTCTGGTGACCACCATTCTATTCAGTACTTCTATGAGACCAGTTTTTTTTTTTTTTTTTTTTTTAAAGCACCCGAATACGAGTGAGAACATGTGGTATTTGTCTTTCTGTGCCCAGCTTATTTACTTAACAGTTCCATCCATGTTGCTGTAAATGACGGGGTTTCATTCTTTTTCATGGCTGAATAATGTTCCATTGTGTACTTATACATATTTTCTTTATTTGTTCATCCAGTGATGGACCCTTAGGTTGATTGCAGGTCTTGTATCTTGGCTATTGTGAATAGTGGTACAATAAACATGGGAG
Organism: Saimiri boliviensis; assembly: GCF_048565385.1. Classification (NCBI taxonomy): domain Eukaryota; kingdom Metazoa; phylum Chordata; class Mammalia; order Primates; family Cebidae; genus Saimiri; species Saimiri boliviensis. The sequence goes on along the minus strand of NC_133450.1, from coordinate 217,324,307 downwards.
TGCAGATATCTGTTTGATATACAGATTTACTTTTGTTTGGAAATACAGCCAGCAGTGAGATTGCTGGATCATATGGTAGTTCTATTTTTAGTTATTTGAGGAACTTCCATACTCTTTTTGATAATGGGTGAACTAATTTACATTCCCATCAACAGTGTACAAGTGTTCCCTTTTCTCTGCATCCTCACCAGCATCAGTCTTTTTTATAATAGACATTTTAATGGAGTGAGATAACATCTTACGGTTTTGATTTTCATTTCTCCAATGATTAATGATGTTGAGTATTTTTAAAAAATATATCAGCCATTTGTGTGTCTACTTTTGAGAAATGTCTGTTCATCTCTTTTTCCCATTTTTAAATTGGATTATTTGGAGCTTTTTGCTGTTGAGTTGGGCTCCTTGTTATTTGGTTATTAATGTCTTGTCAGTGGGATAATTTGCAAATGTTTTCTTCCATTCTTGTCTCTTCATTTTGTTGGCTGTTTTCTTTGCTGTGCCGAAGCCTTTTAGCTTGATACAACCCCATTTGTCAATTTTTGCTTTTGTCACCTGTGCTTTTGCGGTCTAACTAAAAAAAAATCCTTGCTAGACCAGTGTCCTGAAGCATTTCCCCAGTGTTTTCTTATAGTAGTGTTGTAGTCTCAGGTCAATCTTCAACCCATTTTGAGTTGGTTTTTTTTATATGGTAGGAGATCAGGATCAAGTATATTTCTTCTGCATATGGACATCTAGCTTTCCTGGTGCCATTTATTGAGAGACTGTCCTTTTGCTAATGTATGTTCTTAGTGCCTTTTTTGAAAATAAGTTGACTATGAATGTGTGGATTTATTCTGTGTTCTGTATTCTGTTCCTTTGGTCTATGTGTCTTTTTTTTTTTTTTTAAATGCCAGTACCACACTCTTTCGCTTATTAAGCTTTGTAGTATATTTGGAAGTTAGGTAGTGTGATACCTCCACCTGTGTTCTAGTTCAAGATTGCATTGGCTCTTTGGAGTCTTTTGAGGTTGCATTTTGGGATCATTTTTTCTATTTCTGCAAAGAGTGTCATTGGTATTTTGATAGGAATTAGATTTCATCTGTAGATTTCTTTGGATAGTGTGGATATTTTAACAATATTATTTCAGTTATAAACATGGGATGTCTTTCCCTTTGTGTGTATAATTCCACAATTTCATCAGTGTTTTCTAGTTTTCATTGCTGAGATCTTTTCCTTTTTTGGTTAATTTTATTCCTACGTATTTTATTTTTTATTTTTGAAGAGCTTTTATAAATGGGATTGCTTTCCTGATTTTGTTTGCTTATTGTTTGCTGTTGGCATGTAGAAATGCTACTGATTTTTGTATGTTGATTTTGTATCCTACAACATTACTGAATTTGTTTCTGTTCTAATTTTTTTTTTTAACAGCATCTTCAGGTTTTTCTAAATATAAAATCATGTCTACAAACAAGGACAGTTTGACTTCTTCCTTTTCAGTTTGGCTGCCCTTTGTTTCTTTGTATTGTCTCATTGCAGTTGCTCTGGGTTGTACCTTCAGTACTATTTGAATAAAAGACATGAAAGTTGGCATTCTTGTTCCATATCTTAGAGAAAAAGCTTTTAGTTTTCCCCCATCCAGTATGATACTAGCTATGGGTTTGTCATGTATGTATATGGCCTTTATTATATTTTAAGGTATGTTCCTTCTATACACACGTTTTGAGTTTTCATTTTGAAGTGGTGTTGAATTTTATTAAGTGCTTTTTTTTTTAGCATCTTTTAACATGATCATATGTATTTTATTTTATTTTTTTAGTAGAGATGGGGGTCTTGCTATGTTACCGAGGCTGGTCTCGAACTCCTGGACTCAAGCAATCCTCCTGTGTTGGCCGCCCAAAGCACTGGATTACAGGATTACAGGTGTGAGCCACCATGCCTGACCTGCTTTTTGTTCTTGATTCTGTTAATGTGATGTATCATGTTTATGGATTTGTATATGTTGAATTATCCTTACGTGCCTGGGATGAATCCCACTTGATCCTGATGAATGATTTTTTTAAATGTTTTACTGAATTAAGTTTTGTTGCATCTATGTTCATGAGAGATAGTTGCCTATACTAGCTTGTAGTTTTTGTTGTTGTTGTATCTTTGGCTTTGGTAAAAGGATAAGGCTGGCCATAAGAATGAGTTTGGAAGTATTCCTTCCTCTTCAATTTTTTGGAATAGTTTTGAGTACCACTGGTATTAGTTCTTCTTTAAATGTTTCATAGATTCAGCAGCAAAACCATCAGGTCCTTGGCTTTTCTTTGATGGGAAACTTTATTGCTGCTTCTTTCTTGTTACTCATTCATATTGTTAAGGTTTTCTGTTTCTTTTTTTCTTTCTTTTCTTTTTTCTTTTTCTTTTTTTGTTTTTAGATGGAGTCTTGCTCTGTCACCCACGCTGGAGCACAGTGGCGCGATCTCAGCTCACTGCAACCTCCGCTTCCCGGGGTCAACCAGTTCTTCCTCTGTCTTGAGTAGCTGAGATTATGGGCATGTGCCACCACACCCAGCTAATTTTTGTAGTTTTAATAGAAATGGGGTTTCACCATGTTGGCCAGGCTGGTCTAGAGCTCCTGTCCTTAAGTGATCCACCTGCTTCAGCCTCCCAATGTACTGGGATTACAGGCATGAGCCACTGCAGCCGGCCTCTCTTTCTCTATGTTTTAATCTTGGTAGGTTGTATGTGCCCAGGAACTTATCCATTTCTTTTAGATTTTGCAGGTTATTGGCATGTTCATAATAGTCCCTAATGATGCTTTGTATTTCTGAAATGTCTCCTTTTTCATATCTGATTTAGGCCTTTTTCTTTTCTTAGTCTGGCTAACGATTGGTCAGTTTTGTTTATTTAAAAAACCAGGACCCACCTGGTGCCTCATGCCTGTTATCCCAACACTTTGGGAGGCCAAGGGAGGAGGATTACTTGAGGCCAGAAGTTTGGGACCAGCCTGGGCAACATAGTGAGACCTCATCTCTACAAAAATAAAATAATTAGCCAATTGTGGTGGTATGTGCTTGTAGTCCTCCTAGCTACGGGGAGAGACAGGAGGATCATTTAAGTCCAGGAGTTTGAGGTTACAGTGTGCTATGATCACAGCACTGTGCTCCAGCCTGGACAACAGAGTGACTCTCTAGCTGTTAAAAAATGTAAAAAACCGACACCCCTAACTTTTTGTTTGGAAAGTTACTAATTGTTGATTCAATTTATTTAATACTTATAGGCCTATTTAGATTGTCTATATTTTCTTGAATGTGTTTTAGCAGATTGTGTATTTCCAAGAACTGGTCCATTTCATCTAGGTCAAGCCTGTTCAACTGATGGCCCAGGATGGCTTTGAATGTGGCCCAACACAAATTTTTGAACTTTTTAACATGAAAATTTTCACATTTTTTTAAAGCTTATCAACTAGTGTTAGTGTTGGTGTATTTTATATGTGGCCTAAGACAATTATTCTTCCAGTGTGGCCCCAGGAAGCCAAAAAATTGGAAACCCCTAATCCAGGTTATCAAATTTGTGGACATAGACTTATTTATTATATTCCTTTATTTTCCATGTAATACAGGATCCATAGTGAGGTCCCCTATTTCATTTTTTTCAGCTTTATTGAGGTATGAGTATCGATTGACGATACTCTTTTATTTCTGATACTAGTAATTTGTGTCCTCTTTTTTTTCTTAGTTAGCCTTGCTAGAGGCTTATGGACTTTATTGATCTTTTCAAAGAACCAGCTTTTGCTGATTTTTGGTTTTTTAAATTTTCTTTATTGATTTCCCATTTTTAATTTCATTGATTTCTGCTCTAATTTTTACTATTTCTTTTCTTCTGCTTACTTCAGGTTTAATTTAGTCTTTTTCTCTAAGGTGGAAACTTGATTTTAGGTTGTCTTTTCTTTTTTTTTTTTTTGAGATGGAGTTTCGCTCGTTACCCAGGCTGGAGTGCAGTGGCGCGATCTTGGCTCACCGCAACCTCCACCTCCTGGGTTCAGGCAATTCTCCGGCCTCAGCCTCCTGAGTAGCTGGGATTACAGGCACGCGCCACCATGCCCAGCTAATTTTTTTTTGTATTTTTAGTAGAGACGGGGTTTCACCATGTTGACCAGGATGGTCTCGATCTCTTGACCTTGTGATCCACCCGCCTCGGCCTCCCAAAGTGCTGGGATTACAGGCTGAGCCACCGCGCCCGGCCCTAGGTTGTCTTTTCTAATCTGTGCATTCAGTGCTGTAACTTTTCCTCTAAGCACTACTTCCATTGCATTCCACAACTTTAATATTTTTATTTTCATTATAAATATTCAAAATATTTTTCTCTTGAGATGACTTCTATGACCCATGTTTTTATTTAGAATTGTATCATTTAATCTTTGTGTTTGGGATGTTTCAGATATCTTTGTGTTATTCTAGTTTAATATGATTTCTTTTATTCTAAATCTGTTAAGGTGTGTTTTATGGGCCAGAATGTGGTCTGTTTTGGTAAACATTCCATGTCAACTTGAGAAGAACGTGAAATCTGTGGCTACTGAACTGGACAAAGTATCCTATAGATGTCAGTTATATTCAGAAAATTGATAGTGCTATAGTGTTCAACATGTTTTTAGTGAATTTCTGTCTTCTGGATCTGTTCATTTCTGATAGAGGGGTATTGAAGTCTCCAACTCTCATAGTGGATTTATCTATTTTTTTCTTGTAGTTCTATCAGGTTTTGCTTTTGACATTCTCTTATTAGGTGCATACACATTAAGGATTGTTACGCCTTTTTAGAGTATTGACTCCTTTATCATTGGTAATACCCCTCTTTATCCTGATAACTTTCCTCACTCTAAAGCCCACTCTGTTTGAAATTAGCAGAGCTGCTTCCACTTTCTTTCAGTTGGTATTAGCATGGTATATATTTCTCCATCCCTTTATTTTTACTCTTTATGTGCCTTTCTATTTAAAGTAGGTTTTTTGTAGACAACATATGGTTGGGTATTATTTCTTGATTCACTCTAACAATCTGCTTTTTAATGGGTACATTTAAACCATTGATGTTCAAAGTGATTACTGATGAAGTTGATTAATACCTGCAGTATATTTATTGTTTTCTTTTGTCCTTGTTCTGTTTTTCTCTACATTTCATATGTTTTGTGGTTTTTTTTTTTTTTTTTTTAGGTGGAGTTTTGCTCTTGTTACCCAGGCTGGAGTGCAATGGCGCAATCTCGGCTCACTGCAACCTCTGCCTCCTGGGTTCAGGCAATTTTCTTGCCTCAGCCTCCTGCGTAGCTGGGATTATGGGCACGCACCACCATGCCCAGCTAAAGTTTTGTATTTTTAGTAGAGACGGGGTTTCACCATGTTGACCAGGATGGTCTTGATCTCTTGACCTTGTGATCCACCCGCCTCGGCCTCCCAAAGTGCTGGGATTACAGGCTTGAGCCACCACGCCCGGCCTGTTTTGTGGTTTTAATTGAGCATTTTATGTGCTTCCATTTTCTCTCACTTCTTAGTATATAAACTGTACTTTTGAAAGTTTTTTTAGTTGTTTCCCTAGAGATTGGAATATATGTTTACAACCAATCCAAGTCTACTTTGCTGTCATTTTGTTTCCATTAGGGTTTGTGCTTGATGTATATTCACTGTGCTTTGGCAGATGTATAATGACATGACTTGGGTTTTTTTATGTGGAGGTTTAGTTTGTATTCCTGAATATTGGAATCTGGAAAACAGTGGTTTCATGAGTACCACGAAACAGAATATTCCTAGAAAATCTAAAGTATGGTCACTGTATATAGATGCTCAGGTCAGTTCCAATGCTAATTTGCTTTGGCTAGTGCTTGGAGGGTCCTTGGGATACAGACTGCTTAGCAGGTAAAGGGCAGGGATGCAGTCTCATTTGCTTAGGTTGCTTGACAAAGGTTGTAAAAGCTGTCATAGGGACTGATAGGGGCTGGAGAATGTAGAATCAGGTAGATCTGGCTTCTCCATTGTGCACCTGTAATTTAGACACGTATCAGTTTGGATACAACTTTTTCCCTTTTACCAGTGTCTCTAAAACATGTGACACATATTAAAAGCTTAGAAAGTGACTTAGTCGGCTGGGTGCGTTGGCTCACACCTGTAATCCCAGCACTTTGGGAAGCCGAGGTGGGTGGATCACCTGAGGTTAGGAGTTCGAGACCAGCCTGGCTAACTAACATGGTGAAACCCTGTCTCTACTAAAAATACAAAAAATTAGCCAGGCATGGTGGCACATGCCTGTAATCCCAGCTGCTTGGGAGGCTGAGGGAGGAAAACCACTTGAATCCAGGAGACGAAAGTTGCAGTGAACCAAGATCATGCCGTTGCACTCCAGCCTGGAAACAGAGCAACACCCTGTCTCAAAACAAAAACAAAAACAAAAAACCTTAATCTTCAGGAGGATCAGTATACACCTCTTCTTCAGCTGTCTGGTGAAAGGATGGAAAACTAAAAACATCTTTTACTATGTATACGTTTGTCATGAGTTTTAAATATATTTAATTTTTTCTGATTTTTTAAAAATGAAAATAGAGTATCCTTTTCTTTTCTTTCTTTTTTTTTTTTTAAGATGGGGTTTCACTCTGTTACCTAGGCTAGAGTGTAGTGGTGCCTCAAACTCTTGGACTCAAACAATCCTTCCATGTCAGCCTCCTAAATAGCTAGGACTCACAGATGTATACCACCACACCTTGCTATCTTTTTTTTTGTTTTAGTTTTTTTAAAGACAGTGTCTCACTCTGTTGCCAGGCTGGAGTGCAGGGGTGGGATCTTGGCTCACTGCAGCCTTCATCTCCTGGGCTCAAGCAATTCTCTCATCTCAATCTCCTGAGTATCTGGGACTGTAGGTGTACACCATTATGCCAGCTAATTTTTTTTATTTTTCAAGATGGAGTTTCGCCATGTTGCCCAGGCTGGTCTTGAACTCCTGGGCTCAAGTGATCCACCTGCCTCACCTTCTCAGAGTACTGGGATTACAGGCATCAGACACCATGGCTGGCCTGGCAAAATTTTTAAGTTTTTTTTTGTAGAGATAGGGTCTCACTGTGTTTCCCAGGCTGGTCTTGACTCCTGGCCTCAAGTGATCTTCCTGCCTCGGCCTCCCAAAGTGATGGGATTATAGATGTGTGCCACTGTGCCCAACCCGCTTTTCTCTGATTTTTAAAGGTAATAGATATTCATTGTCAGTCATGTCTTTTATTTTTTATTTTTTCCTCCTGAGGGCTTTATAGTTAAGGCATGTAACTGGTACTCACTTGAGAAGTGCTAGATAAAGGTAAAACCTGTTAAAAGCTCAAGAGACATAAAGAATGATTTTGGTCTTTGATACATAGACCTACGCCAACCATCTTTTTAGATCCAGGCCACAATTCTTAATGCCTTTCAAATATTTTCATTCACCTGACCCTCTGGTTTCTCAAGCCTGCCTACTTTCTTACTTCTTCGGTGGGACTAGACACACAGAATTAAAGCTGTGGTCTTCCCTGCTACCTCCCTCTCTCATTGCTCTGACATCTGTCAACCAGCCAATTTGGTAATCTCTATACATTGTCTTTTGTATTTCTGCCCTCATCACCAAATGACCACATTCTCCTTCCACCACTCTGCCCCACAGTTATTTTTTAAAGCCAGCCTCCATTGATCACTTTATATGCCGGAAACAATGTTAAATGGTGCTCAACTGGGGTTGATTTGGCAATATGGAGACATTTTCTGGTTGTCACTGCAGGGGATAGAAAGGTATTGTTACTGGCCTCTAGTAAGTAGAGGCCAGGGATGCTGCTAAATATTTTATAATACATAGGATAGTTACCCACTTAAAAATTATTTCACCTGAAAGGTGAACAGTGTACAAGTTGAGAAATTGAATTATGTTAAGCATTTCATTTTATTTTGTTGTGACAGCAAGCATTTACAAGGGTCTACCATCCTCATTTTATAGATAATAAATAAAACTCAAAGTTGGCAGATATGGCTTCTCACACTTATGATCCCAACACTTTGGGAGGCTGAGGCAGGGCGGATCACTTTTGAGGTCAGGAGTTTGAGACTAGCCTGGCCAACATGGCAAAACCCCATCTCTACTAAAAATATAAAAGTTAGCCTGACGTGATAGTTCACGCTTGTAATCCCAGCTATATGGGAGGCTGAGGCAGGAGAATCGCTTGAACCCAGGAAGTGCAGGTTGCAGTGAGCTTAGATCACGCCACTGCACTCCAGCTTGGGCGACAGAGCAAGACTCTTATCTCCAAAAAAAAAGCACACAAATTCTCTCCCCTGTTAAGTGATAGTGATAGAGCCAAGTTTAAACTTAGGTGTAACTCGGAGCCTGAGCTTCTATTGGGCCATGATAGGCAGTCTACTCATAATTCAGGCTTTTATGTTTTACCTGTACTGTTACAGTGAGCTCCTACCTGATCCCTTTGCCCCTCGTCTCTTCATTTAACCCTGTCTTAAGCACAGAATGAGGCTGTAATTATGCTTCAAAATATGTTCACAATCCTTTACTGCATATGGAGTGTAGCTTTAGTTTCCCAACCTGGTATTTAAGGCCAAGGACACTGCAGTCAATTCCCGACTACTTCCCTTCCCTCCTCTCTCTCTCTTTTTGAAACAGGGTCTCACTGTGTTGCCCAGACAACTCCAGGGCTGAAGCAATCCTCCTGCCTCAGCCTCCCAAGCTGGGACTACAGGCATGCAACACCATGTTTGGCTAGTTTTTATTCTTTGTAGAGATGAAGCTTCACTATGTTTCTCAGGCTGGTCTCAAACTCCTGACCTCAAGCAGTCTTCCTGCCTTGGCCTCTTAAGTACTAGGATTAAAAGTAGGAGCCACAATACCTGGCCTCTTCTTTTCAAAGTTCCTAACACATACTTTTTTCTTTTCTTTTCTTTTCTTTTCTTTCTTTCTTTTTCTTTCTTTCTTCTCCTTCTCCTTCTTCTTTCTTCTTCCTTCTTTCCTCCTCCTCCTCCTCCCCCCTCCCCCATCCCCTCCCCCTTCTCCTTCTTTCTTCTTCTTTCTTCTTCTTTCTTCTTTTTTTTGAGACAGATTTTCACTCTTGTTGCCGAGGCTGGAGTACAATGGCACAGTCTCGGCTCACTGCAATCTCTTCCTCCTGGGTTCAAGCAATTCTCCTGCCTCAGCCACCCAAGTGATTGGGATTACAGGCATGCACCACCATGCTCAGATAATTTTTTTATTTGTATTTTTTAGTAGAGATGGGGTTTCATCACATTGGCCAGGCTGTTCTTGAACTCTTCGCCTCAGGTGATCTGTCTGCCTCGGCCTCCCAAAGCGCTGGGATTATAGACGTGAGCCACTGTGTCCAGTCTTCTTATTTTAGCTTGTCTATGTTTTTCAGTATTCTATTTTTTATATATATATATATATATGTGTATATATATATGTATATATACACTTCATATATATAGCTGTTGTAATTTAAAACGTTATTTTGATTGAAGGGAAAAGATAATCCATTCCGTTTCTAGACTTAGGGATCACAAAGTAAAATGATCTTAAATTTGTATTTAAAATACTCTGTGTGTATTGCTACTAAAAATACAAAAATTAGCTGGGCTTGGTGATGTGTGCCTGTAATTCCAGCTACTTGGGTGCTGGCAAGGAGAGGTATATGTATGTAAGAAAAGATTGGACTGGGGTGTGGTGGCTCATGCTTTGTAATCCTAGTGCTTTGGGAGGCCAAGGCAGGTGGATTGTTTGAGGCCAGTAGTTAAAGACTAGCTTGGGCAACATAGCGAGACTCCCATGGCTACAAAAAAATGTAAAAAGTAGTCGGGCATAATGGAACACTCCTGTGGCCCTAGCCACTTGGGAGGCTGAGGTAGGAAAATTGCTTGAGCCCAGGAGTTCAAGGTTATAGTGACCTTCGGTCACTCCACTGCACTCTAGCCTGGGTGACATAATGAGAACCTGCCCTAAAAACAAAACCAAAGTAACACAAAATAAAAGTTAGCATCCTTCAGCACCAAACGTTTGTGGAAAATATCGTATGGAGACATCTCTTTTATTCAGAAGATTTTAAAGTGAAGCATTTGATGAAAGGAATGTTCTAAGGTTATCTTTCCTTTTTTAAAAAATTTTTTTTCTTTTTCAACTTCCTGTTGATTTGCATAAGGTTATCTTTCCTGAGTAATAGGTAGAATATAAAGACCATCAGGAGATTCCCTCTAAATCCTAAAAATATCTTTCTTAAACCTAGTTTGCAACTGGCTGAATTTCGTCTCAATTTCATTCTTCTGGATTAAGGTAACTGTTTTCAAAGTGTTCTGCAGGACCTTGGGACACCATGGATGTTCTTCAGAGCTTCCACAAGTTTTTACTCACATTTCCATTTAATTTCTTTGTATGCATTTTAAAAATGGAAATAAAATGAACACCCAGAGGTGTTACATACCAAATTTTTTTTTTTGAGACAGAGTTTTGCTCTTGTCACCCAGGCTGGAGTGCAATGGTGTGATCTTGGCTTGCTGCAGCCTCCACCTCCTGGGTTAAAGTGATTCTACTGCCTTAGCCTCCCAAGCAGTTGGGATTGCAGGCATGTGCCACCTTGCCCAGCTAATTTTTTTATATCTTTAGTAGAGGTGGGATTTCACCATATTGGCCAGGCTGGTCTCGAACTCCTTACCTCAGGTGATCCACCCACCTCTACCTCCCAATGTGCTGGGATTATAGGCGTGAACCACTGTGCCCAGCCACATACCAAATTTTAAAATACGGGAGCATCAACATATTACCCTGTTCCATGAGGTGTTTGGTACATCCCTGCTCTCTCTCTAAGTGAAAAATGTCCCAGTGTTTATATACTCATTGTTTCTGCTGCTCCTTCCTTTCTCTCTTTAACACACTCTGCTGAGGCTTCTGAACTCACCACAGCATTGAAGCAACTTGGTCAAGGTAACCACAGACCTCTCCATTGCTAAAATGTGTCTAAATACTCAATTCTGAGTGCTCATCTTAGCCTCTCAGTAGCATTTGATAGTTTATCCATTTGCCCTCCTCCTTGAAAGACTTTCTTCCCTTGCCTTCCAGGATGTTGCTCTCTGTTGGTCCTCTTTCTACCTCACTGACTAATCCTTTGCTAATTTCTTCTCAGATCAGCTCTCCTACTGTCCCTGTCTTCACTGAACCAGACAGTAGAGAGGTTAAGAGCATGTACTTGACATACTTGATAGGACTAAGTTTGAGATTTGGTTCTTTTGGTAACTGGTCATGAGACCTTTAAGTAAACCAGCCTCATGTAGTCCTTTGGCCTCATCTGTAAAATCGGGATGCTGTCTATGTCTAGTTCACAGAGGATTGTTGAGCTTCAGTAAGAGTTTACATGTAAAGTGCTTAGCATAGGACCTGGCACACTGTGAGTGCTCAGTAAATGCTAGTGACCTTGTTATTGTTGGCATATTATTTCTCCATTTTAAAAATACACACCCCTGCATTTCTAATTGTATGAACTATGGAGTCAGAATTCTTGGATTTAAGTCCTTAGCTCCACAACTTACTAGTTGTATTAACTTAATTAAGCAAATTACCTATCCAGCATGTACTTACTTGAGTTTTTATTATGTAGAAATATAAGCCGGGCGCGGTGGCTCAAGCCTGTAATCCCAGCACTTTGGGAGGCCGAGGCGGGTGGATCACAAGGTCAAGAGATCGAGACCATCCTGGTCAACATGGTGAAACCCCGTCTCTACTAAAAGTACAAAAAATTAGCTGGGCATGGTGGCGCGTGCCTGCAATTCCAGCTACTCAGGAGGCTGAGGCAGGAGAATTGCCTGAACCCAGGAGGCGGAGGTTGCGGTGAGCCGAGATCGCGCCATTGCACTCCAGCCTGGGTAACAAGAGTGAAACTCCGTCTCAAAAAAAAAAAAAAAAAAAAAGAAATATAATAGTACTTGTTCCATAGGGTTTGTTTAAGGATTAAATAAGAATGTAGATAAGACATCTAGACTAGGTCTGGCCCATAAGTGCTCAATTGTGTTAGCTATTATGGCTACTTACTATGTTATACTTACCTGTGTACTTGCAGCTCCCTTTTTAGAAAATCAGCTCCCCTTAAAGATAAGGATTATACAATAGTCATTCTTGTATCTTGAATGGTACTGCAAAACTTAGTTGGATAATTATATTTCACTTAAGGCCTTTCATAAGCATCACCTTATTTGAGCCTCACAAAAATCCTGTGAGGTAGACAGGATTTTCCTGTGCTAGTAATTGTCTGCATAAGTAGGAAAGGTAGGTTGCTTGCCCATCATGCTGTAGGCATTGGGTCTTCCTTCTTAATACTTATTCCATTTTAACTTTTATAGCTATTGTGAAAGGTGGTACTTAGCATTTCATTTTAAATGTAAGGAACCTGAGGCTCAGAAAGCTTATGTAAAATGACCAGATTCAAGCCCATGATCTTCAGAGCCTGAATGCATATTTTTACAAAGTGTTGTTTTTCTTCACTAGTGAATTTTCACATCAAGGTGTCAGATTTGATGATATACAAGCCACAGTCTTGTTCTCTTCCTGTCTTTGCTTTGGGAAATCTAGCTACCTTGTCTCCTAAAACAGTTATTGATGTCAAATGCCATAGTAATGTTAGGAGAGAGAAAACTTTCAGTAAAAGACCATAGAAAAGGGCCGGGCGTGGTGGCTCAGAAAAAATTGGTCTTAGATTTCTTAGTATTTCTGTGTTTTAGAGACTGCCAGGAAAAAGTAAGATGAGCCATCCAGTCTGATGCCTGTGCCAGTAATTTCAAAGGGTCCTTGAACCTCAAACTCCTAGGCTCAAGCAATCCTCTTTTAACCTCCTGAGTAGCTAGGACTGCAGGTATACATGCCACCACACCCAGCCAATTTTTAAATTTTAATTTTTTGTAGAGATGGGTCTCACTGTGTTGCCTAGTCTGGAACTCCTGGACTCAGGCCATCCTCCTCCTGCCTAAGCCTCCCATAGTGTGTGTTGGTATTACAAGCATGGGCTATCATGCCCAGCCCCATTGAATATTTTGTTTTGTTTTGTTTTGTTTGAGATGGAGTTTTACTCTTGTTGCCCAGGCTGGAGTGCAGTGGCGCAATCTCAGCTCACCGCAACCTCCTTGCCTGCCAGATTGAAGCAGTTCTCCTGCCTCAAGCCTCCTGAGTAGCTGAGTTTACAGGCGTGTGCCACCATGACGGGCTAATTTTGTATTTTTAGTAGAGAGGGGGTTTATTCATGTTGATCAGGTCTCGAACTCCCAACCTCAGGTGATCTGCTGCCTTGGCCTCCCAAAGTGCTGGGATTACAGGTGTGAGCCACCACACCCAGCCCCATTGAATATTTTTATACCATCCTATTAGTTTGCTGGAAGCCAGGGTAAGATTGTTCTGAAACTTACAACTTTGTAGTATATTGGAAAGAGCCCTAGATTTTGAATGAAGAGAGCTACAGTTGGATTTGGAGTTTCTTTCTTTCTTTCTTTCTTTTTTTTTAAAGAGGGAGCCTCACTCTGTTGCCCAGGCTGGAGTGCAGTGGCATGATCTCAGCTCACTGCAACTTCTGCCTCCCAGGTCCAAGCAGTTCTCATGCCTCAGCCTCCCGAGTAGCTGGGACTACAGGCATGTGCCAACATGCCTGGCTGATTTTTCGAACTTTTAATAGAGACAGAGTTTCACCATGTTGGCTAGGCTGGTCTAGAATTCCTGGCCTCCAGTGATCCGCCCGCCTTTGCCTCCCAAAGTGCAAAATGCTGTGATTACAGGCATAAGCCACCACACCTGGCCAGTTGGAGTTCTTTTTGTGAGAGATGATGTAGAATTTGGAGTCAGACTTGATATGAGAAAGTCACTTAACCTCTCTTGAGTCTTTTTCTTGCATGTACAATGAGGAGAAAATACCTGTACGGCAGAGTTTTGAACATTAAATACAGTAAAGTATGTAAAACACCTTGCCTGTACATAATAGATATTTAATACATTATATCTGTAATAACTGTGTTAGTCCCACCTGTAGGAAGAATTCTAGCTGTTTAACCTGGTGTATAAGACCTTTCCCAGTTTGGCCGCCTTCAACATTCCTGTCTCTTTTCCTGCTGTTCACTGTCATGCACTTAAACTCTATCTATACAAAATTACTAATGTTTTTAGAACAAACCATGCTTTTATGCTACCATGTCTTTGTACATGCTGTTGCATTGTTTAGAATGCACTTTCTACTCCCTGAATTTTCTCTGCCTGTGGGGAGCCTAGCACTTCACGTTGGAGCTCAAATGCTGTTTTGTGATTGTGAAGTTTTCGTCTATCCGTAGATAGATGTATCACTCCTGCCTGTGGGTTCACATTAGCACCTTGTTCATGCTTTCCTCTAATGTAGTACATTAGTTTATTTCCTGATCTGTCTCCCTCACAGATTCTAGAGGAAAGTTACCCTGTCTTAGTGTTTGTTTGTAATTCAGTGGCAGCAGAGTACATTACTATATCTCATTTGGGGCGCCCCTTTCACTTTGAGTTCTAGATGTGAAAAATGTAATGGCAGATCTCATTGTGTTAAAACAAATCTCTGTGAGGTACCATAATCAAGACAGTGTGTTACTGGCCAAAGAACAGACAAATAGATCAGTGGGACAGAATAGAGAGCCTAGAATTAGATCCTCATAAATGCAGTGAACTGGTCTTTGACGTAGGAGCAAAGGCAATGCAATGCAGGAAACAGCCTTTTCTTTCAACAGGTGGTGCTGTATGGGAAAAAATGTATCTAGACAGGGACCTTATACCCTTCACAAAGATTAACCTGAAATGGATCACAGGCCTAAGTGTGAAATGAAAAGCTATAAAACTCTACAAGATAACAAAGGAGAAAACATAGATGACCTTGGGTATGATGGCATGAGTTTTTAGATACAACACCAACGACACAATCTAGGAAATAATAAGCTGGACTTCATTAAAATTAAAAATTTCTCTTTTATTAAAAACACTGTCAGCGGAATGAAAAACACAAGCCACAGACTAAGTATTCGCAAAATAACATGTCTGATGAAGGACTGTTACCTAAAATGTATAAAGAACTCTTAAAACTCAGTAATAAAAGACATAATTTGATTAAAAGATTGGCCAAAGGCCTTAACAGATACCTCACCAAAGATGATAATACAGGTGGTGGATAAGCATCTCAGAAGATGCTCCACACCATATGTCATCAGGGAAGTGCAAATTAAAACAACAGTGAGAAATCACTATACAACTTTTAGAATGGCCAGAATTCAGAACACTGACAACAAATGTTGAATAAGGATGTGGAAGAGCAGGAACTTTTATTCATCGCCGGTGGGAATGCAAAATGGTACAGCTACTTTGGAAGACAGTTTGTCATACAAAATTAAACATACTCTTACCATATGTTCTCACAATTTCTCCTTGATACTAACCCAAATGAACTCAAAACTAATGTCTACACAAAAACCTGCATATGGATGATTATAGCAGCTTTATTCATAACTGCCAAAAGGTAGGAGCAACCAAGATATCCTTCAGTAGGTGTGTAGATAAACAGTGGTATATCCTGACAATGGAAAATTATTCAGTTCTAAAAAGAAATGTGCTGTCATGTCATGAAGAGACATGGAGGAGACTCAGATGCATGTTGCTAAGTGAAAGAAGCCAGCCTTAAAAGGGTATATACTATCTGAGTTCATTCTCATGCTGCTGTGAAGAAATACCTGAGATTGGGTAATTTATAAAGAAAAGAGATTTAATTGACTCAGTTCTGCATTGCTGGGGAGGCCATGGGAAACTTACGATCATGGTGGAAGGCATCTCTTCACAGGGGGGCAGGAGAAGGAATGAGTACAGAGTGAAGAGGAAAATCCCTTTTAAAAGCATCAGATCTGGTGAGAACTAATTCACTGTCATGAGAACAGGATGGGGGAAACCCCCATGATTCAGTTATGTCCACCTGGTCCCACCCTTGATGACAGTCCTTGGGGATTATTACAATTCAAGGTGAGATTTTGGTGGGGACACAGACCTAAACCATGTCACTATATGACATTCCGGAGAAGGCAAAACTGTAGTAATAGTAAAAAGTCAGTGGTTGTCAAGGGTTAATGGAGAGGGAGGGATGAATAGGATAGAGCACAGAGGATTTTTAGGGCAGTAAAGCTCACTCTTTGTGATACTATTCCACTATAATAGTGAATACATGTCATTATATAGTTGTTGAAACCCGTTTAATGTACAACACTCAAGAGTGAACCCTAATGTAAGTTATGGACTTAGGTGATAATGATATGTCAATGTAATTTCAGCTTTTGTATCAAATATACCCCTCTGGTGTGAGATTTTGATAGCAGGGAAGGTCATACATATGTGGGGGTGGGGAATATTGGAAATCTCTAAACCTTTAATTTTGCTGTGAACCTAAAACTGCTCTGAGAAATACAGTCTCTTTAAAAAAAAAAAAAAAAAAAAAAAAGGCAAGAAAACCAAGGGAGTTGATGAAGGAAAACTTTGATGCAAAAGCAGGCAAAGAAGAAACACGAGACAGAAAATGGAAGGTTGGGGGAATGTGGAATTGTGTTTTTAAAAGGGGCATTGACTTTTTAAATTGCAAGGTCACACATGTTCATTGTGGAAAAATAAAACTTTAAAAGAAAAAATTTGTTAAATCACATATAGTTTCACTATCCAAAGAAGACTAATGTTAAATTTTTTTGCTATGTCCATGACGTCTAACAAAGTTGGCTTACACTTTGCTACGGTAACCTGCCTTGGGTGTTTTCTGTAGGGCAGCTTTTCCTTATTAAAAATCTATGTCTGTTTTTTTCTTTTCCTTTGTTATTATAAAAATATTAAGTAGCATTTACAATAACTAATTAACCATGACAGGCTGACTCTACAAATATAATTCACATTGTCATCCTCTGAATAATCAATTCATTCCAAAAACTCAAGGTAGGAGACAGATAATAAGTCAAGAGGCTATCATCATATGGCAAAAGCACTCTGAATCTATAAAGTACTGTATTGTCTGTTCCTTTAACAGTACATTCTGAAAACAAATGTTCTCAAATTGTATATAGCTACAATGAAAATAAATTCTGGAAGTGCTTAAAAAACAACCCACTCTCTCTGAGGCATAGGCCGTCCACATGGAGGTTAATCTCATTGCTCAGATTTGGACATCACCATGTGTGCAGTTTCTTTAATCCTCCTCTAGCTATCAAAATGGATTTAGCAGTTGGCATCCTCTTTTTTCTGTCTGGGGCAATTGGAGCTTTGTAGAATTTGGCCTGATGGAGCAGTGACCTTGCCTCCACAATTTAGGATGATCCTGGGGCTTAGAATTGGATGTCATTGAGGACCTAGAATGGCTCCACTGTGGCTGGTGACAGTACCAGGGGCCCTGCTTATCTTTATTCAGGAGACCAGGAATTATATTCAACTTCTGATTTAATTTTCTGTGACACATTGAGTCTATGTTTTAGCCTGCAGAACACTACAGCTGTGTCCTAATTCTCTTCACCCTACCCCTTCTCTACCTTGTGATCTTCATATCACTGCCTTTTAAGGCGTTGCTATTCTTGGCTGATCATCTTGCATTGGAAGTAACACAAACACAGTTGAAAAGATAGCTCTGTTATCAGCCATGTAAACAAGCAAAATTTACCACAACAAAGGAACTGAGAGCCGTGGCAGGTGTTGAGATCAGTGGTAGATGATCTATACCTGGGACCGATTTGGCATTTTTCTACAAAGTAGGAGAGAGAGCTCAAGATCTCAATTAACAGAAACAGACTTGCATAATTTGTGTGATGACCAGTCTGAAGAGTAATCATAATAATGACAACCACCACTTTCTGAGGCCTACTCAGTATCTAGTCTAATACTAGGCACCAGAGGCACAGAAATAGATTGAATTAAAATAAAATTGAGGCCTGGTGCAGTGGCTCATGCCTGTAATCTCAGCACTTTGGGAGGCCAAGGCAGGAGAATCAGAGGATCACTTGAGGCCCCCCCAAGCAACACAGCAAGACCCCATCTCCACAAAAAAAAGTGGAGGAAAAAAGAGTAAGGTCTCTATTTTGGAAGAGTTTATAATCAAATGGGGAAGGTATTCATAAACTGGTTGTCACATTCCAGTGAGATCAGCTCAGTGATGCCAAGAAGGACAAGTACAGGCTTCTGTGAGCACTGAGGAGGCACATGCGTCTGAGACCTAAGGAACAGAAAAGGCTAGGCCACTTTTTAAGAAAGAAAGCATGTGTTTGATTCTTTTCTGTTGAAAGTTTAGCCTATGCTCACTCATAATCATTTGCTTGAAAGTTTTTTTTGTGCGCCTTGAAAGTTTTTTTTACGTGCCCAGGTTAGGTCTCTTCATTGTTACATATACCTCCTGAACTTATAGTTATCCCACTTGTAATTGAAATTCCTTACGTAATTGCTCAATTTTTGTTTCTTTTACTAAATTGGAAGTCTGTAAGGGCAGAGACAATGCCAGTCTTATTTGCTGCTGAATCTCCCAGCGTGGGGATTTGACATCCCATGCATGTTGAATTAATTTAATCCTCACCCTCAGAGTCTTTGAGTTTGTTGCAAAAATGTATAGTGGGCCAGAGGTTTAGGAAAGAATAAGCCTATAATCTTGTGGGAGGAACATCCCACTCAAGATTATCTTTGCGATAACATTGTTAGGTAGCCAACCTGTATCCTTTAGGATACAGAGTGGACAACTGTGACACTAGGCTTTCTCTCTTTTACGTTTTCCACTGTGTCACTTTTTGCCTAATGATGCCATTATTTCTTGGTATTTCCTAGAGGGAGGGAGGTATTGGACAGAAAAACAAGAAGCAGGAGCTAAAAGTGGCTGCCATCTCACTCCACAGCTCCTCATTCAAACTCAGTATGTGATTGTTTTTCTTTGAAACTGCCAATTTTGCAAAAAGCATTAGGGTAAGCTCGGTTCTTCTCCAGGTCCAACCAGCATGTACTGAGTGTTTTAAATGCAAGATGGAAACATTTTACATTTTCTCCATTTGACCATTGAGGGTCAGGATTTGGAAGTGATCTGGGCAGGATCTGTGCCTGCCTTGGTGAGATTGTGGTGAGACTCTTGACCCAGAAGCATTACCTGTCTAGCTCACCACTATTCACAGTAGCAAAGACATGGAATCAATCTAAACGACCACCAATGATAGAATGGATAAAGAAAATGTGGTACATATACATAATGGAATACTATGCAGCCATACAAAAGAACAAGATGTTCTTTGCAGGGACATATATGGAGTTGGAGGCCATTATCCTTAGTAAACTAATACAGGAACAGAAAGCCAAATACCTCATGTTCTCGCTTACAAGTGGGAGCTGGATGATGAGAACCCATGGACACCTAGAGAAGAACAACACACACTGGGACCTATCAGAGGGCAGAGGGTGGGAGGAGGGAGAGTATCAGGAAAAATAATGGATGCTAGACTTAATACCCGGCTGATGAAATAATCTGTACAACAATCCCCCATGACACACATTTACCTATGTAACAAACCTACATGTCCTACACATTTACCCCGAACTTAAAAGTTTTTTAAAAAAAAAAGCAGTAGCTGCTGGAATTGAATAGATTTTAGTTTTTTGTCTTTGTGGGAGCAAATGCCAGAAGAGTTGCGGTGGTGTTTGGGGAAAGATTCTTGACCCCATGCTCCCTTTAATGTATATGTCTGACAGCTGGCCTGTCATTCTATTTTTAGACATAATCTGTGGGATTAGAATGGTTTCTTTTAAAGCTATGCTGCAGAAATGGAAGCTGTGTAGAAAGTGTTTTTTCATTGTAGCAATTTGGGTACTATTTAATATATAGATTTAAAAAATCATTTAATCCTGATAATAGATCCCTATATCTTAATATTTCACCTTAAAGTCAGCTTCCAGTTCTGGCCATATTCTATCTAATTTAGGGAGAAACAAATGTTAAAGTGCAGAAATTCTAGAAATAGAAATAAATCTTTACCGCTTTATGTCATACCACTAATCTTCATTTACCTGTCTCTGGTCGTGGGAGGTACAACACACATATTTGTTAGAGAGCTTTTAAAACGGTTCGTAACAAACATCTGTTGCTATTTATTGAGCACCATTGATATCCCAGGGGCTGAGCTTGTCTGATAGATTCATTCATTTACTTTATACCTCACAGTAACTGTAAAAGATAAGGGATGGCATTCTTATTTTATGCAAGAAAATGGAGACTTCAAGAAATGTAGGGCTGGGCCCGGTGGCTCACCTGTAATCCCAGCATTTTGAGAAGCCAAGGCAGGCAGATCACCTGAGGTTGAGAGTTTGAGACCAGCCTGACCAACATGGAGAAACTCCATCTCAATTAAAAATACAAAATTAGCCAGGCATGGTGGTGCATGCCTGTAACCACAGCTACTTGGGAGGCTAAGGCAGGAGAATCGCTTGAACCCGGGAAGCAGAAGTTGCAGTGAACCAAGATTGCACCATTGCACTTCAGCCTGGGCAACAAGGGTGAAACTCTGTCTTAAAAAAAAAAGAAATGGCTGGGCGTGGTGGCTCATGCCTGTAACCCAAGCACTTTGGAGGTCAAGGAGGGTGGATCACCTGAGGTCGGGAGTTCAAGACCAGCCTGACCAACATGGTGAAACCCCGTCTTTAAAGAAGAAAGAAAGAAAGAAAGAAATGTAGTAACTTGCCCTGGAGTCAAAAGTATAAAATAGTAGAACACGAACAGGAACCCAGGTGTGTCTGATTTCAGAACCTATGCTCTTTCCCCCATAATAGGCAGCCTTCACTGGTTTTAAGAAGCTGATTTGGAGGAACTGGAAATGGGTAAGGTCAGAAAGGTGTAGCAATTCTAAATATAATTTTTTAGGAGTTTAATTCTAGATATTGTATGATAAAATATAATTCACATATAGCTCTGTGTAAGTATTTTGATCTGGAACTGTCATTTTGAGGTTTTACTACTTTCTTGATAACATGTATGAAAAATTTAGACAACATGGTTACTACTTTAGCATCTCAAAATGTTCATTTGAAAAAGATTCTTGCCTGTTGTCCACAGAACATTTATACTTTACCTAAGAAATTAGTGAGATAAAGTTGCCCTAAAATTGGAGGAAAAAATCAGTATCCCTGGAGTTAATTCCTTCCTTGTGCTGGTGACTATTTTAGAACAACTACACCAGTGACTTAGAACTTGGAGGGCATGATTTTGTTGTTCTTCAAATGGAAATGACTAAGAAGCTACAGCTACAGTGGTGCCTATCCAACACTGTACACAGAACAATGTGGTAAGATGACAGGAAGAAACGACGTTCTTCTAGGAAGGCAAAGGAGTGTAAACAAGCAGGACACCTCAAGAAAGTGAGAGGCCTAACAGGGAAGACCTTGCACGCTCTGAGAAATGGCCTTAAGAAAGGAAAAAGCACTCAAAACTTGGAGTCAGGTCCTAACCCTGCCCACTTGGACCGTTTGACTTCTGTCTTCTTGAATCACCTCAGTTTCTTCACCGGGAAAATGGGGGTGATGATACCGTCTCATAGAGTTATTATAAAGTCATGATTATAAGTGGATTTACTTTTAAGTGATTGAGATGAAGAAGAAATACGTTTTGAAACTAATTCAATTGTAACATTTTACAAGTGTTATAATTATATTTAAATAACCTGCTGTCACACTTTGTTGCAGGAAAATACAGTCTCGCTCTGTTGCTCAGGCTGGAGTGCAGTGACATGATCTCTGCTCACCGCAACCTCCACCTCCTGGGTTCTAGCAGTTCTCTTGCCTCAGCTTCCTAAGTAGCCAGGACTACCGGCATGTACCACCATGTCTGGCTAACTTTTGTATTTTTAGTAGAGACAGGATTTCACCAGGCTGATCTCAAATTCCTGACCTCAGGTGATCCGCCTGCCTTGGCCTCCGAAGTTCTGGGATTACAGGCGTGAGCCACCTTGTACAGTCTCACTTTACAGCCGGTTCCTACTTAGCTTGTGTTAATGAGTTAAAATTGAATTTAATTGGCCTAATAACAAACAATTCTCGTTTCATTACTGATAATTGTGCTGGTTCCTGCCCTTGATTGGTAGACTCTGCACACCAGTAGAAAATGCAGGCTAAGTTTCCCTTTTTAACTCTATTCACTTGTGGCAGGAAGAATGCAAATTAAGGATGAAGACAGAGGCCTCTTTGGTCTGTCTTTGGCTTGACTTGTCACTTGCAGCTGTGGTGGTCATCATGGTGAGGATATGTTGACATTAAAAGCAAAGGCGAGTTTCATGCCTATAATCCTAGCACTTTGGGAGGCCTAAGTGGGAGGATTGCCTGAGCTCAGGAGTTCGAGACCAGCCTGGGTAACATGGTGAAACCCCATCTCTACTAAAATTCAAAAAAACAAATTAGCTGGATGTGGCAGCATGCACCTGTAGTCCCAGCTACTTGGGAGGCTGAGGCAGGAAAATTGCTTGAACCTGGGAGGCAGAGGTTGCAGTGAGCTGAGATCGTACCACTGCACTCCAGCCTGGGTGACAGAGTGAGACTCCATCTCTTAAAAAAAAAATGAAAATAAATTTTAAAAAATGAAAGCAAAGGCCAACTGGGCACACTGACTTCCATCTGTAATCTCAGCACTTTGGGAGGCCAAGGCGGACGGATCACGAGGTCAAGAGATAGAGATCATTCTGGCCAACATGGTGAAACCCTGTCTCTACTAAAAATAAAAAATCAGCTGGGTGTGGCAGCACGTGCCTGTAGTCCCAGCTACTCAGGAAGTTGAGGCAGGAGAATCGCATGAACCCAGGAGGCGGAGGTTGCAGTTAGCCGAGATCATGCCACTGCACTCCAGCCTGGTGACAGAGAGTGAGGCTCCGTCTCAAAAAAAAAAAAAAAAAGCAGAGGCCAAATAGAGTCCCCTTCACCCTGTACACACACCATCTTTTCTTCCATCTAATTCATAGTTCCTTGGGACCACTGCACTTTTTTGCTTTGCTTAGGGGAAAAAAACCAACAACATTCTCAGACCAGGCATAGTGGCTTATGCCTATAATTCTGGCACTTTGGGAGGCCAAGATAGGTGGATGGCTTGAGCTAAGGAGTTCAAGACCAGCCTGGGTAAGATAGCAAGAACCCGTTTGTACAAAAAATTTTGAAAATTAGTGGGGTGTGGTGACACATACCTATAGTCCCAGCCACTGGGGAGGCTGAGGCAGGAAGGAGGATTGCTAGAGCCCAGGAATTCTATCCTGGGTGACAGAGATACTAACTCTAAAAATTTTTTTGAACAGAAGTTTTCATTCTCATTTGCTAAGATGTTCTTTACATCCAAACTTGCTAGAATCGAATTGCTCACTTTGTCATCCTGCTGAAAACCCCTCAGCCTGTGGATTTCCATAATCTTGGTCCAGTACTTTTTGTTTTCTTCCTTCAGAGCTTTTTGCCATCTTCCATTAGGTGTGAGTGGAGGAAGGGAAAAAATGGTATGAAAAAAGGTACATCTTAGTTAATTACTGCCGTTTTTCCTTTTTTTTTTTTTTTTTAAGGTGGGGATAAATTATTTAATATGGCTATGTTGTAGTTAGAGGCAAGGCAGTGGAAACATCTGGGTTCTGATCTCAGTTCCACCATATTCGAGATATGTGACCAAGGCAGAACATCTTTCTGAGATGTTTTGTCATTTTCAGAAATGGGAAACATTGTCTTACAGGTGTGAAGTGTTGAATGAAACAATACATGTGAAATATCTAGTGCAGTGCCTGTTACTCAGGAACTGCTCAAGAAATGTATACTTCCAAAAGCATTTTCTAAATAGAACAACATTAATTTGCGGACTTACTAACAAATATATATCAGTCAACTCCTATAAGGATAGCTTCTTAGTAATCTTTTTGTCCTGAAGCTCCATTAACTTTTTAAGTTCCAGGCAGCAGACCAAAAAGTGACTTTTGGAAACATATAATTTTTAAGCCAGTATCATGCTGGAGCCTCTAGAATATGCACCTCTGGATTTAATTTATCCCTGATAGGCCGGGCGCAGTAGCTCACGTCTGTAATCCCAGCACTTTGGGAGGCGGGCAGATCAGGAGGTCAAGGGATCGAGATCATCCTGGCCAACATGGTGAAACCCCGTCCCTACTAAAAAATGCAAAAATTAGCTGGGTGTGGTGGTGCGTGCCTGTAGTCCCAGCTGCTTGGGAGGCTGAGGCAGGAGAATTGCTTGAACCTCGGAGGTAGAGGTTGCAGTGAGCCAAGATCGTGCCACTGCACTCCAGCCTGGCACTTGGCGACAAAGCGAGACTCTGCTCTGTCTCCAAAAAAAAAAAAAAAAAATTTTATCCCTAATATTTCTGCCTCTTATTTTTAGCACATAGTACTATCATTTGAATTCTAAACAAAATTAGATCCTAGATGTTTGAGTCAGTATTCTCCAGAGAAACAGAACCAGTATCTTTGAGGATGAATGGATGGAGATTCATTTTAAAGAATTGGCTCATGTGATTATGAAGACTGGCACGTCCAAAATCTGTAGAATTTGGCTGGATGTGATGGCTCATGCCTGTAATCCCAGCACTTTGGGAGACCAGGGCAGGCAGATCACTTGAGGTCATGAGTTCAAGACCAGTCTGGCCAACAAGGTGAAACCCCATCTCTATTGAAAATACAAGTATTTGCTGGACATGGTGCTGTATGCCTGTAATCTCAGCTACTCAGGAGGCTAAGGCAGGAAAATCGCTTGAACCCGGGAGGCAGAGGTTGCAGTGAGCTGAGATGGCACTGTACTCTAGCCTGGGTAACAGAGTGAGACTGTGTCTAAAAAAATAATAAAAACACAAAATCTGCAGAATGGCTCATTCAGTTGGAGACTCAAGGAAGCCATGCTGCATTTACAGTCTGAAGGTCTGCTGGTCAGACACCCAGGGGAGCCAGTGTTCCAGTTCAAGTCCAAAGGCAGGCTGCTAGAGAATTCTTTCTTGTAGGAGGGAGGTTGGTCTTTTTGTTCTGTTCAGACCTTCAACTAATTTGATGAGACACACATATTATGGAGGGCAATGTGCTTTATTCAAAGTCTACAGATTTAAATGTTAATCTCATCCAAAAATACCCGCCTCCCCCCCAGACACACCCAGAGTAAAGTTTGACTATAACAATCTGGGCACCCTGTGGCCCAGCCAATTTGACATAAAAATAACTATCACACTAGAATTAATGAAGAACACAGTAGAATTAATGAACACAAAGCCTAGAGAATCTTGTAATATTGGTTATCATTTTATGCCTCTCAATAAAATGAGCCTGGGCAACATAAGGAGACTCCACCTCTACAAAAAAGAATTAGCCAGACATGGTGGCACATACCTTTGGTCCCAGCTACTTGGGAGGCTGAGGCAGAAGGGTTACTTGAGCCTAGGAGGTCGAGGCTGCCATGTGCTGCATCATGCCACTGCACTTCAGCCTGTGTGGCAGAGTGAGACACCGTCTCAATAATAATTATACTGTAGCTCTTTCTAAAGCATTTCACATGCATTGTCTCAACTAATCTTCACAGCAATTCTTGTGAGGTTACCAGAGTAGAGATACGACTCCATTTGTCAAAAGAGGAAACTAAGACCAGACAGATTCAGAGACTTGCTCAAAGGTCTCACAGCTGGTGAGTGGTAGAGCTGCAACTTGCCCAGGTCCTATAAGTTCAAGCTCTGGCATTTTGTCCTTGGCTGTGCTCTCTGTGGCATCTGGGGAATTCTGGAAATAGTTATGAATACCTAGTGGCTTTTCTTCTTATAACTACTATCATACTGCTCCTTGGAACCATTTTGTGCTAGAAAATTATCCAAATATATATTGGCAGAACCTAAAGATTTTGTTTTCAGATGACTCTAATGATGCCCTTAGGTTGGTAGAAAGAAAAAAAAATTAGCAACAGAAAAAGTAATGTCAAAAAGTAATTAGAGCAGGACAAATGGATTGTGCTGCCATGTTCAAGGCTGTTATTTTTGTTGGCAGTGAGGAGGAAGGGCACTAATGCAATGTGACAGATCTGGAGCAAAACCCAGAGCACTGAGCAAACTGCAGAGCCTCCACCAATGGCAAGCTCAAATCAGAAGGTTTGAGTGAATAATATTTGATATCTCAAAGAGCTGTTTCATGTTTTTTAGAAACACTTATTGTTTTAGGGGACCTATTTTCTTGATTTCAGCTTTTGGGAAATAGCCTCATGGTCCTATGAAGGTAGTCAGTGTGTCCTAGGATAACTCCTGTCCCAGCATTCTGTCCCTGCACATTCTCAGGCTGAGCAGGGACATGATGCCAACAGGGATTTCAAGAAAAGATACCTAACATGAAACTAATTGGAGTGACTGGATATTACCTATTCAAAGGGAGAATAAAATAGAAAAGGTCTTTTCAGTATTCAGCTTAGTATTAGAAAATTGACCTTAGAACATAACATTCTCATCTGTCTGAGAACAGGATGCTTTGGTTTACTAGCCTAGCTGACCTATGACTATGATCCCACTGCTGCCATCATGTACCAGGAAACCACCACAGCCCTTAAGAACGATAGAACTTTCATCATTTGCCTGGAAGGAAATCTTTGCAAGGAAAAGAGTACATTGACTCTTGCCCCTGCAAATCACCATACCCTTGAAGACTCTTATTAATTGTTGCCACCAGTATGGCATGGTAGTTAAGAGTTTGTGCCTTAGTGCTCAGACATTCCAGGGTTCATATCCTAGCTCTGCCCTTTACTAGCTATTTGAGTTTGGGCAACTTAACCTCTGAGCCTCAGTTTATCTCTAAAATGAGAATAATAAACTTAAACCCAAACTTGTAAGACTGTGGCGAGGTGTACATGTTAAACAGTTAACACTAGTGCCAGGCACTAAGTAAGCTTAATAAGCATGGAAGAAGTGGGGAGGAGGCTTAGGTTGTCTGTCAAATAGAGCTTAGTGGGTGGTTAGACATCCATTCTTCTTTAACTTTCTGGTCTAAGCAGAGATAAGTAGTTTTTCCCTCAAGATCTCATATAGTACAGCTGAGGTAGGGCTAGAATGGCTAAAACAACAGGCTATCCTTACTAAATACTGAGGGGATAGGAAGGAGAAATTAAGACAATATTATGATTCTAAATAATTGGACTTGGTCTGGGTGTGGTGGCTCACACCTGTAATCCTAGCACTTTGGGAGGCCTAGGTAGGATCATCACAGGAGCCCAGAAGCTCAAGATCAGCCTGGGCAACAGAGCGAGACCCCATCTCTTAAAAAAAAAGTAAAAGAAATTAGCCAGGCATGGTGGCTCCTGCCTGTAGTTGCAGCTAGTCAGGAATCTGAGGTGGGAGGATCTCGAGCCTGGGAGGTCAAGGCTGCAGTGAATTGTGATCAAGTCACTACACTTCAGCCTGGGTGACAGAGCGAGACCTTGTCTCAAACAATAATAATAATTGGACTCATTAGACATACGCTATCCCTCTTAGTCCTCTGAAAGCAATCTCCTTTCTTTTCTAGCTCTTTGCTAGACCCCTTTCCTCCAAAGCCTTTGAAAACTCAGAACTGTCCAGAGATCAAGTTTTGACACTTGCCATCATATCCCCACCTTCTTTCAAATCACTTCATTTTGACAGTTTCCCTTTCTTGTCATGCCATGACCTCTGCGAAGGGCTGGCTGATAAGAGGGGCAGAGACAATTCTGGCAACCCCTACAGGGCTAGACCTCTTATTTGGCACACCGTGGAGGGAAATAGATTTCTGGACCTTGAGAAGTATTTTAGCCTCCTTATTATGATACTGTAGTTTTATCACATTGTGAGTCTTCTGATGGACCCCAACAACCATGGGTCTATAGACCGTTTCCTGTGATCCATTTCTGTCTGCATAATCACATTTTCAAATTGAACCCACTTGGACGTCGTGCCCTGCTTGTGCAGGAATTACACCTCTGTGAGTTCATTCCTTCACCCACATTGAAGCCAGAATTGAGCTCAATTTCCTCCTTTTTTTTTTTTTTTTTTAAAGATTTTCCAGTGTTTTTGTTGCTCCACACAGAATCCCAAAACCTGTTTATGACTTGTGACTTTTTCCTAATAGTCTTTATCCTCTGTAGGTACCCACATTCTGAAAAATATGTCAAGTATGAAATCAAAAGTCCCAGATACATTATAGTGGTTCAATGTTTGTAGTTCGATTAATTTAACAGCTATTTCTAAGACATTTCCCCTCAGAATGTGATTAGGTAACATTACTGCAACTAGGCATCAGGATTTGACACAACGTCTTTTGCTTAACAGCTCAAAAGCCACAATCTTTTCTGCAGCGAGCAACAGAAAATACCAAAGAAACTTGGCTGTTTTGCTTGTCTAAACCTATTTTTCCATCTGGAAAATGGGACTTAGGGAGATCACTGACATTATCAACCCAGTTTGGTGTGAAGGACATGGGATGTTACACACAGAACCAATTCTTTCTTGTTGCAGTTCTATAAACTGTAGTCAGGGTAGACTGGAGAAAAGTATAGGAAAATACTGGGTGGTCATGCCAGACTTTTGTTTTCTCCTTCTCACTCTGTCACCCAAGCTGGAGTGCAGTGGTGTGATCTCAGCTCGCTGCAGCCTCCACCTCCCAGGCTCAAGCAATCCTCCCACCTCAGCTACCATGCCCAGCTTGATGGCTTATGCCACCACTGCACTCCAGCTTGGGTGACAGAGTGAGAAGCAGAAAACAAAAGTCTGGCATGACCAACCGGTATTTTCCTATATTTTTCTCCAGTCTGCACTGACTAGGGTTTACAGAATTGCAACTACTGGGCTGGGCGCGGTGGCTCAAGCCTGTAATCCCAGCACTTTGGGAGGCCGAGGCGGGTGGATCACGAGGTCGAGAGATTGAGACCATCCTGGTCAACATGGTGAAACCCCGTCTCTACTAAAAATACAAAAAATTAGCTGGGCATGGTGGCACGTGCCTGTAATTCCAGCTACTCAGGAGGCTGAGGCAGGAGAATTGCCTGAACCCAGGAGGCGGAGGTTGTGGTGAGCCGAGATCGCGCCATTGCACTCCAGCCTGGGTAACAAGAGCGAAACTCCGTCTCAAAAAAAAAAAAAAAAAAAAAAAAAAAAAGAATTGCAACTACTACTCTGTCATCCAGGCTCCAGTGTGGTAGCATGATCACAGCTCGCTGCAGCTTCAACCTCCTTGGCTGAAGCGATACTCCCACCTTATCCTCCTTTGTTACTGAGATTGCAGACATGTACCATCACACCCCACTAATTTTTTTTAAAAGATTGGGTCTTACTGTGTTTCCTAAGCTGGTTTCAAACTCGTGGACTCAAGCAATCCATGTTGGCCTCCCAAAGTGCTGGGATTATAGGTGTGTGCCACCACACTCAGTCTAATAAGCATTTCTTGAATCCCCAATGTATGCTAAGCATTTTTTGAGCTACCAAAAAAGGAATTTTCTTCTTGTATCAGAGAATTTATGCATATCCATAATGATGTGACTTTTAGCCATACTGTGTAAGGAACAAAAAACATGGTTTGTTTCTTTTTCTTTTTTTTTTTTTTTGAGATGGAGTCTCCCTGTGTCACCCAGGCTGGAGTGCAATGGTGTGATCTCGGCTCACTGCAACCTCTGCCTCCTGGGTTCAAAGGATTCTCTTGCCTCAGCCTCCCAAGTAGCTGGACTACCGGCATGTGCCACCACGCTTGGCTAATTTTTTTGTATTTTTAATAGAGATGGGGTTTCACTGTGTTAGCCAGGATGGTCTCCATCTCCTGACCTCGTGATCCACCCGCCCGAACCTGCCAAAGTGATGCGATTATAGGCGTGAGCCGCCATGCCAGGCCAATGTCAGATTTCTTAAGTGTACATTTATTTATTCAAAACATTAAAGAATCTTAAAAAGGAGTATACTTTGCAGGCAAAGCCCCTGGTCATCAGTATGTTTGTGATCACTCTTTGGTTATTACTCCTGGAATCTTGAAGTCTTGGTACATTTTTACCTCCATATCTGTTAGTTGTGTTTTAGGCCTGGGCTCTGGGTGCTTTACTAGCTAGCAGTAGCTGTGGCCTAATCTGAACATCATTTTTCTTTTTTCTCCAAAGAGCATGGTCCTTACTGTGTCTATTTCACATGATACCTAATGAGGATCAAATAGAGAAATGCAAGTTAAAGCCCCTCCCAAGAGCAGAGCATTATATGAGCATAAAATAATGTGTGGCTTGTGAGGATGTATCTTTTTAAACCTTTTTTAAACAATGAGGCATGTTTCACATATATAATTTACTGTGTACAATTCAGTGATGTTTGGTGAATTTACCAAGTTTTGCAACCATTACCATACATCAGTTTTAGAGCATTTTCATCATCGTAATAAGAACCTCTCTGCCCTTTTACTGTTAATCCCAGCAGTCCTTAATCCTACTGTCTCTGTAGATTTGTCTTTTCTGGACATGTGATGTAAATGGAATTACACCCTATGTATTGCAGCAGCATCTCTGCCTTGCTGCTTTCACTTAGCATGGTAGTTTTGAGGTTTGTCCATGCCACGGCACTTGAGTAGTCAGTTTCTTTTTATTGCTGAATATATTCCAGTGTATGGATATACCATACAGTTTATCTATCCATTCACCGGTTGATGGGTATTTGTGAATAATGCTACTACGAACATTCACATACAAGTCTTTTGACATATTTTTTCCTTTCTCTTGGGTGTAAGGGTATATCTTTTAATTATGAAAGTACTTCATGCCTATTCTGAAAAAATTCTTTATTTACAGAAGTACATAACTTGGTAAATCAAAGTTACCTCCTTAATTCCACTTCCCAGAGGTAGTGATGTTAGTAATAATCATCAACATCTTCTGAGACTTACGAGAATTTGCTGTATGGCAGGTACTGTGCTACTCTCTCTCTATATACACACACACACATATATTTTCAGTTAATTTTATAGATGTATATAAAACAAATGAATTGAATTTTTTTTTTTTTGAGGTGAAGTTTCACTCTTGTTGCCCAGGCTGGAGTACAGTGGGGTGATCTTAGCTCACTGCAACCTCCACCTCTCAGGTCCAAGTTATTCTCCTGCCTCAGCCTCCCAAGTAGCTGGGATTACAGGCATGCACCAACATGCTCAGCTAATTTTTTATTTTTAGTAGAGATGAGGTTTCACCATGTTGGTCAGGCTGGTCTCGAACTCCTGACCTCAGGTGAGTTACCTGAGGTGCTAGGATTATAGGCATGAGCCACCACGCCCAGCCAATAAAATAAATGAATTTTCATCATAATCCTTTGAAGGCGATATGCATCCCCCTCCCCATTTTACAGATAAGGAAACGGAAGTTCGAGGATTAAGTATAAAGTTACACTTTTAGTAAGCAGCAGAGCCAGGATTGGAACCTGGGCAGTCTGATGTATACTCTGGTTCTAGATTTTCTAAACATGTAGTTTAAAAAAAAATTATAGGCCAGGTATGGTGGCTCAAACCTGTAATCCCAGCACTTGGGGAAGCCAAGGCAGGCAGATTGCTTGACTGAACTCAGGAGTTTGAGACCAGCTTGGGCAACATGGTGAAACACTGTCTCTACAAAAAACACAAAAATTAGATGTGGCGGTGGACACCTATAGTCCCAACTACTTGGTAGGCTGAGATAGGAGGATCACTTCAGCCGGGAGGTGGAGGTTGCAGTGAGCCAAGATCATGCCACTGCACTCCAGCCTGGGTGACAGAGGGAGACCCTGTCTCAAAAAAAATTTTTTTTTAATTAAAATTACATACTGCCGGGCGCGGTGTCTCAAGCGTGTAATCCCAGCACTTTGGGAGGCCGAGGCGGGTGGATCACGAGGTCAAGAGATCAAGACCATCCTGGTCAACATGGTGAAACCCCATCTCTACTAAAAATACAAAAAAATTAGCTGGACATGGTGGCACGTGCCTGTAATCCCAGCTACTCAGGAGGCTGAGGCAGGAGAATTGCCTGAACCCAGGAGGCGGAGGTTGTGGTGAGCCGAGATCGCGCCATTGCACTCCAGCCTGGATAACAAGAGCGAAACTCCGTCTCAAAAAAAAAAAAAATTACATACTTTATTGTGTAGCTTATTTCACTTAATTGTGTTAGAGATTGTTCCGTTATAGGATTCATAGATCTGTCTCATTGTTTTAATGAATGGTTGCATTAATGGATATGCCAGGATTTGTTTCATTCATCTTTTGCTAGTGGAAATTGGATTGTTTTTGTTTGTTCTCTGTTATGAACAGGGCTACAGTGAATATCCTTGTATAATACTTTGCTTACTTATGGCATCACTTTTGTAGCATAAAACCCTAGAAGTGGAGTTTCTAGGTGAAGGAGTTTGTACATTTGAATCTTGGTCCTGCTAAATTTGTCCTCCCCCAAATGGTGGTAAATACTGCCCCCACCCCTACTCTCCTACCACCTCACCTCTGCAATCAGGGTATAAGACAACCCACTTTTCCCACTCTCACCAATAGTGTATTATTTATTATTATTAGTGTGGCCTATGATACAGATCATATGAATGTTCCAGGGAGAAGATAGCACATCAGTGGCAGTGAACAAGTGGTAAATAATAGCAGTGTCTGGCCTCTAGATAGGTGAGGATGTGGTATTTCCCTAGACCCTCAAAAGCTGAAATATTGAGTGGCCCAAACTTTAGTTCAGATTAATTTGGGATGACTCACTTGGTTAATGATCTAAAGTGAACCCTGTTGGAGATATTTCGTCCATAGTGATTTGTTTCCTTTGACCTGTAACCTAAGTGCTCTGGACTCATGGTTACCTTTCTTTTTTCTTTTTTTCTATTTTTTCATTTTTTGAGATGGGAATCTCACTCTGTCACCCAGGCTGGAGTGCAGTGGTGTGATCTCAGTTTACTGCAGCCTCTGCCTCCTGGGTTCAAGTGATTCTCCTGCCTCAGCCTCCTGAGTAACTGGGATTACAGGCACGTGCCACCATGCTCATCTAATTTTTTGTATTTTTAGTAGAGATTGGATTTCATTATGTTGGTCAGGGTGGTCTCAAACTCTTGACCTCAAGTAATCCTCCTGCCTCAGCCTCCCAAAGTGCTGGGATAACAGGCGTGAGCCACCGCACCAGCCGTGGTTACCTTTCAACTCATTGCTGCCTATGGTATCCTTCCCTTGTCCCCAACTTAGTTTAAAATGAAGCCAAGAAAAGGGAATGAGAAACGGACATTTGTGATGGATATGTAGGTTTGCCCATTCCATTCTTTCCTTTAACAGAAATTGCCAAAATGAAGACAGCAGCCTAATGTATCCCCTGTTTAGACTTCCCAGGGGTAGGGCTTCAGTGATCTTTGTTGCTTGGCAAGATTCTAGTTGATAAAGTTTTGGCATGGTCGGTGTGGCCAGCATAGCGGTATATATACCTGTTTAAGGGGAGGTAACTTTTTTTTTTTTTTATCTTGGTGGCAGTTAAGGAATCAAGGGTACAGAATGTTAGGTGTTGCTAGTTGTGGATAATCCCAGTTATCCTGCAGGATTTTGCCTTTGTCTTCTGATGACTTTTCTTCACTCCCCGGGCTTAGTGCCTGCGTCATGAGGCCCTATTGGTCTGGGGGATGCTGCCCTCTGCTGCCGGACTATAGCACACTCACAGTGGTTTGGATGGGTCCAATCACTAGGGGGAACTGACAAAGTTGTAGGGAGCCAGTCTATAGTTCCCAAATTCATAACCCAGCCCTAAGACTTTTTCCTTTGAAAATAATTCATCAGAAATTAGAAAAGATACAAGTACAGAAACTTTCACTGGAGCGTTATTTGTAGTGGCAAAAGAATAACACCGAGGTATCCTGCACTAGCTAATTGTGTTTCTGTTCAGGTAACTGGCTTACAGCTGCTGAAATTGGCTATATAACAGACAAAAATAGAAGAATGAACATATTTACCACAAAACAAAAACCAGGAAGAATATACCAATTGCAACCATAGAAGAGATATCTTATGTAGGATAAGTTGCCACCCTGGAATCTTCAAAACCAGTTCTCAAAGCTGGAATGATTTCCTTTGATGCTATTGGTGCTAATAACCAATGGGAGGAAGGGACTAGCTGAATGATTGACAGCCTGGCTAAAATCTAGAATGAGTGATTTGCAGCGTGACTGGGTGAAGTCTAAAAGTCTTCATCATGGATCTTCTTCTACTGATCAGTATTTAGGTTTCTTCTGATTTTTAAAAATTGTAATAAATGTGCCTTATACATATATTTTGTGAACATGTGTATTTCTCTAAGATGGAGAGAAGTGGGATTCTTGGGTCACAGGGCATTTGTAGTTTAAATGTTGGTGGATCCTGTAAGCTGTTTTCAAGTTGTACATCAACCACCAGCCTTATATGAGCATACCCATGTCTTTCAAACCTTCACCACTGAAATATATCACTATTTTTAATTTTTTGCCAATCTGATGAGAAATGATTTATAATGGTTGCTTTACTTTGAGTTTTTATTAGTGACCTTTTCATTATTACCCATTCTAATCATATTAGGACATCTTTGCATGGTCATATTCTTTGTCCATTAGGTGGTTTGTTTGTCTTTTTCCTATTGATATTTTAGGAATTCTTTATGTTTTGTAAATACTAATATATGTGTGTGTATAAGGATGTATATATCTTTTGGGGTTTTTGCCTTTTAGAAGTTAGACCTTTATATATCTGATCATCATTTCTTTAATGATACCTGGGTTTCATGTTATGCTTAGTAAGACAACCCCTCAGTGTATGTTCTTCTAATTATTTTTCTTCTAATACTTTTTTTTTTTGAGATGGAGTTTCTTTGGCTCTTGTTGCCTAGGCTGGTATGTAATGTCATGATCTTGGCTCACCTCTGCCTCCTGGGTTCTAGCAATTCTCCTGCCTCAGCCTCCCGAGTAGGTGGGATTATAGGCATGCACCACCACTCCCGGCTAATTTTGTATTTTTAGTAGAGATGGAGTTTCTCTATGTTGGTCAGGCTGGTCTTGAACTCCCAACCTCAGGTGATCTGCCCACCTCGGCCTTTCTAATACTTTTCTAGTTCTTTGTTTTTGTTTATGTGTGATTGTGAGATTGTGGTTCTTTTTTTTTTTTTTTTTTTCACTCTGTCGCCCAGGCTGGAGTGCATTGGTGTGATCTTGGCTCACTGCAATCTCTGCCTCCCAGGTTCAAGCAATTCTCCTGCTTCAGCCAACAGAGTATCTTAGGATTATAGGTGTGCACCACCACATCCGGCTAATTTTTGTATTTTCAGTAGAGATGGGGTTTCACCATGTTAGTTAGCCAGGCTGGTCTTGAACGCCTGGCCTCAAGTGATCACTTCACGTGGTGAATTAGTTCTTTTATATATCAATAAATTTCTGTTTCATGAGCTCCCAACAAGTTTTATGGCCAAATAAAACTTGGTTTTAAAAAACAGAAATGGTCTGGGCGTGGTGGCTCACACCTGTAATCCCAGCACTTTGGGAGGCAGAGGTGGGCAGATCACCTGAGGTCAGGAGTTCAAGACCAGCCTGGCTAACACGGCGAAACCCCTCCATTTCTACAAAAATACAAAAATTAGCCAGGCGTGATGGTTGGTGTCTATAATCCCAGCTACTTGGGAGGCTGAGGCGGGAAGATCGCTTGAACCCTGGGAGGCGGAGGTTGCAGTGAGCTGAGATCATGCCATTGAACTCAAGCCTGGGCAACAGAGCTAGGGAAAAGAAAAAAAAAATGAATTTTTTTTTCTTTTAATCTTTAGAGAGAGAGTCTTGCTCTGTCACTGAGACTGGCACACAGTGGAGGACACAGCTTACTGCAGCCTTGACCTCCTGGGCCCAAGGGGTCCTCCCACTTCAGCCTCCTGAGTAGCTGGGAATACAAGGGTGCACCACCAGGCCTAGCTAACTTTTAATGATTTTTTTGTCTCACCATGTTGTCCAGGCCGGTCTCAAACTCCCAGACTGAAGCCATCCTTACTGCTTTGGCCCCCTGGAGTGCTTAGATTACAAATGTGAGCCACCATACCCGGCCTGAATTTTTAATTCAGGAAGATACTGAACACCAAAGCAGTATGTCCTTTTGGTCATGATTACCTTTGGGTTATAGACTTAGGACCAGGCAACCTCCTTCCTCTCCACCGGATTGGTATTTGTCCTTATCTTTTTTTAAAGGTACTTTAAAAGGACAATAGGTATACTTATCTCTAATTTTACAGGCAAAGAACTAAATTTGTGGCCAGTGCGGTGTCTCACACCTGTAATTCCAGTGCTTTGGAAGGCTGAGGTGGGAGGATCACGAAGTCAGGAGTTCAAGACCACCCTGATCAACATGGTGAAACCCCATCTCTACTAAAAATACAAAAATTAGCTGGGTGTGGTGGTGCACGCCTGTAGTCCCAGCTACTCCTGAGGCTCAGGCAGGAGAATCACTTGAACCCAGGAGGCGGAGGTTGCAATGAGCCGAGATTGCACCACTGTACTCCAGCCTGGGAGACAGAGCAAGACTGTCTCAAAAACAAACAAACAAAAAAAAACCTAAGATTGTACAAGTACTAAGTGGCAAAGTTTTTCTAGCTCCAAACATTCTAGCTACTGCTCTTTTTAATTGTCTCAATTCCAGAAACATGTGAATGTTGACCTATAATCAGTCTTCTCTTGTTCATCTCTTTGAAAAAAGCCTTGTGTCTCAGTGTCTGCTTACCAAGTTTTGTATCATTCTGGAAAAAAAAAAAACCAAAAAAGCAAAAACCCTTATTATATTTCACAAGGATTTGTTAGGTGCTTTGTGGGGGAATGGAGAAAGTTGGAAGGTTGGGATAATTAAAATTATGAAATAGTTGAAATAAATATTTTGTTACTACTGATTTTAATAACCTTTTCTAGTTTCCAGTGTTTAACATCTGTAGAATTCGCCATATACACATGCAGGATTTTAAAGGTGGTATAGGGGCCTTTAATCAGGATTTCACTTCCAGTTTTGTACCTGGTGCCCACGCTGGAACTCCAGCTATATATGCCTACTCCACTTTCCCCTCAGAGGCCTGTCATCATTTTGCCAAGTGTTGATTTTCAAATCATTATGACTAGTTGCGAAGCACGTACTATAAAAAGCATCCTACCCATTTTGTTTATCTTTTTAATTAGGGCATTATAATGATGGAATTACATTCTATGCAATTTTTAATGTCTTAGCTTGGAAGTTCATCAATTTCTTTTTTTAATTGTACTTTTAGGTTCTGGGGTACTTGTGCAGATCATGCAGGATTGTTGTATAGGTACATACATGGCAAGGTGGTTTGCTGCCTCCATTCCCCCATCACCTGTATCTGCCATTTCTCCCCCATGTTATCCCTCCCCAACCTCCACTCCCCCTGCTGTCCCTTCCTTAGCCCCCCTACCAACAGACCCCAATATGTGATGCTCCCCTCCCTGTGCTTATGTGTTCTCATTGTTCAACACCCACCTAAGAGCGAGAACATGCAGTATTTGGTTTTCTGTTCTTGTGTCAGTTTGCTGAGAATGATGGTTTCCAGATTCATCCACGTTCCTACAAAGAACATGAACTCATCCTTTTTTATGACTGCATAGTATTCCATAGTGTATATGTGCCACATTTTCTTTGTCCAGTCTATCATTGATGGGCATTTGGGTTGGTTCCAGGCCTTTGCTATTGTCAATAGTGCAGCAGTGAACATACACGTGCATGTGTCTTTATAATAGAACGATTTATAATCATTTGGGCATATACCCAGTAATGGGATTGCTGGAATTTCTATTTCTAGGTCCTTGAGGAATCGCCACACTGTATTCCACAATGGTTTGAATTAATTTACACTCCCACCAACAGTGTAAAAGTGTTCCTTTTTCTCCACATCCTCTCTAACATCTGTTATCTCCAGATTTTTTATTGATTGCTATTCTAACTGGCATGAGATGGTATCTCAACGTGGTTTTGATTTGCATTTCTCTGATGACCAGTGATGACGAACATTTTTTCATGTGTTTCTTGGCTTCATAAATGTCTTCTTTTGAAAAGTGTCTGTTCATATCTTTCACCCACTTTTGAATGTTTTTTTTTTTCCCTTGTAAATTTGCTTGTTCTTTGTAGATTCTGGATATTTACACCCTACACTAAAATTAACTCCAGATGGATTAAAGATTTAAACATAAAACCTGCTACTATAAAAATCCTAGAAGAAAACGTAGGCAAAACCACTCAGGACATGGGCATAGGCAAGGACTTCATGACTAAAACACCAAAAGCAATGGCAACAAAAGCCAAAATAGATAAACGGATCTAATTAAACTTAAGAGTTTTTGTACAGCAAAAGAAACAATTATTAGAGTGAACTGGCAACCAACAGAATGGGAAAAAATTTTAGCAATTTCTTTTTATGTTGCATTCATCTGAGAATTCTGAAAGTTACATGATAAAGCATCTAAGCTCTCCAGCTTTGTATTAACTTGATCTGAATAGAAACATTCAGTGGAATCCAAGTATCTTATTTGTGCGAAAAGTGAACTTCGTCAGAACTGAGTAAACACCATTAAAAGAACAATACCAGGCTTTGAATCCACAGTTATATCACTGGGATCAAAAGGCCAAATAAGATTGTGAAGAGTCATTTTTCCAGGAATAGGATTGCAAGGATTGTCTTTAATGCATTTGAGTGTCTCTTGCAAAGAAGGACATGGTGAATGGGAAGGTCTCTTTGGGCAGTTTGAGAGACTTGAAAAGCACTAAGAAGAAAGAAAATTTCAGTGGTAGCCAGTTCATTTAGGAGGGGTTATGATGATATTATCTTTACAGTCATTTTTGTGCCAAGCTGATTTACAAAGGGAATTTCTGTGTATAGTGGTGGATTTTTGTCTATGTCAAGATGAGCCTAAGGCAACGTATATTTTTAGTATCTTTTCTCTCAACCCGTTGGACTTGCCTCTCTGGCTCCTGCTGACTTATCCATCTCTCACGCCACAAACCTGCCGTCACCACCTGTCTTAGATTCTATCGTTTATGGATTGAATAAGACAAACAACTAATCTTGATAAACCAATCAGTGCTTTTAGAATACCCAAGGGCCAGTTGTTGGGGGGGATATATGAATGCTAATTAGGACCTTCAGGAAATAAACTCTCTAACTTTGCAAGTTTTTCATTCTGGCTGGTGGAGACAAAAACTATTCTCGGCCCAGTGTGAGCCCTACAGATGTTTCCTCTACTCGTTTGGGGTGGTTCGTTCCCTAGCTTTGGGTAGTTTTCTCTTATATGTGTACTGATCAGTCCTCAGTTGAAGCCTTGGAGGACGCTCTGCAGATCTCAGCTGTGCCCTCTCTGCATAGCCTTCTCCCTGCTAGCCTGAACTCCAGCTGCCCTGACCTCCTGGACTCCCAGCTTCTAATCCTCAACTCCTGGGACCGTTGAGCTCTACCTGGGTTCTCCCTTCTTGTGCTATAGGCTAGAAACTCTCAGAGCTTTGGCGGGTATTCATAGGCCTTCCCTTGTTTCCCTTCTCTCTGGAATCACTGTCCTTTGCCACCTGAAGTCTAGTACCTGAAAATCATTGTTTTATATAGTTTGTCCAGCTCTGTGGTTGCCTTAGGCGGCCAAATCTGGTCCCCATTACTCCATCTTGGTCAAAGTGGCAGAAGTCCATCTGTAAAAGTTTATATACTTTTAAATATATGTTTTTGTAAATGAGATTAAACATTTTTTTATTAACAAGATCTTATAGACTTCTTTATATGCAATTAATACTTTGTATTATACAGATTAGCCATCCCCCTATTGATTGCAAAGTTTTTTTCTTTTAATTTTTTATTTACTTACTTGTTTTTTGTCTTGTTTGACCTAGTGTCTCGCCCTGTCACCCAGGCTGGAGTGTGGTGGCATGCTCACAGCTCAGTGCAGCTTCAACCTCCCAGGCTCAAGTGATCAGCTTCCCTAGTGGCTTGGACTACAGGCGTGTTGCACCATGCCCAGCTAATTTTTGTGTTTTTAATTTTTATTTATTTTTCTGGAGATGGTCTTGTCATGTTGCCCAGGCTGGTCTCAAACTCCGGGGCTCAAATGATCTGCCTACCTTGGCTTTCAAAACTGGTGGTATTATAGGCATGAGCCACCACACCAGGCCCTAATTTTTATTTTTATTTTAGAGACAGCGTATTGCTCTGTTGCCCAGGCTGAAGTGCACTAGCGCCTTCTTAGCTCACTGCAGCATCAAATTTCTGGGCTCAATTGATCCTTACATGTCATTTCCCAAATAGATAGGATGACAGGTATGTGCTACCACACCTAGCTAATTTTTAAATTTTTTGTAGAGATAGGGTCTCACTGTGTTAGCCAGTCTGGTCTCAAACTCCTGGCCTCAAGCAATCCTTCCTCTTCAGCCTCCCAAAGGCTGGGATTACAGGTATAAGCCACCACTCTGGCTTTGAATTTTAAAGTGTATATAAACTTTAAACTTTATACAGTACTGCTATGAATATCTTCTCACTGCTGCACAAGTACTTCTGTAGAGTACATTCCTAGAATTAGAACTGCTCTATTAAATGGCATGGGCATTTTGAAGCATGGGCTTGGCTTTAATAAATAATGCCAAAAATAACCTCTCAAAATGTTCTACCAATTTGTATAATGTTTGTGTGATGGAAGATGCTAATAAAAAGAAAGAAAGAAAAAAACAGTTACTTTGCATTGACACTGATAGGATATCTGGGGGATTTATCTTGCCCACAGTACAAGAGTTGTAAGTAAAATTGGATCATTTTTAAGGGTATAATTCCTTGGCAGGCAAATTCTTAGATTGGTGTGATTAGCAGCTGGACCATCTGCTAATCCAGTTAGGTAACTCAGAAGAGAGGAGTATTTGTGAGATTCCTTTGCATAGTGTCCAGGTGTGAGTTCCCCCTACCTATTCCCGGTACTCTTCCCTTTAGCTGCAATGCCATTTAAGTCCTGCAGAGATGCTGGGGTCTCTGTCCAAGCAGGCTTATCAAGAAGGGATGCTTGAAGAAGACCCAGGAAAGCATTTTCTAGAAGTCATTTGTCTCTTCTCAGTCCTGGAACTGTTTTCCCTCTACTTTCCACACTGATTTGCTTACACATCTGAGCGCAGGATCAATGTGGAGGGTCTGCATAAATCTTGTCTTTTGTTCCAAATGAAGATTACTGCTGGGAATCATCTGGATGGACTATGAGACTGAAGGGCAGAAGAGAAGAGTGGTTCAAGTCACCAGTGGAAACCTATCCTTTGTTATTTGACACCTCGTTTAAATTCTTTGTTTATTTTTATTTGGAAACCTTATCAAAAAGCAAAAGGCTCTGGGACATAAGAAACTAAACAGATAGTTGCACAACTTAGCTATCACTTCCTCTGGGAAGCCCTTCCAGACATTCATCAGATATATTGGTGAGCTATCGGCACCCCAGCTAAGACAAGCACCTCTCCTCTGAGCACACCTTGTATTTTGCCCCTCGTCTAAGATAGATATTGTCTCTTTCACTGGCTTGAGCTCTTCAAGGACAAGATCTTGATTCATTCCCCTTGACATACCCATCTGCAGCTTTGCACAGAATGAGAATTGCTCGGTGCTGACCTGTTCTGAATGCTGAATTCTCTCTCTCTCTTTTTAGGACAGGGTCTCACTCTGTTGTGCAGGCTGAAGCACAGTGGAGTAATCACGGCTCACTGCAACTTCGACCTCCT
This sequence comes from Saimiri boliviensis, assembly GCF_048565385.1. Taxonomy (NCBI): domain Eukaryota; kingdom Metazoa; phylum Chordata; class Mammalia; order Primates; family Cebidae; genus Saimiri; species Saimiri boliviensis. The sequence continues at coordinate 217,282,613 of NC_133450.1, read as the reverse complement.
AAGCTCAAGTGACCCTCACACCTCATCATCGAAGTAGCTAGGACTACTACAGGCATGTACCACCATGCCCAACTGATTTGTTTTTTAAGGTTTTAATTTTGTAGAAATGCGTGTCTTACTATATTGCCCAGATTGGCCTCAAACTTCTGACCTCAAGCAATGCCCCTGCCTCAGCCTCCCAAAGTGTTAGAATCACAGGTTTGAGTCACTGTGCCCAGCTTTAAATTGTCTATAATTTTGGAGCAAAGAATGGAAGTAGTCTTTGGTGGCTGCTCTGAGGAATCTCTTCCCTATGGATGTCTGAGCAAGCACTCTCTCACTAATGGGCTTGAGAACAGAGATTCTTGTGGCTAACCTGATGGTTCTGGAAGTAAGGAAAATAATAACTACTTCTAGGTTTGCTGGGCCTGCAATAAGTACTTTAGCAGTAAGTATTTTTACATACATTCTCAACCAAAATGGCCTGATCCCAATTTTTTTTTTTTTTTAATAAGGGAAGTGGAGGCTCACAGAGATAAAGAAACTTACTGTATCTTACTGTGGGACCCTGAGCATGTTTAACTCCAAAACCCACTATACCTGCCTCCTCCTTCCCTACAATAAGTTTTGAAGAAGGCTAAACTACTGAATGGGTCAGGAAGAAGATACTTCAGGTAATATTCCTAAATAGCACTCCAACCTGAGACTCAGAAAGGACAATTATTTGGGGACAAAAGTACCTCTCCCCTCAGCTTGGTGTGTTAATCTCTTGAAATGTACAATTACAGTTAATTTCTCCAACCTTATACTTCCCAAAATGGCAAGGGTTTTTTTGTATGTTTTGTTAAAACTCTTTATCTGGCTTGCTTATGAATTGCCTATTCCTCACTCTCCCACAGAATAGTGTCCTGAAGTCAGCTGCTACCATTGGCAAGGGTAACCACGTGCTCAGGGTGCTGCCCTATGTCCTCCACAGAGAAGTTAAATGAGAAAAACTCCACATATGAGATGGGCACTTTATATGTTTTTGCTACACTGCAAATATATACTAAGAAACTAATCAGAGTTAGTCAAATATTAATGTATGAAGGTCTTTTGCTATCGAGTTTTAAAAATATTGAAAAAAATTGAAGCAACTCAATCAAATGTCAAGCAACAAAGTATTGTTTAAATTATGCTACATCCATTACTGGAATACTTTGGTCCTATTAAATATCTTTACAAATAATAAGGATATTATATTTATATAATATGTTAAGACATATATTAAAGCTTTATAATGCAGTGTTACTTATATTTAATAACATTGGAGAATATAATTACTGAGTGGGAAAAAGGGAAAATTATGTACAATATGTTCCAATTTTACTTTTTAATAATGGTAGTAAGTACACCAATATATAACTAATTTCTAGCAGTTATATCTAGATAGTGGGATTTTAAGTGCTTTTTTTTTTTTTACTAGCAGAAGACAAGAAATAATCAAAATCAGGGCAGAACTGAAGGAGATAGAGACACGAAAAACCTTTAAAAAAAAAATCAGCAAATCCAGGAGCTGTTTTTTTGTAATTTATAAATAGACTGCTAGCTAGACTAATAAGAAAAGAGAGAAGAATCAGCCACAATAAAAAATGATAAAGAAGACATTACCACTGACCCCACAGAAATACAAACAACCATCAGTGAGTAAACACCTCTATCAAGTAAACTAGAAAATCTAGGAATGGATAAATTCCTGGGCACATACACCCTGAGCCAGGATGTATGAGCCAGGGTGTGTGAGCCAGGAAGACTGAGCCAGGAGAAAGTTGAATCCCTGAATAAACCAATAATTAATGAATTCTGAAATTCAGGCAGTAATAAATAGCCTTCCAACCAAAAAAAGCCCAGAGCCAGATGGATTTACAGCTGAATTCTTCCAGAGGTACAAAGAGGGGCTGGTACCATTTCTTTTGAAACTATTTCAAACATTTGAAAAGGAGGGACTCCTCCCTAACTCATTTTATGAGACCAGCATCTTCCTGATACCAAAACCTGGCAGAGATACAACAAAAAAAGAAAACTTCAGGCCAATATCCCTGATAAACATCAATGTAAAAATCCTCAGTAAAATACTGGTAAACTGAATCCAGCAACACATCAAAAAGTTCACCCACCATGAACACATCAGCTTCATCCCCAGATGCAAGGCTGGTTCAACTACACAAATCAATAAACGTAATCCATCACGTAAACAAAACTAAAGACAGAAACCACATGATTATCTCAAAAGATGCAAAAAAGACCTTCTATAAGATTCAACATTCGTTCATGTTAAAAACTCCCAATAAACTAGATATTGAAGGGACATACCTCCATAAGAGCCATATATGACAAACCTACAGCCAGTATCAAAATCTGAATGGGTAAAAGCTGGAAACCTTCCTCTTGAAAACTGACACAAGACAGCGTTGCCCTCTCTCACCACTCCCATTCAACACGGTATAAGAAGATATGGCCAGAAAATCAGTCAAGAGAAAGAAATAAAGGATATTCAGATAGGAAGAGGGGAAGCCAAATTGTCTCTGCAGATTACATGATCCTGTATCTAAAAAACCCCATCATCTCTGCCCAAAAGCTTCTTAAGCTGATAAGCAACTTCAGCAGTCTCAGGATACACAATCGATGTGCAAAAATCATAGGGATACACCAACAACAGATAACCAGAGAGCCAAGTCATGAATGAGTTCCCATTCACAATTACTACAATGAGGATAAAATACCCAGGAATACGGTTAACAAGGGAAGTGAAGGACCTCTTCAAGGAGAACTACAAACCACTGCTCAAGGAAATCAGAGAAAACACAAACAAATGGAAAAACATTCCATGCTCATGGATAGGAAGAATCAATATTGTGAAAATGGCCATACTGCCTAAAATTATTTATAGATTCAATGCTATTCCCATTAAACTACCATTGACATTCTTAAAAGAATTTGGAAAAACTATTTTAAAATTCATATGGAACCAAGAAAGAGCCCATATACCCAAGACAATCCTAAGCAAAAAGAACAAAGTTGGAGTCATCAGGCTACCTGACTTTATACTACAGTATGCAGAACAACATGGTACTGGTATAAAAACAGATGCATAGACCAATGGAGCAGAACAGAGAACTCAGAAATAAGACTGCACATCTACAACCATCTTATCTTCAATAAACCTGACAAAATCAAGCAGTGGGGAAAGGATTTCCTATTTAACAAATGGTGCTGGGAGAACTGAGTAGCCATATGCAGAAAATTGAAACTGGACCCCTTCCTTACACCATATACAAAAATCAACTCAAGGTGGATTAAAGACTTACATGTAAAATCCAAAACCATAAAAACCCTAGAGGAAAACCTAGACAATACCATTCAGGACATAGGCACAGGCAGAGATTCCATGATGAAGACACCAAAAGCAATTTCAGCAAAAGCAAAAATTGACAAATGGAGTCTAATTAAACTAAAGAGAAAAAGAAACTATCATCAGAGTGAACAGATAACCTACAGAATGGGAGAAAATTTTAGCAATTGATCAGTCTGACAAAGGTCTAATATCCCAGAATCTACAAGGAACATAATCAAATTTACAAGAAAAAAACCACATTAGAAAGTGGGCAAAGGATATGAACACTTATCAAAATAAGACATTTATGCAGCCAACAAACAGGAGAAAAAGCTCAACATCACTGATCACTAGAGAAATGCAAATCAAAACCACAATGAGATACCATCTCATGCCAGTCAGAATGGTGATTATTTTAAAAAAAAAAATCAAGAAACAACAGATACTGGTGAGGCTGCAGAGAAATAGGAATGCTTTTATACTGTTGGTGGGAATGTAAGTTGGTCTAACAGTTGTAGAAGACAGTGTGGCAATTCCTCAAAGACCTAGAACCAGAAATACCATTACATAATTTCCATTACTTAAATTATACACCAAAATGTAAATGATTCTGTTATAAAGATACATGCACACGTATGTTCATTGCAGCAGTATTCGCAATAACAAAGACAAAGAATCAACCCAAATGCCCATCAATGATAGACTGGTTAAGGAAAATGCAGTACATATATGCCATGGAATACTATGCAGGCGTGAAAAACCAGGATTATGTCCTTTGCAGGGATATGGGTGGAGCTGGAAACCATTATCCTCAGCGAACTAACACAGGAACAGAAAACTAAACCCTGCATGTTCTCATTTATAGGTAGGAGCTAAACAATGTGAACACACAGACACAGGGAGGGGAACAACACATACTGGGGCCTGTTGCGGGGTCAGGGAGGGAGAACATCAGGAAAAACAGCTAATGCATGCTGGGTTAAATACCTGGATGATGGGTTGATACATGCGGCAAATCAACATGGCACACATTTACCTGTGTAACAGATAAACTTAAGCCAGGTGCAGTGGCTCACACCTGTAATCCCAGCACTTTGGGAGTCTGAGGCAGGTGAATCACAAGAGCAGGAGTTTGAGACCAGCCTGGTCAACATAGGGAAACCCTGTCTTTATTGAAAATACAAAAATTAGCTGGGTGCGGTGGTGGGCGCCTATAATCCCAGCTACTCGGGAGGCTGAGGCAGAGAATTTCTTGAACCTGGGAGGCAGGGGTTGCAGTGAGCTGAGATTGTGCCACTCTACGCCAGCCTGGTGACAGAGCAAGACTCCGTCTCAAGAAATAAAAAATTTTGGGCTGGGCGTGATGGCTCAAGCCTGTAATCCCAGCACTTTGGGAGGCCAAGACGGGTAGATCACGAGGTCAAGAGATCGAGACCATCCTGGTCAACATGGTGAAACCCCGTCTGCTAAAAATACCAAAAAAATAAAATTAAAAAAAAAAAAATTTTTAAAGTGCTTTTTTTCTTTTTAAAATTTTGTTTTGTGGTGTTATTCCCCTCCCTCCCGCTAAGCATGAAATTGTTTTATTTATTTATTTATTTATTTTTTGAGACTGGGTCTTGTTCTGTCTCCTAGGCTGGAGTATAATGGCATGATCACGGCTCACTATAACCTTGATCCCCTAGGCTCAAGTGATCCTCATGCTTCAGCCTCCCGAATAACTGGGACTACAGTTGTGTGCCACCATACCTGGCTAATTTTTTTTTTTCTTTTTTTGTAGAGACAGGATCACTTTACGTTGCCCAGGCTGCTCTTAAACTCCTGGATTCAAGCGATCATCCTAACTTAGACTGTCAAAATGCTGGGATTGTAGGTGTGAGCCACTGTGCCCACCCAGTTATTATTTTATAAGAAACATTCTAAGTAATATTAACTATAAGTTTATTGAAAATTTACTGTATGCCAGGCATTATATTGACATTTTTCATAAGATTCTATTGCAGTTCTCACAGAGACTGTGGGTTAGGTAATACTAACAACCTATTTTATAGATGAGGAAATTGAGACAAGTTATGCAATTTACTGGATCCAAAATTTGAATCTCGATTTAACCCTAGAATTTGTTTGCTGGACCTCTCTTTTATTCTGTCTTCCTATTCATTCATTTTAAAGAGATGGGATCTCACTGTGTTTCCCAGGCTGGAATGCAGTGGCTACTGACAGGCACAGTCCCACTTCTGATCAGTATGGGAGTTTTGCCTGCTCTGTTTCTGACCTAGGCCGGTTCATTCCTCCTTAGGTAACTTGGTGGTCCCCTGCTCCTGGGAGATCACCATACTGAAGCTGAATTTAGTGTGGAACACTGGATTGGCATAGTGTGCTATAGCCCCGAATCCCTAGGCTCAAGTGATCCTCCTGCCTCAGCCTCCTGAGTGGCTGGGACCATAGGGATATGCCACCATGCCCAGCTTATTCTATCTTTCTATAAAAGAAAAAATGAATAGTCTTGTGCTTGAGAGAATGGAGCCTGAGTTGCAGTTCCAGGATGTCCAGGAGCAGCATGAAGTTTTATTGTCCCTTGTGATAGAGGGAGTATGTATCCCAGTCTCTGATACCCATTCCCTTTACTCAACATGTTTAAAAGGTTAAATTAACAAAAACCTGAGTTCCAAAGCCCAGGATTGAATACTATTTCAGGATTCACCAAAGAGAAAGATGAGTGAATATACACAGAGAGGGAGCAGAAACTTAGAAAGTAGCAGGGAAGCAGTATCCCTTTTCCTCAGTTTACCAAGCAGTGAGGTGCCCACAGCCATTGGGGTCGGACAAGCTGCTAGTGGGTGATGGTACATACCCAGTGTTCTTGGAGTTTGTTAAATTCTCTCACTGACACATGAGCATAGGATTGTGTTGTTAAAGATAATTTTAGTTACTTTAAACTGTATACTTATTTAATCAATAACCCTGAAGAATAACTGTTCCCATTTAACAGACTTAAGAGAACTGAAGTGCCTTGCCCAAGTTTATAAAATTAATGCATGTTGTATAGTTGCTATTTGATACCAAGGTTGTCTGACTCCAAAGTATGTAATTCCAGGCTGCTCCTTATTTTATTTAGCTCTTTATATAGAATTATGGATTTCTTGGACGCCTAGAACTTTTTTTTTAAATCGTTCAAACATATCAAGTACCCATTTGTGCCATGTTCTGTGACAGATTCCAGGAATACAGAAATGAATCCAACCCTGGTCCCTTATTCTTGGAAGAGTCACAGACCCATGGACACATGGAGGCAGGCACACAAAGGGACGAAACTTTGGAAATTCATAGAATTGGAACTTTTAGGGCAGGGAAGAGTAGGAGATTTCTTAGAAGATGTCATGCCTGAATTTGCTGATAATTAAATAACTCATGGAAACTAGTCAAGCAGAAGTAACACTACATGCAAAGGCACATCTGAGAAACCGCAAATAGCACTGTTTGTTGAAAGCACTGAGAATATGAGAAGGGAGAGAAAGGCTCATGTGAGAATGGGAAGGTACTTTATTCTGAAGGCAGTGGAAAGGTTTTAAGTACTAGAACTGGGATGGTCTTACTTGAGTCTTAGCAGCCAGGATGGAGAATGGATTGCGGGAAGGTGATGCAGAGAAAGAGAAAGGAAAAAGGAGCAAGCAAGACATACCCATAAAGAAAGCTACTGAAATAAGCCAGATGGGCGATAGTGATAGCCAAGACTGTGAGAGTGATGAGGGAAACAAATAGATGGATTCAAGATTTGTTTGTGTGGTTTAATTTTTATAAAACAAAAGGAGAAATACAAAGTAGTGTAATGAAGCCATGTTCCCAGCTTCAGCAACCATCATCCAGTGGCTAACCCTGTCCTACTCATACTTCCATCCACGTCCTCCTTTTCCATTTTATTTTGAAGCAAATCTTAAGTATCATTATTTCATTTGTTAATATTCCAGTATGAATCCTTATCCTCTCAAAGTGTGGTGTTTTTTTGTTTGTTTTGAGACAGACTCTTGCTCTGTCGCCCAGGCTGGAGTGCAGTGTCGCGAGGATTTTTTTGTTTTTAAGAGACAAGGTTTCACTCTTGCTCTGTCACCTGGGCTGTAGTGGCTGGAGTACAGTGGCATGATCATAGCCATTGTAGCCTAGGACTCCTGGCTCAAGTGACACTTCCATCTCTCAAGTAGCTAGGACTACAGGCACATATACCACCACACCTGGCAGTTTTTTTGTAAAGACAGGTCTCACTTTGTTACCAGGTTAAGTTTTCCTAATCTGTAGATTTATCCTCCATCTTTTTTACCCCTCTAATTTAAGACATTGGTGGGTTTGTCTTGTTGAATTGACCACACACAGATGTTGCTGATTACATCCTTGTAATGTAGATGAATGTGTTATTCTGAACTTTGTAGTTCTTTTATTTTAGAAGATGTATATAGAGACTTAATCAACTTCAAGCCTTCAGATCCAACATTTTTGGCAAGACTACTTCAATGAGGATGTTGAATTCTTCCATCAGAAGTCCTGTTCTCTCTTTTTGCATTTGATGATTTGTATCTAGGATCTATTATTTCATAGTGTTATTCTAATTCCAGTATTTCTCATTTATTTATCAGCTGGAATGGTTCTATAAATTTGTCCATAGTTGTTTATTACCTTGTGGTGTAATTCATCTAGGAAAGGCAGAATAAATACTAATTTTTCCCTTTTATTTAATTTTTTTTCACTTTAAAAATTATTTTTTTGAGACAGGGTCTTGCTGTGTCACTGATGCTGGACTGCAGTGGCGCGATCTCTGCTCACTGCAACCTCTGCCTCCCGGGCTCAAGAAGCAATCCTCCCACCTCAGCCTCCTGAATTGCTGGGACCACAGGCGTCCACCACCACACCCAGCTAATTTTTTGTATTTTTGGTAGAGACAGGGTTTTGCCGTATTGCCCAGGCTGGTCTTGAACTCCTGGGCTCAAGCAGTTCACCCACCTCAGCCTCCCAAAGTGCTGGGATTACAGGTGTGAGCCACTGTGCCCTATTTAATAATTTTTAAGTGATGCTCAAATTAGCCCATCTTTGATTAGTAAATACCTCTTCAGGGTAGCTGATTCAGCTACTTTTGAGGGGGTAGAAAAGACAGGATTTATGACAGGTTGTATGTGGGTATAGCCAAGGAGGAGGAAGGAGTCACAAAAAGTGCCAGGTGTTTGGCTTGGGTGGTTGATGCCTTTCACTGAACCGGGAGCCTAGAAAGAGGAATGGATTTTTAAAGGAAGACAGGTTTGGATATATCTGAGGTGCTTGTGATGGATATATCTAAGTGGAGATGCCCAGGGAGCAGTCGGGTATCAGGATGTGAGATTCAGGGGAGCAGTTCCTGACTTCAGGACCTAGGATAAGGCTCAGTTGCTGAGTGTAGTTCACTCAGATTGGAATTATGTGCATTATTTCTTGTTTGATAAAAATCTATTCCTTTGCCATCGGGAGCCAAGTTCTACCCCAAAGAAAGACTACATAAGCCCCTGTTGTCCTTTCTTTCACTTGTGCCATCCTTAGAGAGTTGAATTTTTAGTAGAGTAGAAAGGGATAGAGTTGGTGCAGTTAGGATTGCACTCGCTGATTTGCAACCGATCTGTCAGATTTATTACAGCCAATCCCTCGATTAGAGGAGAGCACTGTGGATGGGTAGGATTTACTGGGGCTGGAATTGGGACTGGGGAAACTGGTTTTGGCTGTGCAGGAATGGCTGGCCTAAGGCAGTCTATTTGTATTCCCGAAGGATTTTTCCCCCTTTCCTATGTTGCTGCTCTCTGAAGCAACTCCTTTCCTTTCTTCCCTCAGTTAACAAATATTCAAGCCCTGGGATACAGTGGTTGGCAAAAATACGTGGCACAGTCCTTTCTCTCATATTCCGGAATCCAGTGACAGACGTGTTATATATATTAATCCAAAGATTGTCAGCAACATGTGGTTCTACACTAATGCAAGAACCCAGCAAAAGACGTATTGATCAGGAACCTTTGACTACCAGGGCCAGCCCTTCATTGTTGGAAGATTTAGTCTCAGATAGGCTTATAAATCAGAAAATATATACATATATATATATATATATATATATATATATATATATATATAACATGGGGCCTGACACATGGGAGACTCTGAAGTAGAGCTTTTATAGGAGAAAAAACCTTTCATGAGGTAAGATAAAAGAGAACATGTGAAAGTGAAGAAGTATATGAATGCACTCACTATTAAGAAGTTCAGCAGAAAAACTGTACCCCACCCACACAACACATTCTTGCAGAGCCATCTATTTGCTTTAACTTATTATGAAAGCCTTTTATATACTAAACCAAAGATGGAACCCTGGGCTTGACTCTTTGGAGTACATGAGATTAATAAGGAAGGATAGAATTGTAAAGTAAAAATACTACGTGATTGATAAGTACTGTCATAGTATGTTCTAGGGATCTAGGCAGCATGGAAGGAGGGTGTGATTTGACTTTGCCTGATTTTAAGGCTGGGTGAATGGGGTCTTAAAATATTTTACAGAGGAGGTGATTTTTAAATTGAGTCTAGTAAGATTAGTGTGTGGAAGTGGAAACTATAAGAAAATCGTGAGAAGACTTATTCCAGGCAAATGGAATAGCTTAGTGTAATATTTACACTATAAGTAAGTGGATTAGCATGCCTGGAGTAATGGGTACTTAATGAGAAGTGGTGGGAAATGAAGCTGGAGAGGTCAGGAGGAGCTGGCTTATAGAGGGAGGGCCTTAGGAGTGTGGGCCTTTATATCATAGGTTCTTGGGAGCCATTGATGGGACTCGGTGAGATCATGCCACACTCACTGGGGGCATTTTATCTTGCAGGCCTTTTCCCAGAGTTCTCACATAGAACTGAGTTCCCTTTGGATAGAAGTCTTTTCCTGTGTCATCTGACTGTGTAAGTCAGGTAGATGGTTGGATGGACAAATGAAACAACCAGAGAAGTCAGGGCTGAAGCCAGAGTCTGCGTGCAAACAAGTAACCTTCAAGTGGTCCACCCTTTTAGGAGCACCAAAGGAGAAAGCCTGTCAGTTTACTCTGCCCCCAAGTTTGAGACTTGCTTTTTACGACTTTGATCTTTTTTTACTTCAGCTGTACATGTTGCTTAACAGCACTTTGAGCTGTTGCTGTGTTCAGAGCTAGAGTATTTATTTACATTAATCTCTGGGCTGATCTGGGTCTTAATTGAGAAGAAGGTAAACAGTCAGGGATGCCATATGGGATGAATAAGTCCCAACTTGTTTAGACCTCTCAGGAGACACACAGTTGACTGCATTTTTATTTGTATGCTCTGTACCTGATTCGTTTGTTTTCTTTTTATTCAAAAAGGACTTATTTATTCATATTATAATCTGTTCTTGATTGGGATACTTTAAAAATTCACGGATTTGACTGGGGAATCGTGAAATTTTAAATGGAGGAAAAGCTCACCTTTTTCAGTTTTCTCAGTTTGCAGGTAGGAAACTTACCAAATTAAATGTCTTACACATATTTAAATTTCCTGGATTGTCCCAAAAATGTCTTTTTTACAGTTGTTTGGTTCAAATCAGGATCTAAAAGTACATGTATTACATTTGGTTGTTTACATAAGGCTGTTCTTTTTTTTGAGACAGGGTCTTGCTCTGTCGCCCAGGTTGGAGTGCAGTGGATCACAGTTCACTGCAACCTCCCAGGTTCAAGCAACCCTTCCACCTCAGCTGGGATAGCTGGGACTACAGGTATGTTCCACCATACCTGGCAAATTTTTAAATTTTTTGTAGAGACAAGGGTCTCCCTATGTTTCCTAGGCTGGTCTCGAACTCCTGGGTCAAGTGATCCACAGACCTCTGCCTCCCAAAATACTGAGGTTACAGGTGTGAACCACCTTGCCAAGCCTATATAAGCACTCTTTAGTCTTTTTTCTTAAAGTGCACTCTCTAGCCTTTTTTTCCCCACAGCCAGTCATGTTACCCTTTTACATAGCATTGGCATTACAAAATCCTTTGAGGTCTTCTTTATTCCTTCTCCTTTTTCCTTCAGGTCTTGAAAAACCTTTCCTACTTGTCTGCTTGTGGAATATCCAGGTTCAGCTCAAATGTAATGCCCTCTCCGTGGCACCTGAGTCTGCTCTAATGAATTACTTCTTCATTTCTGTTTCCCTAACACTTTTCTTACCTTGTCTGTATCAAGGATCGACAGATGAGAACCAGAGATCTTGGTCTCTTGTTTTTTGCTTTAACCTCTAGGAATTTAAAACATTTTCTGTATGTTTCTGATTTTCTAAAATGGATACAAGTTGTCCCCCCCCCCCCATGGTCACCCGGCTTTCACTTTGCATCATTCATTGAAAGCCTCTTAAAAACAAATAATGCAGAAATTATTCTAGTGATCGTGTGGCCACTAGATTTGCTGTCTTGTGTTTTACACTGAAGAACTAAAATTACCCCTTCAGCCTCAAAATCTGCAGTAATCTTTGAGAGCTTCTGTTTGAATAAACATAGGGGAAATGCTATTAGGAACATCTCAAAAGAGACTTTGCCATTTCCTGTCCTAAATATATGTGGTTTAGTGGAAGAAATAGAGGACTAGGATATTTGATTTTCTTCTCTAATGGTCTGATGACTGCTGCCTCTTCCCTTCTTTGAGCTTCAGTTTGTGCGTCTTTAAAATGAAAGTGGAAACAGTCTCTTGGTGTTTAACTAAGGTTCTGCCATTCATAATTTGGACTCCATGGCCAGACGCGGAGGGAAGGAGCTAGGAGTAGCCTCTGAGTAGCCGCCGAGAGGCGGTGGAGCCAGCGACTACTGACCCAGCCGAGCCGCCGCCGCAGCCGCCACCGCGCCCCCACCCCGATTGCGGCCGCCAAGGACGCTCCGGATGACCACGGTACTTCCACTGAGAATGCAGACGAGTCTAACCATGACCCTCACTTTGAGCCAGTAGTTTCTCTTCCTGAGCAAGAAATTTTAAATGCTGGAGGAAGATGAAGAGGAACTTTCTAAAATGGCGGCAAAACGGTTTCGATTTGCTGCAGAGAACGGTCTTCCAAAATGGAAGGAGCGAGGCACCGGCGACATCACGCTCGTGAAGCACAAGGAGAAAGAACCATCTGCTTGCTCATGCAGAGGGACAAGACCTTGACGATCTGTGCCAACCCTACATCACGCCGATGGTGGAGCTGGAGCCCAGAGTAGATGAACAAAATGTAGAATATTGTTTATCCACTTTTTAAAAACATTTCAAAACTATTATTAGCTACTGTGCCTGGGTCTGGAACGCCCACCCTGACTTCAGCGATGGCGGGCGCCCCAAGCCAGAGCTGCTGGCCACCCACGTCCTGAATGCTGAGAATGCACAGAAATTCAAAACAAAGTTTGAAGAATGCAGGAAAGAGATCGAAGAGAGAGAAAGGACAGGATGGGGCAAATAACGATCATACCGAAAAAGTGGCGGAAAAGTTAGAAGCTCTTTAGGTGAAGGAGGAGACCAAGGAGGATGCTAAGGAGAAACAATGAATCATTTTATTTTTTCCTCTCTTTCCCTTCCTGTTTTTTTTTTTTTTTTTTAATTTTTACCCTGCCCCTCCTTTTTGGTTTGTTTATTCTGCTTCATTTTTGCAAGGGACGTTATAAAAATAACTGAATTCAAAATAATAATTTGTACTCCATTAGGTTTGCAGTATGCAAATGCTGCATATGATTGGATGTAGAATTTTGTTCATCTACTTTTTTTCTACGTTTCAAAGCTAGTATTAGCAAGTAGACAGTGTTGATTTCCTGTTTTCTCTCTCCTTCCCACTTACAAAATTTCAGTAGTTCTGTTATCCTAAATGATTTTTTTTTTTTTTTTTTTTGAGATGGAGTTTCGCTCTTGTTACCCAGGCTAGAGTACAATGGCGCGATCTCGGCTCACTGCAACCTCCGCCTCCTGGGTTCAGGCAATTCTCCTGCCTCAGCCTCCTGAGTAGCTGGGATTACAGGCACGTGCCACCATGCCCAACTAATTTTTTGTATTTTTAGTAGAGACGGGGTTTCAGCATGTTGACCAGGATGGTCTCAATCTCTCGACCTCGTGATCTACCCGCCTTGGCCTCCCAAAGTGCTGGGATTACAGGCTTGAGCCACCGCGCCCGGCCCCTAAATGATTTTTCTTCTGTCTCTTTCTGTTTTCATTTAATAGAGACGAGGTCACTCTATTGCGCAAGCTGGAGTGCAGTGACTATTCAGAGGCACAATCATTGCACACTTCACCCTCAAACTCCTGGCTTCAAGCCATCTTCCTGCCTCAGCCTCCTGCCTCAGCCTCCTGAACAGCTGGGGTCACTGGTGTGTATGCCCAACTAAACAATCTTACTTGTAGCCATAGTTAAAAATTAGTGTTTAGACCAGGTGTGGTTGCTCATGCCTGTAATCCCAGCACTTTGGGAGGCCAAGGCAGAGGGATCACTTGAGCACAGGAGTTCAAGACCAACCTGGGCAACATAGACTCCTGTCTCTACAAAATTTTTTTTTTTTGGAGACGGAGTTTCGCTCTTGTTACCCAGGCTGGAGTGCAATGGCGTGATCTCGGCTCACCGCAACCTCCGCCTCCTGGGTTCAAGCAATTCTCCTGTCTCAGCCTCCTGAGTAGCTGGGATTACAGGCACACACCACCATGCCCAGCTAATTTTTTGTATTTTTAGTAGAGACAGGGTTTCACCTTGTTGACCAGGATGGTCTCGATCTCTCGACCTCGTGATCCACCCGCCTCAGCCTCCCAAAGTGCTGGGATTACAGGCTTGAGCCACCGCGCCCGGCCCCTTCTACAAAAATTTTTTACAAATTAGCCAGGTGTGGTGATGCGTACCTCTAGTCCCAGCTATGTGGGAGGCTCATGCGGGAGGATCGTTTGGGCCCAGGTAGAGGCTGCAGTGGGCCATGATTTGGCCACTGCACTCCAGCCTCTGTGAACAGAGTGGGGCCCTGTCCCCCCCCCCCCCCAAAAAAAAGGAAAACCACAAAACAAAAATAAGATTTAGCGTTCATCTTTTACATTCACATGGGCAGTGTGGTGTGTGTTCATCTTCTCTCTTCCTCCCAGTAGAGTCTATAAAGAGCTCTCAAAAAACTTTTGGGACTGAAAATGGTGGAGAAATGTGGCTCTGTATCCAAAGATGAAACTTACTTGTCTTAAGCTATGTTAAAGATTTGTTCTCAGGCTTATGGGTACATCAAGGATCATTAGTTGGACCCACCTTAAAAACGCATCTGCTTCAGTCTTGATAGAAATTAGACTAATAGCTCCTTATTTAGTCATTTCCTCTGAAGGTTTGTGCAGTAAAGCACAGAGGCTTACTGCACCTCTGTTGTGTGCAGGTATTTAGTTCTAATAAATCCATATCCTTAAGGGAGACAGAGAGCTGCCCTTTAAATAAGTGTTTCCAGTTGAGTAGCTTTTTGCTAGTGGGCCTTCCCCTTCCATTTTTTTCCACCTGTGTTCTATTTGTAGTGACTTTACTAAAATTATTTAACAGCTACATTAAATCCACAGGGACTGAGAAGAAAAGATAAATCTCTTATATAGAGTTGGGGTGGGGGTAGGAAAGCTGGTCAGTGTATTTATGATGGGGTAAAATGTGTCATGGCAGTGGCAGAATATTTATTTTTAGACAAATTATAGCCTTTCTCTTCCTCTAAATCACTGGTCACTTTCTCTTTAGGCCCTACTTTGTAAGATGACCCTAATGTTCTCTATTGGTTAGGAAAGCCCTCTAGTAATGGTAGTAGCAGTATTTGCCATTCAGTTATATGGCTGCTAAGTGACAGATTCCAGTCCTATTCCAAGAAGGGTCTCCTTTTTCTGGAATACTGCTATAAAGTGTACACAGCCTTTAAGTTATTCCTAAAGCTAAATTAGGAGGGGAGATTTCATAGAATGAAGCATTTTACACAGTTAAAAAGCATTTATCCTCAGGAATTAGTTTCTCTTTGGGCCATTCCACCTTCTTAGTGGAACTTGCCCTTTTATTGTATCTTGATACTTGAATGTTTAGCTGAATGTTTGACGTCACGTGCTATTAGCACGTGGCTCCAATTTACTTGCCTTTGCAGTGCTATGGTAAGGTGTGAGTGTGTATGCGCACACCGGGTGTTACACAGTCTGCTGCATGCTGCTGATGTGGTTCAAGAATCAGGGAAGCTGTAGCATAATGATTGTTTAAGATCTTATGAGTTGTAGGGGAATGAAGCAAGAAACTTATTTTGAAGGTGTAAACTTTCGGCTAAGAGTAGGGGCAGCGGGGAGTGAAATTAGTAACTTTTGCTTTCCAAAAGGATTTTGCAGACCTAGTTTTCTTTCTCCAAACTAGTTGTGTGTAACCAGAGCATTCTTTGAAGCTAGTACAGATAACCAGAGCATGGAAATGAAGGACTAAAGTCAGCCCTGCAAACAACTCTTAGCTCCATGTATTAATTTTCTTAGAGGAATTTGCCTTGTCATTGTTTATTATAATGACAGAAAACAGGGAATCCAACTCCTGCACGGCCCCCATGCCCCCCAGAAAAGCCCTATATGCCTAACATTGAGTTTCTGTTTTGTCTTTTCCTTAGGCCAAAGGTTTTGGCTCTCAATTTTCTAATCCAGTACAGAAGACTATAGCATAAAATAGCTCTTGGGAAAAAAAAGAAAAAAAAAAAATCAGCATCTGAGAACCCTTTTAAATAAATTCTTTTAAAATGCTCCCTTTTAATTTTAGGATCTTAGCTTAAAGAAGATTGGAGGAGAATTTCCCATGAAATGGTTCCCATAATAGTTTTCAGAAAGATGTGCTAGGTAGTATTGTTAACTAAAGAAAATAAGTCTATCAGTTCCACTTAGATAACCTTTGGTAATAAACGAACTCCATACACGTTGTGACCTTAGAGCCTGAACTTTGTAATCACATGACCAGCTTGTAAACTGACCTGTGAGGATGACTGTCGTAGTCCCGGCTTAGAGAAATTGACCAAGTGTCGGAAGGGTAGTCATCAAGCTGGACTTGTCCTGTAATCTCTGTTTCTTCATGGGTGCAATAGAACTTTTCAGCAGACTACAAGAAGAATGAAATGGAGACATGGGAAGGTAAGGAAACTGACTGTTTAAGTCTGGGGCCCACATTTAAGGGTTAGAAATTTTCTTTGAAGGTTTAGAGCAAATAGCCTTGAGGGAGAAGGGAGGCAGTCCACAGGCAACTGTTTTTTTGTATCTTAACAGAATTCAGCTATAAAGTTTTCATATATGTAGCAACTGACTGTAAATGTTTTGGAATGGAGAAAAGAATTAGAACTGCAGTGAATTCATTGTTGTGGTTGATGAAAAGCAGAAGAAAGGGGGTGCGGTTTTAAATCTTATAGTGATTTGAAAAAAAAATTTAAACTGAATTTTACGTTCCAGTAGTTAGATAAAATTTACATTAAAAAATTGTTCTGTTTACCTCTTAACAGTTGTTTATATTTTAAATTTCTTAATCCAGTTTGATATCCGCCAAAGCCTTATTTACTACTGTTAATTATAGATAGAATTGGGGTCATGAGGCCATTGATAAGGCAACCTCATCCTCTGTGGGGGAACTTCTATACTTTACAGTTTGGGATGTAAGACTAAGCCATTGCTAATTTCTTTTTAAGTGGGTTTTTAAAATGGGTACATTTTCTGCATGTACATGTAATGTAATTAGTAGTGACTAGTTAGTGTTATAACTTGTTTATTTGGGATAGTCTCCTAGTTATGTGAGAAACCCCAGTTTTCCACAGCTTTATTATTTAGGCCAGGAAAGACACATACAGCTGAAGGAACAGATATAAGATGAATCTTAGTATTAAAGATTTGCCGTGTTTATAAAATACAGGCTAAGAGTTTGCAGAGAGTTTGATTTTCTTTAAGGCAAGGCAAGCACTGCTGAGAAGAGTTCCCTACTTTTTGTAGCAGTTGATAAATTTCTAGGACTGGCATTAACTCTATGAAATAGCTGGTCCTGGGAAAGCTTCCCAGCTCCTTGCAGCATGGCTAACATCTGCCATAGGCAGCTTTGCAGTTTCATTCTCAATCTGGGGATGCACAAACCAAGGAAGTGGGACGCCCTTTGAGAATAGCATTCTTCCTTTTAGTAACCTTGGTTTCTTTCCTCCCTTATATGTTGGCCCCCAGCACCTTATGTGCCAGAATTTATTGGTTTTTAGTGTACGTTAACAGAAAGAAAAGAAAGTTCACAGAAAATATCAGTTCTAATTTATAAGACCTGTTATTTACCTTGAACAGCCTCCTCTCCTCTCCTAATATGCACAGAAATTGTTTGTTAAACTATTCTGGATATACTGCTTTTCCAGAGAGGAGTAGTTTAAGAAGTAAGATTTGCTTTGGATCTACTGGACAGGAGTTTAGGAGCTGACAGAGTCCCAGAGCGGTAATTACATGAGTTTAGAAGGGATGACTCTGGAGGATTTAGATTTTCTTTCGATCAGCTTGAGTCTCTTAGTGATATGTAGTCCGCTAGCCCTGAAAGAGAAAAAAGGTTTGCATAGAAAGTTCTCCCCTAGTTCATATTTAAGTATTAAAACTTCAGTTTTTCTTAGCCATTCAACTGCAGAAAACAATTTATGGTGCCAAAACAAAAACTTTCATAAAATAAGGAAATAAATTTAAAATTGTTCACCTGAATCTTCCATACAAAATTCTAGTAAAGCAAAATGAATTATCTTAGTTGAAGGAGGTTTTGGAAGCTTAAGAGGCAAAATCAGCTGCTTACAAAAGAGGTCAGTGAAAACGCTACTGTAAAAAAAAGCATTGCCTGGTTTTAGATATTGGGCCCTTGTCCATTTAAATTAACCTTTGTCACAGCTGGGCATACAAATGTTTTGTTTTAGTTCACAGAGGGTTAACTCTATTCAAGCTTTCACTGTGGCAGGCCTGATCTGTGGAGTCATACAATCTGGTCTTTCAGCCCTGCCAGTCGCTAGGCAGGAAGTCTTATTTCTTAAGCTATCTTTCAGAATGGGGGGTTGGGATTTGGAGAAAGGTGGGGGAAGGGCTTTGGAGCATCTGTAAGGATCAATAACAGAGAGAGAGAGCCGCAAGAGAGGCCATTGTGCACACTTCAAGATAGATGCAGCCCTTGTGCACGGCCCCTGCCTGGCAGGACAGACACCTAAAACCAAAACAATGACACTGAATGAATTCCCTGTGAAAATTAGATTGCCGCTTAAAGGAGAAAAAATACTTGAGTGCCCTTTCAACGTTTGGGAATATTCTCATTCCTCAACTTGCGAAGATTAGGCAACCCCCACTAGAAATAACTCCAAATTGATTTTTAAATGCCTTTTGTCCTCATGCTAATACTGTATTGAATTGGAGAGGGTGATCATTTTGGTCTTGGTCACATGCATCAAAGCATTGAGTAATCTTTTTTTCTTCTCTGTCTCCCCCTCTCTTCTCTCTTCCTCCCTCCCTTTTTCTCTTCTTTTTTATTCTAATGTTTGCTTTACCCTATTGGTTTTGGAGGCATCATTAAGGGAATGAAAAAAACTAAGATTTGGTTAGGATTTGAGTAACACATGTGTGAAATCCCTCCCCCAACAGCTGGTATTGGCTCTCGAAACTTCAACTGAGCTAAACAGATGTTCCTAGTGTTATTTTGAGATAATTTAAACCAGACTTATACTCAAGAACTCTACAAAAATCATAGATTTGATTTTTAAATGCACTGAAGTTGTGATATCATGCCACATCTTAATGCATGTTATATGGGTGTTAAGCAAAAGCACCTGAGTTTGGGAAAGTGAGCAGTTCTGCCAGTGAAACTGTGGTATTACAAACACTACCAAGTTTGTTACTCTTTTACTCCAGCCAGATTTTCATTTTTCATATTCCCCTTTCCCAAGCCCTCTAACATTCCTGTTTTACTGTATCCTTTTCCAGAGGACTAGGGCATTAATTCAGTAGGTACTTTTATGATGCAGATTCTTTATGGCAGTTGGAAAGAGTAATAGAGTCATTGCCACCTCTCTTCCACTAAACCTCCAAAGTCCTGGTGAAAACTGACTGGTAACAGCTGAGAAAAATGGAATCCCAAACAGCCTCAAATGGTTTTCTCCCAACTTGAAATCTTCCAGGCATAAATGCACAAATGAACTGGGGGTCTATAATGTGGCTTGCAGACATACAAATGGAATAGGCAGGGACACCTGCACTTGAAATTAGTAAGTTTTGTTTATTCTAGGCTTCTTGAGTTGATACCTGACATATTCTGGACAATTTTGAGGCTAGGAAAAATACCTAGATGCTTCACATCATTGGATATTTTTAACTCATCTCTAATCTGTACCCTTTTGCTGGGGAAAATGATGTACAGGAAGAAGATCTGATTTAATCACCACAAATGGTACCTCCTTGATACAATTGATTCTGCCCCTCTGATATATTGTAATTATCTATTAATATTTAAACCAAACAATTTATTATTTTAATGGCATTTTCCAGGGGCATACAAATATTACTAACAAAACTTGGAAGTTTATGTTGTATTAAAATGGGGTATGAAACCTACCATGACCCTTTTGAACAATGTAGTCTTTAATGTGTATTGGGGGAGGGCCTAGTGAAGGAAAAGCCATAAAAGTCTTCAGGGTTCAAGATGAGGTTGGGATTTTGGCCCATTGCTTTTGTCATTTTCACACACAAACATCTCTGCAATCATGTTTGATTTAGCATCCTTAATACAATGAAGTGGGAGAACAAAAGGATATCAGAGGCACAAGTATGGAAGCCAAACAGTCTCCCTCCCCGCCACCACTAATTTTTCCACATCATTCTTTTTTTTCTGTTCCCCTGCTACTGGGGTTTCTTTTTTAAGCCAAGGAAATTAATCTATTTGTAAGAATCATCTTTTTGCATGCCTCAGTAGTTTGCTTGGGCAATTGGAAAACAAGCTACGTGTCAAATGGTTTTTAGCCATGTAAAAAGTCATTTTCTAAAAACTTGGGGAAAACACCATAATTAGGAAAAATGCATCTATCCATATTTCAAGGTTAAGAGTTGGTCAGGGCTGGGGTGGGGGTGTTCCCACTGCACAGCTGTTTTACATATTTTGAAAAGCCTGATAGATGTAAAGGTCATTGCTAACTCTAACAGGGTCTTGATGCTCACACTGTGATCCAAGGACCTTGCATTAATTAGGATGAGAAGCATGGAAGGTCAGGAGTCAACCGGCTGGTGAGCCTCGATGGATTGTTAGTGGGACCAATCAGAATTCCTGTAGGATTTTTAAAGCATTAAAGCAAAGAAACAAAAACCACTGCTGCTTCTGTTGCCCCTGGATGCATTTCTTGATCTGTATGGCAAGGACTCGTCCCCTGCTGCCCAGATGGCTCATAAAAACTTGGCTACATGTATTGCTACAGGCTTCCTGGTGTTGGGGAAAGAACCTCATCAGCTTGACTCTCACTTGGCCAAGTCACTTGACCTCCATGAACCTCAGTTTCCTCATATATGCGACAGAGGATAGTAATACCTATCTCACAGGACTGCTATGGGAATTAAATAAGAAAACTGTCAGAGTACCCAGAACATGCTTAACATGCTTAACATGGCTTGAATTGAAATGAGTTTCAAAGAGGAGCACATTTAGGGAAATTAAGAAAGAGAATTCTTGGGCGAGCCTAGGGCTGGTGGTATTTATAATCCAAGTAGGTCTCCAGGGACAGCCTGTGTTCAGTAGGCAACAATTAGGGAGGGGCTCTGGAAATTTAGCCTTGAAAATGCTGTGCAACCAGTGGGGCCAGCTGAGCCTTCTAGAACCAATTGCAGTGTTAATATGCTATTCCTTTGCTAGCAATAATTAGTCACGAATTGGTCCCTGCAAAATTTGTGGCCTTTTCTCTACAGAAAGTCTTTTACGGTTGCGTGGATTGCAAGAAAATGGAGAGGGGGTGGGCTTTAAGGTAACGGAGATGTTAAATCATTATCAGGAAAAGAAGAGTAGTAAAGTTAGTCTTAGTTTCCTGTGTTTTGATAGATAAATAGATGCCAAGACAGTTGCCATGACCATGTTTAAAAGCCCTTTCTCAGGAGCTTTACCATGAAGTGGTAAAGTTGGGAATGTTGTTGGCATGCTAATCATTGCCTTACTAACTTTGGGGTTGTCAACCTGCCTGCCTTTTGGGTTCAGGGGTTATATCAATGGCTCATTATTCTGATCTCTGTGTATAAAATTATTATGCAGCTAACATTCATCAAGCATTTGCTATTTTCTAAGCACTGGGAACAGACAGAGGTGAGTTAGAATTTCTCACCTAAACTGCAGATCTCCTTTTTGAACCCACAAAGAAGGAAAAATAATTTTAATGTTGTTTAACAGATGTTGAATATTCACCACTTGCTTTTGAGAGTGATTAGGGGGAGGAGAAGAGATAGCAGTGGGATTTACTCACTTTGGGGCCCTATATTCTATGAGGATTTTGCTTTTGGGTTTTTTTTTTTTTAACTACTTTTACTAGATATTTCCTGTGACTTACTTGCTTTTCCAAATGTATGGCTGCAAAATCGAGTATTTTAATATTTGTCTTAATATGGTAAAAATAGAGGCCTGGATTACAATTGTCAAAAATGTGGAGGGAGTCTAAACGTGATTTTTCTGTTTCTCTGTTAGCACCCTCACCATTAGCAAAGTGTTTTCTTTTCTATGAGGTTTCAATGTGTGGCCTCGGTGTGATGGCTACAAGAGCCTAGCTTTGCTTTTTAAAGGAACTAATAAGTTATGGATAATAATATTAATAAGTTATAGTTAACTTATTAAGTATCAGATGTACTTATTTATGGTATATTAAATAACCCACTGCACAGAAATGTATGTTTTAGATATTTGAAAAAAAAAGCAGACACCATTCCTGTGAGCATTTAATCCCAAAATGTGTGCACAAGGGAGGGTGGAAAGAAGAGAGATGCAAATGAGAGGCTTGGCAACCAGTCGGTGGTAGCCATCAAGTCTTGGCTGTGGTCATTGTTATGAGATATGTGTGCATGCACACTATCATATGCATTCATGTGTTTTTGTTTCTAACCTTGCCATGAGATAGTTGTTAATTGCTGCTGACAAGAAAATCTACCATCTTCAACTCTATTATTTGACTGGGAATAGGAAGAGGGAGGGGTGATGATGTGCCACAGTGTGTGTCTTTTCCTGTCACTGGATATAGTCAGCCATACAATTGTTTGAACCATGAACCAGTTGCTTTAAGAAACTGACCATCACATTGTACTGTTAAGATTCTAAGTTCCTGTAGAATATGTAGAAATTAATTTTCTCTCAGCACCCCTGCTGTTGTCCCCACGTGCAGTTTGGAATCATATACACCAAAACATTTGCCATAAGGTTACCAATCTGATACGAGAGAAAAGCCATCTACCATAAAATAGTTTTAGTATGGAAAGTTCATCATGTATCATATGCTGACAAGTACTAGGACTCAATTTATTAGTTCTTTATTTTCATTAACCATTAGTCTTACCAAAGGGAGGACTTTGGAGAATGATAAATGGCTTGTGATGAGCTGAGGAGAGAGGAGTTTTAGTTTTGTAAAAGTGTTGACTTGAGAGGCTGAGGTGGGAGGATCGCTTGAGCCCAGGAGATAAGGCTGCAGTGAATTATGGTCTTGCCACTGCAATCTAGCCTGGGCTACAGAGCAAGTGAGACTGTTCTTAAGGGGGCGGGGTACTATTGATCCAGTGCATTAGGGAAGCAGAACCTTTGGTTCTGATGGCTGTGTTAGTTAAATCATGTGAATGAAATGTGTAAAAGAGTCCCCATTTGCACTGTTGAAGCTTCCTAATTTGTGGTCTTAGTGATGAATGCAGATTCCAGCGCTTTCTCTGAACATTGTTACAAGCGGAGGAAGTTACAAAGGCACTTCCTGGGCAAATAAGAATGGGAATGACTAATAAAGCACGTGTCTATGTTTGGGGCCCATTATTCTGAATCGGGTCAGAATTTTGGGAAAAGTGGCCTTTGGTAAGGTAGTGGGCAACTACATTTTTTTTTTTAACCCTCACAGAACATACGGTTTCACTTAAAGCATGCTAGCTGGTCTTTCTTTCACCAGGGCCTCAGAACTGTGAAGGGACCTAGGGAGCTGATTACTGAGCTTTGAGCATTGGCACAAGGTCTCTGGGCTGGCTCACCAGTTTGTCCTCTGGAGTTCTTATAAACTGCTTTGATTTGCAAGTAGAGAAGCTATGTGCATACCTCAAAGATACTGCAAGTTTGGTTCCAGACCACTGCAATAAAGCAAATCACTTGAATTTTTTGGTTTCCCAGTGCATATAAAAGTTGTGTTTATACTGTGGTCTGTTATGTGTAAAGTAGCATTATGTCCAAAAAAACCCTACATAACTTGACTTAAAAATATTTTATTGCTAAAATATGCAAACAACCATCTGAGCCTTCAGTGAATCATTTTGCCTCTATGGGATCTTGCTGCAGTGTTGGTGGCTGCTAACTGATCAGGTGGTGGTTGCTGAAGGTTGGGGGATGGCTATGGCAGTTTCTTAAAATAAGGCAATGAGGCTGGTTGTATCAATTGATTCCTTTTATGAAAAATTTCTATGTAGCATGTGATGCTGTTTAATAGCATTTTATTCACAGTAGAAATTCTTTCAAAATTGGTTTCAATCTTCTCAAACCCTGCTGCTGCTTTATCAACTAAGCTAATGTAATATTCTAGTGTTGTCGTTTTAATAGTGTTTACCAGGAGTGGATGCCATCTACAAAGAAACCTCTTTTTTTGCTCATCCTAAGAAGCAACTCCTCATTCATTAAAGTTTTATCATGGGTTGAGTGTGGTGGCTCACAGCTGTGATCCCAGCACTTTGGGAGGCCAAGGCAGGAGGATTGCTTTAGCTCGGACTTGGGGACGAGCCTGGGCAACATAGTGAGATATTATCTCTACTGAAAATTTTAAAAAATGTTGCGCATGGTGGCTCATATCTGTAATCCCAGCAGTCTGGGAGGCTGAGGCGGGTGGATCACCAGAGGTCGGGAGTTCGAGACTAGCCTGACCAACATGGAGAAACCCCATCTCTACTAAAAATACAAAATTAGCTGCGCATGGTGGCACATGCCTGTAATCCTAGCTACTTGGGAGGCTGAGGCAGTAGGATCACTTGAACCTGGGAGGCGGAGGTTGTGGTGAGCTGAGATTGTGCTATTTCCCTTCAGCCTAGGTAACAAGAGCAAAACTCCATCTCAAAAATAAATAAATAAATAGCTGGGTGTGTTGGCGCATGCCTGTAGTCCCAGCTACTTGGCAGACTGAATTGCTTGAGCCCAGGAGATGGAGGCTATAGTGAGCTATGGTCGTACACCACTGCAATCCAGCCTGGGTGACAGAATGAGAACCCGTCTTGAAAAAAAAATTGTCATGGAATTGCAGCAATTCAGCCACATCTTTAGGCTGCACTTCTAATTCTAGTTCCTAGCTGTTTTCCCCATTTCTACAGTTACTTCTACCACTGACGTCCCTCAAAGTCATTCGTGAGGGTTAGAATCAACTTCTTCCAAACTGGTATTTTGACCTCCTGTGAATCAGAAGTGTTCTTAATGGCATCTAGAATAGTGAATCCTTTCCAGAAGGTTTTCCATTTACTTTCCTAGATCTATCAGAGAAATCACTATCTATGCCAGCTATAGCCTCATGAAATTTATTTCTTAAAAATTACTTCATGATTCATGGGCTGCAGAATGGATGTTGTGTTAGCAGACATGAAAACAACATTCATCTACCTGTACATCTCCATCATAGAGCCTCTTGGGTGACCAGGTGCATTGTCGATGAGCAGTATTTTGAAAGTTACCTTTGTTTCTGAGCAGTAGTCTCAAAATATTCGGTAAACCATTCTGTAAACCCACATGCTGTCATCCAGGCTTTGTTGTTCTATTTATAGAGCACAGGTAGAATAGATTTAACATAATTTTTAAGGGTCCTAGGATTTTCTGAGTGGTCAGTGAGCATTGGCATCAACTTAAAGTCACCAGCTGCGTTAGCTCCTATCAAGAGAGTCAGCCTGTTTTTTGAAGCCAGGCATTGACTTCTCTCTAGCTACAAAAACCCCCCTAGGTGGCGTCTTCTTCCAATATAAGGCTGCTTCATTTACATTGAACATCAGTTGTTCAGTGTAGCCACTTCATCTTTGATCTGGATAACTTGCTGCAGCTTCTACATCAGCATTTGCTGCTTCAGCTTGTACTTTTAAATAATGGAGATAGCTTATTTCCTTCAACCTCATGAGCCAATCTCTGCTAGCCTTAAACCTTTCTTCTGCAGCTTCCTTGACTCTCTCAGTCATCATAGAATTGAAGAGAGTTAGGGCCTTGCTCTGTATTAGGCCTTGGCTTAAGGGAATGTTGCGATTGGTTTGACTTTCTATCCAGAGTACTAAAATTTTGTCCATGTTAGCAATAAGGCTGTTTTTCTTTCTTCTCATTTATGTGTTCACTGGAGTAGCACTTTTAATTTCCTTCAGAAACCTTTCCTTTGATTCACAGCTTCACTCTTCGGAAAAAGAGGCCTACCTTTCAGCTTATCTTTGTTTTTGACATGCCTTACTCGTTAACCTTAATCATTTCTAGCTTTTGATTTAAAGTGAAAGACATACGGCTTTTCCTTTCACTTGAACAAGTAGAGGCCATTGTAGGGTTATTAATTGGCCTAATTTCAATATTGTTGGGTTTCAGTGAATGGAGAGGCCCAAGTAGAGAGAAGGAGAGAGAGGGGAATGGCTGGTCAGTGGAGCAGTCAGAACACATAAACATTTTTCATTAAATTCACCGTCTTATTTGAGTGTGGTTTGTGGCACCCCCCAAACAATTACATCAAAGATCACTGATCACAGATCACCATAACAGATAAAATAATAATGAAAAAGTTGGAAATATTACAAGATTTACCAAAATATGACACAGAGACACAAAATGAGAGCACATGCTTTTGGAAAAATGCTACTGATAAGACTTCCAAGGCCGGGCATGGCGGCTCACGCCTGTAATCCCAGCAGTTTGGGAGGCCGAGGCGGGTGGATTACCTGAGGGCAGGAGTTCGAGACCAGTCTGACCGACATGGTGAAACCCCATCTCAAAAAAAAAAAAAAAAAAAAAAAAGACTTCCTCAATGCAGGGTTGTCACAAATCTTCAATTTATAAAAAATGCAATAAAGCGAAGTGCAATAAAATGATGTATGCCCAAGCCGGGCACAGTGGCTCACGCTTGTAATCCCAGCACTTTGGGAGGCCGAGGTGGGTGGATCACGAGGTCAAGAGATTGAGACCATCCTGGTCAACATAGTGAAACCCCGTCTCTACTAAAAATACAAAAAATTAGCTGGCATGGTGGCGCATGCCTGTAATCCCAGCTACTCAGGTGGCTGAGGCAGGAGAATTGCCTGAACCCAGGAGGCGGAGGTTGCGGTGAGCCGAGATCGTGCCATTGCACTCCAGCCTGGGTAACGAGTGAAACTCCGTCTCAAAAAAAAAAAAAAGGATGTATGCCCATGCACTGTTCTTTGAATCAACTCACATTCACTAGTGATTGCTCTGTGCTTGATATTGAGCTGTGTATTAGGGACACATAAAAAAATAAGACTCTCTCCCTGCCCTGTGATGCATACAAGTCTAGTAGAGGGAAGTAGATCCTCACGTAAATAAGCATAATGAAGTGTTCAGGGCACACTGATAGCAATACTGTAGAATATAGAGGTTGTGCAGAGGGTAGAGTGCTCATTTCTACCTAGGCTATCAGGTTAGGCCTCACTAAGAAGTCATCCTGAGAGACTTGATAGATGTTTGCCAGGCTGGTGAAGTGGCAAAGGATCTCCTAAGCAGAGGAGCAGCATGAGCGCATGGCTGACAATGTGAACTACCCTGACCAAGTATGCCGTGAGTTATAAGACCCATATAGGACAGAAATAAGTGTTTGGTTCTAAATCCAAGGGAAACTCTAGAGAGAACTTTGATCTGTTAATGGATGCCCCTGCCCCTAAACAGAAGAGAGTCCCCCTCACCTGTCAGTCGTCTTCTTGCAAATACGTTGAAGAGATTAATGGACCTTGCTAGAAAGGAGAGCAGTTCTGCTTCACAATTAGAGGTGTGGACACTGGAGGTTTAACACTTCAAGAAACTGTTCCTGGGATTTAGGGAGAGCATGCTATAACCTTACTTAACCTTGTTACAAATTGCCAAGTACTACAGAGGGAGAGGCCTCAGTTAAGTACTTTTAAGAAGTTATACTCTGTGAAAGGGTCTTCTGCCCTCTAGAGGAAATGGATTCTGTTGTATTTTTTTAATGAATGGAAAAATAGTCTTAATATCTTATCCAAACTTTTTCCACTAAACTAAAGGTTTCTTTTGGTTTTCTAGAGCAAGGGGTGTGTGTGTGTGTGTGTGTGTGTGTGTGTGTGTGTGTGTGTGTGTGTGTTTGCTGAGTAATCATTGTATTTTTACTTACATCTTGTGAAATAGTTGATTACCTAATGGCCAAACCATTATGTCAGGCGTCCCCAAACTATCGCCGGCAGCATTCGGCCCCCTGAGGCCATTTATCCAGCCCCCCCCCCCCCCCCGCCTCACTTCAGGAAGGGGCACCTCTTTCATTGGTGGTCAGTGAGAGGAGCACAGTATGTGGCGGCTCTCCCAACGGTCTGAGAGACAGTGAACTGGCCCCCTGTGTAAAAAGTTTGGGGACACCTGCATTATGTTTTTGGATAGATAATTTTGGGTGCTTTTGTTTTTAACTTCATTGTACAATTAGCATACAGAAAAATTAAGTGCTTTGGTAGGGAAGGGTGTACTCTTCTATGAATACAGATTTGTGTAATCTCTGTAACCATCTCCACAGTCATGATACAAAACCGTTTCTTTTTTTTTTACTTTAGAGAGACAGGGTCTTGCTCTGTTGCCCAGGGTTCTGGCCTTGAGCAAACCTTCCATCTTGGCCTCCCAAGTGCTAGAATTACAGGCATGAGCCACTCCACCTGGCCCAGAGCCTCTTTTTTTTTTTTTTTTTTTTTTTTTTTTTTTTTTTTACTTTTAAGTTCAGGGGTACATGTGTAGAATGTGCAGCTTTGTTACATAGGTAAACATGTGTCCTGGAGGTTTGCTGTACAGATTATTGTATCACCCAGGTATTAAGCCTAGTATTCATTAGTTATTTTTCCTGATCATCTCCCTCCTGTCACCCTCTGCCCTCTGGTAGGTAGGTCCCAGTGTCTGCTGTTCCCCTCTATGTGTCTGTGTGTTCTTATCATTAAGCTCAGAACATGAGGTATTCTGTTTTCTGTTCCCATGTTAGTTTGCTAAGGATAATGGCCCCCAGCTTCATCGATGTCCCTGCAAAAGACATGATCTTGTTCTTTTTTAGGGCTGAATAGTATTCCATGGTGTGTATGTATCACATTTTCTTTATCTAGTCTATCACTGGTGGGCATTTAGTTTGATTCTGTGTCTTTGCTATTGTGAATAGTGCTTCAATGAATATACACGTACATGTGTCTTTGTAATAGAATGATTTATATTCCTTTGAGTACATACCCAGTAACAGGATTGCTGGGTTGAATGATATTTCTGGTTCTGGGTCTTTGAGGAATCGCCACAGTCTTCCATAACTGTTAGGCTAACTTACATTCCCACCAACAGTATAATAGCATTCCTGTTTCTCTGCAGCCCCACCAGCATCTGTTGTTTTTTGACTTTTTTTTTTTTTATAATCACCATTCTGACTAGCATGAAATGGTATCTCATTGTGGTTTTGATTTGCATATCTCTAATGATCAGTGATGTTGAGCTTTTTTTCATGTTTGCTGGCTGCATGAATGTGTGAGAAGTGTCTGTTCATATCCTTTGCCCACTTTTTTAATAGGGTTTTTTTTTCTTGTAAATTTGATTAAGTTCCTTGTAGATTCTGGATATTAGACCTTTCTCAGATGAATAGATAGCTAAAATTTTCTCCCATTTTGTAGGTTGTCTGTTTACTCTGATGATAGTTTCTTTTGCTGTGCAGAAGCTCTTTAGTTTAATTAGATCCTATTTGTATATTTTAGCTTTTGTTACAATTGTGTTTGGTATCTTCATCATGAAATCTCTGCCTGTGCCTATATCCTGAATGGTATTGCCTAGGTTTTCTTCTAGGGTTTTTATAGTTTCGGGTTTTACATTTAAGTCTTTAATCCATTTTGAGTTGATTTTTATATATGGTGTTCTGTATTCATCAAGCCAGAGTAGATTCTGAGTATGATATTTTCATATGGCCTTTCCAAGCCAGAGTATGTCCAGAGGAAAGGCAGATGGCCAGCCAGTGTGATAAGGAAATGATATATAAATCATTTGTGGGACTAAGGGTATTAAACTCCAAAGGTTGTAAAACTTTTGGTGAAAAAGGGGGAGGGAGCAGGCTTGTTCAGATTGGGCAGTGTCCACATATTAAATTAAGACCAGGTTGTTTTCATTGCAGGGAATTACATTTTAGCATCAAATAAGGAAGTAAGCTCTTTATCACTGGAGGTGTTCAAGCTCATGTAGGAAAGTTACTGTAAAAATGAAGTTTTGAAATTAAAGGAGTTAAACATGACTCTACAAAGGCTCCTTCAGTAATATTATAGTTAAGACTAAATTATTACTCCTTATCTTGTATCCTTTCTGCTACCTCCTGCCTCTGATCAGAATGGTATCTAGCAAGTTTGACATCTGGGAAGTATCTTGAAACTCTAGAACCAGTGTCATAATTTCTAATATAACAAACATATAGGTGCCATTCATTCATTCATACATCCGTCCATTCAACAATATTTTTGAGCACCTGCTTTGCTAAGTCTTAGGATATAAAAGTACCCAGGACATAGTCCCTGTCTTTGAAATTTGTATTCCTGGTGGAGGGAAAGGGTTAATACCTGCTTTTATCACTCAGCAATAAAGAAATACTCCAGGCTTGGCATGGTGGCTCACGCCTATAATCCCAGCACTTTGGGAGGCCGAGGTGGGTGGATCACAAGGTCAAGAGATCAAGACCATCCTGATCAACATGGTGAAACCCCATCTCTATTAAAAATACAAAAATTAGCTGGGCATGGTGGCACACGCCTATAGTCCCAGCTACTGGGGAAGCTGAGGCAGGAGAATTGCTTGAACCCAGGAGGTGGAGGTTGCAGTGAGCCGAGATCACACCATTGCACTCCAGCCTGGGTAACAAGAGTGAAACTCCGTCTCAAAAAAAAAAAATTCCAGTGTCAGTACATATTTACATATTGATGTTTTTAACACAAAAGTAGTACATACTTATACTAAAGAGATAATAGAGTAAAAATGTCTTCTTCTCTGTCCTCTGTGCCCTTCATTCTCCCTCTCTACCCTAATAATCACTGGTAATAGTTTGGTAAATTTACTTCCGAACTTTTATCCATGTATGTACCAAAACATGCATGTATACATTTATATATATGTATATATATGTTTTTAAAAACAAAGAGTGGTTTTTAAGATGTCTTACCCTTTTTAAGTGATTGCTTATCATTCCATTATATACCTATGTTAGTTTACTTAACCATTCTCCTATAGATTAATATTTAGATTGCCCAACTTTTCACTATTACAGAAAATATAGAGGCGGTATTTAAAAAGAACTTGGACATAAAAATGTGGAGGAAGATAATGAAGATACGTGTCAGAAAGACATGCCTTATGAAATACTTTTAAAAGGAGCATGAATGTTAGCTTCCTCAGTAAATAGCTGTTGCATGAAAGAGAAAGCTTAGGGGACTGTGGTTGTTGTCTTCTGTGAAAGGCTGTCCCATGGGGCCTCAGAGAACGGAGCAGGTAGAAAGTTACAGGGTGAAAGATTTCAAGTCAGAGTAAGGAAGAACTTTATGATATTCCAAGCTGTTCTGTAGTTGTGAGGTAGTGAATGCCTCACTTACGGAAGTATGCTAGTGTTCATTCCTCAGGTTGAAGTAGATGACCTCTTGTTACCCCTTTAAGCACTGAAGCACTGAAACTTTACCCATGTAGGAGAATTAATGGCGTTCACAGCACTCTTCAGACAAAAGAGCTGAGGGCTTCCTACTTTGTCCATTTACCATTTTCAGATGAATTACCCAGGGGTTGGGGATTCAGAGATGATTTTTCCTCCAAAGTCTAGATGCTGTGAGCCTTCTTTTTTCCCTCCCCATTGTCACTGTGAAGATATCACAAGTTGACAGATATTTTTAGTTATAAAAGTTTCAGCTTAATATAACCTTGAACCATGAACTGTTCAGAACAAGTAGATTGCAAAGGCCATTAAGTCTCATGTTATACAGTTAATCTTCCATATGCCAAAACCATACTCAGTATCCTTCAGGCCTTTAATGCTTTCTGATGCTCGTTTTTTGCTTGGAAGAGCAATTATTTCATCATTTCCAATACCCAGGATTTCTGGTGACCTTTTCCTCAAACCTTGGAAAAGACCATCATCTCTGTCATGTCCACAGTGCTCTTCCTGTAGCTTCTTAGATCTTCAGTTTGTCTATAGCTAACCCTTAGAACTTTCTAGAAAATTCACCTTGCCTGTTTTGCCTGTGGAAAGGCTTAGTTATAGAAGTACTGCTGGCACCTAATTAATTTGCTAGAATTCCTTCCACTGACATGTGCGAACATACCACAGATCTCGTCCACTAAGCTAAGCCCGCTGTGGAGCAAAAAAGGGCAAGAAACCAGGTTTGATTCCCACTTTCTTCCGTGTGTTCTCAATTCGTATGACCTTGGGTAATCATTTCTCTGTGATTCAGTTTCGTCACTTGCAAAATGGAGGTTCTCTCATCAAACATATTGGAAAGAATCGTCTCTAGCAGTTGTTTCTTTTTCTTGACATTTTGAAATCTACCTCTTTCCCTCCATGTTCTTGAAGTTGTCTTTAGGTGATTCCTGATGATTAGTGACAAGATTAGGCAGGCCATTATTGGAGCCCAAGGCAAAAGGAAAAATCTAGTAATATTTGTCTTTGTTTAAAATGTACTTTTTCTTGCATTAGTTTTGTATTTTTATTTTAAAAGATTGTATTAAAATATTTATATTGATTACTGAGTGTTTTGGCACCTGCTTAAATTTTGCACAAAGGCTACAGTCTCAGCTCTGCCTTTTGCCTCGTCCCTCACCCGGTTCTCAGTTCGTAGCCTTAGTCTCTCCATACTGTTGACTGCCCTCTATTTAGTATAGCTGTTTGTTTCCTTGACTTCCCTAGCATTGTGCTGTCCATATTCTCTTTTCTAACTAGGGTACCTTTTTTCTGCCTCTTCTTCTTCTTCCTGATCTCTAAATATAGATAGGCTGTCATTAAGTTCTTTCATAGTCAATTTTTTTTTTTTTTATAGTAAGAGAAACTCATCAAACTTAACTAGTTCAAGCCCTGAATGGAAGTTACTGGAAAGAAACTGGGTTAGAGCATGGGACATAAAGAAACATGGAAGAGTTGGGATTCAAAAGGGTTGACAGGAGTCATCAGGAGCCACAGCAACGGCTCTCAGCCCCTCTGAAGCCATGAAGCTTAGTAGCTCTGCTTTCCTTCGTCTTCCAGCCCTCCTCATCACCATTACCACCTAGACAAATATCCTCTGCTTTTTAGGAACGAAGCCATCTCACTAGTCACCTCACAGTTCATTCTCATCAGAAGTTAGTAAGCCCTGTGTCTTCATTACAAAATTTGGCAATAGAGAAAGTTGCATTACACCAGTGCCTTTTTCCAGTCCAGGCCAGTGTGGGTACCTTGTCCAGTCAACTTGTCTAGCAGTGTAAATGTAGTGTCCCACAGGCCAGGCAGTGGCTGCTGTCCAAGAAAAGAAGATGGGTATGGGGGCTGAGCAGACAGCCTGAAAGATATCTACTGCAGATTCCAGTCTCTCTTCGTATCCTGTCCTCTGCAATCACATCCATGCCTGCAGCCTCCCTACAGAAGGATTCCTCTGGTCAATCTAACTCCAGAATTGCATGTTTGTGTTCATTTTGGCTCTCCTCATCTCCCACTACCTCAGCCACCATACTCCTAAGACACCTTTAAATACCCACAGCCAGCAAGCTCTTTTGTCTGTACTCTTCCCTCTGGCTGAAATTCCTTTTGACATACTTCTCTAAGGCTGAGTTCAGGTGATGCCTCTTCTAGATAATCTTTCCTTCTGCCTCCCCATCTATCTCCAGAATGACTCACTCACTCACTCCTCCATGTCCACTACATTGTCTCTCGCTAGTTTAGTGTTGACTGCTCTGTATGTAAATTATGGGATTGGTGTCCATCTCCTCCACTGCTGTGAGATACATTAAGGGCACAGAGGGGCTCTCAAATATTTATTCAGCAAGTTAATGTTGTGATGATTTGAGACAAGAAAGTAAGAATTGTAACAGATCAGTGTCTACTTTATACTTCAAATTTCAAAAATACATATTTGTTTCGGTACAGTGCATGGATATAAGCTATCTATGAATGAAATGCCTTTATATTTTTTCCGCTGAGAACAATTTTTATTTTTGCCTCAGATTCAAATAACTGTTTCTCTGACCCCCTGCCAAGTAAACAAGGAATCCTTAAAAGTTTCCAGTGATGTAAGACAAATCATAGATTTCTCCAACTAGAAAACCTAAATTTGCTGTGAGGATGAAAACCCTTTATTAAAAACAGCAGTTTGGTTTCTAAATCAGAGATCCCTGCATAGAGAAGATAGGGAAGAATTAGGGACTGTCTTCTGAGTTTTTATTTTCTTGCCCTCACCTGCAATTGAGATGTCAGGTGACAGAGTAGCCCTTTTCCGGAGTTCATTTCAGCTGATTGTAATTTGTTTCTAGGCCTAGGCAGTTAATGGCATCAGTAACATTTTCTTTTGTCTTTTTCCCATCTTTTCTTCTAGTGTAAAGCAAAAATTATCAGAGACAGGTCTTAATCTAGTTAGAAGTTTATTTTGCCAAGGTTTAAGGACACGCCTGGGAGACAGGTCTTTGCCTTTCTCCAAAGAGGATTTTGAGGGTTTTAGTATTGAAACCGGAAAAGCAGGCTGGAGGTGAAAGAGGAAAGGCATGATCACATTAGTGAATCCACATGTTGCAAGAGAGAAGGAGCAGCTAGAGGAATAGTCCACTATGTATTCATCTCAGTAAATCAGCACTTTACTTAAGATAAGGTGAACATAGAGTTGCTACCCGTGGAGATACGTAACATTTTATCTGTGGCTATCTGCCTAGGAACAAAAGGAAAGGCAGCTTCTTACATGACTCAGCTTTCAGCTTAATTTTTTTTCCTTTGGCATAGTAAGTTGGGCTCCTAGACTTTTATTTTCCTTTCCGCTAGTGATCAGTAAGAATAACTACCAAACAGTTCACACCAGTCTTGTAAATTGCTCGCTTGCTTTCATTCAGCTGATGTCAATTTTAAGAAATGTTCTCTGAGGAACTACATGTGTGGCCTCTGGAAATGGAATGTTATAGTAGTATGTGCGGTGGAATAGGCATGGTATGTGAATAGAGGAACAGTGCAATGATTTGTTCTTATTTGTGTTTAAATTTTTTGTTTGCAAGTGAAATTTTGAGGGTATCTGTTTCCAATTTCAATTCTGCCATTCAGCCTTAGGCCTTCATATAGAAGGCCACTACGCTTCAGATAGTGGCAACCTATGAAACTGATTGGAATCAATTCTTAGGATGTACGACTGATCAGAGAGTTGGAACGAGCAATCCAGTTGAAACAGATCCCTTTTGTTTTAAATACCCTTTAGCCAGGCAAGTCCCAGATTGCCTTAGTTGTCAGTATAATTTTGCTCAAGTGAGCAGCTGTACTCTCCATTTCCTAAATCTGGCCTTCATCACAGTCTGAAAAGCAGGTTTTGATAAAAATCGGTTTCCAAATGTAATTTGCGTAACCTGAGCCTTTGGAATGGGTAAAATGCTCTTCTTGGGGTGGAGAAGGTATTTTTGTAACAGCATGGCTGAGTGGAGGTATGACAGTCTGGGGCCTTTTTGTAACATGTTTTGTCCTGTGTTTAACCAAATTAAGGTAGAACTTGTTGCTAGAAGGGGAAGGTATGTCATGCTCACTTACAAGATTACACGTAGTTCTCTGTTTCACACATTTTGTCGTGACTCGTGTCATTTGTTTCCTTAAAAGGAGGGGGAGGGGTGACGCAGCAGCAGCAGCACTGAGGCTCAGTCTCAATACCTGCCATACCAACCATCCTTCTCTTCCCCGACTCTCATAGGAGGTAGTTTATATAATGGGAAGTCTATCTTTGGAAGAACAGTAAGGTTAAAACTCAGTTCATCACTGATTTGCTATGTCCTTGATGAATCACTTTGCTTTTCTAACCCTGGGCAAATTGCTTTTTTTTTTTTTTTCCCCCTTAAAAATAAAATAACAGGCCGGGCACGGTGGCTCAAGCCTGTAATCCCAGCACTTTGGGAGGCCGAGGCGGGTGAATCACAAGGTCGAGAGATCGAGACCAACCTGGTCAACATGGTGAAACCCCGTCTCTACTGAAAATACAAAAAATTAGCTGGGCATGGTGGCGCGTGCCTATAATCCCAGCTACTCAGGAGGCTGAGGCAGGAGAATTGCCTGAACCCAGGAGGCGGAGGTTGCGGTGAGCCGAGATCACGCCATTGCACTCCAGCCTGGGTAACAAGAGCGAAACTCCGTCTCAAAAAAAAAAAAAATAAAAAAATAAAATAAAATAAAATAAAATAACAGAAAAAAAATACAAATGCTTAACTTGTTTTACTTTTCATGCTAGTTTTTATTTTGAAAGCATGGCTCCATTACCTTTCATTCTCCTCTTAAAAGACTTCTGTGTTTCTCTTTTTTAAACACATATGAATCTCTACTAGTTAAAAAAAAATGTCAGCAAATTTTTAAAAAGCATCTGCTTGAATTTGTTGCTGCCTCCTACGAAATTTTTCTCTATCACTCTGAATGGATCATGATGTATAGCGAATTATTTTATTTATCACTCACTTTTAACTCAGTATGATTTTTGTCCTAACCAGTTCACCGAGGTGGTTCTCAGTAGTGACCTTTGAGCCTTTTTTATTCTGCACACTTTTTTGTTGTTGTTGTTTGTTTTTGTTTGTTTGTTTGTTTGTTTTCTTTTTGTGGAGAACAGGGTCTTATTGTCTTGCCCAGGTTGGTCTCCAACTCCTGGGCTCAGCTATCCTCTTGCTCCTGCCTCCCTAAGTCCTGGGATTACAGGTGTGAGCTATCGTATATGTTTTGACGTTGCATTTGATGATGCAGTCTCCTTTGTGGAATCCTTTTGTCCCTTATCTTTCTGATAATCACGGATTTATATTCTACCCTTTTCTTTGATCGTGTCATCTCACCTTACTTCCCTAACGTCTCACCCTCTCTGTTTTATCATGCTGCTGATTCTCCACATTCTGATCTGGAGTTCTGATCTGTTGCTGCAGCTTCAACTCTTCGATGTGTTGAGGACTCCCTGATTCTTCATTTTAGCCTTAACCATCATCCTCTAATAGTTGCCTTTAGAATATTCCTGCTTGCTTCGCCCATTGTCATCTCTTTAAACTAAAGCCATCGATTTCGCCCCGCACTCAGCTTTTGCTTTCCAGTTTTCTGTTAGTGGTGCCGCATTTTTCACAGCGACCTTAGTTTGGAACCTTGAGTTCTTCTCTGTCACTTTCTTATCCCCTCCTCCCCTCATCTCTCCTCTGTAGTCCAGTCAGTCAACAAGCCCTTTCTAGGCTCCTGTTCAAACATGTCAGTAGCCTTCTCTCAGCAGGTGTGTGAGCCACTCCGCCCTGCCTGGAAGTACTGTTTCTACTGGATACACATCACTTTCACACCATCATAAAGTAGAAGAATCCTTCAGTTGAACTTTCTGTAAGAGGGGGCTGTTTAGAATTGTTATACGGAATGAGTGAGTGATTCAGTGTAACAAATTTTGGACAGAACTTGGTACATAGTGAGAGCCATGTACATGTTAGCTCTTACCGTTATGTACTGTCTTGTTTCATCCCTAGCAACTCTGTATGAGGTGAGTATTAATATTATCTCTATTTTACAGTTAATAGTGAGACCAAGAGAACTGAATTATTATCGCACAATTATAAAACTGGCAAGTGGCAGAACTGGAGTTTAGACCTAGTGTGTCTGAAATGCTAGGCCAATGTATTTCAAACTTTTTACACTTCTACATACATTGTGATCCACTGCACACTTGCACATCACAGACACACAAATGCACACACTTTAATTGAAACAGAAGTTTCACAGTATTTTACCCTTTCTTGCTACATATGATGCACTTTGATATTTTCAATTTCATTTTTTTCCAAGCATGATGCTGTGGGTTATGACTTGTAATTTGGAAAACACTGCACCAAGCCATACCATTTTTTCATTTATTGCTCATTCATTCATTTATTTATTCAACAAATTGTGTATCTTCTCTGTAGTATTTATGGTGCCAGATGTTACTGTTAGCGTCTTTATTCAAAACCTACCTGTAGCGTAACCTTGGTTAGGTGTAACTGAGAAGTCCTGCAGCTTTTATAAAACAAGACTGTAAATTGTACTGTTCTGATCAGTGTGATGAACTAGATTCATTTATAAATAAATCTCTTTATCCTCATTTACTTTGTGTTATTGCTAAATGATGTGGAGATGGGCATATCCATTTATTTGATCAGACACGTGTCAGTGATGCTCTGACGAGATGTTGCTAGGGCTCTGTCACTGGCTCAGATTGTTATCAATCTTCTAGGCCAACTGCATCAGCAGCTGTATTTATTGTTTTTTTAAATTTCCTTTGAATTTGACATTTCTGCCTCTGAAAATATGTGTGCATAGAGACCCTAACTGAGCTCTGGATCTGCTCTTATTTATCTTAGCAGGAGTTTAAGAAATGAAATTTAATATGATAGTTCTGTTACCTACGTTAGAATAATCTCTGATTTAAAAACAAAAAACTTGGTCAGGCGTGGTGGCTCACACCTGTAATCTCAGCACTTTGAGTGACCAAGGTGGGCAGATCACTTGAGGTCAGGAGTTCGAGACCAGGCTGGGCAACATGATGAAACCCTACTAAAAATATAAAACTTAGCCAGGTGCAGTGGCTCACACCTGTAATCCCAGCACTTTGGGAGGCCGAGGTGGGCTGATCACAAGGTTAAGAGATCAAGACCATCCTGGCCAACATGGTGAAACCCTGTCTCTACTAAAAATACAAAAATTAGCTTGGTGTGGTGGCATGCACCTGTAGTCTCAGCTACCTGGGAGGCTGAGACAGGAAAATCACTTAAAACTGGGAGGCGGAGGTTGCAGTGAGCCAAGATCACACCACTGTACTGTAGCCTAGTGACAGAGTGAGACTCCGTTTCAAAAATACAAAACTTAGCTGGCCATGGTGGTGCACGCCTGTAGTCCCAGCTACTCGGGAGGCTGAGGCATGAGAATCACTTGAACCCAGGGGGTGGAGGCTGCAGTGAGCCGAAATCATGCCACTTGACTCCAGCCTGGATGACAGTGAGACCCTGTCTCGAAAACAAAACAAAACAAAAAACTCTTGCCAGGTGCAGTTGCGCATGCCTGTAGTCCCAGCCACTTGGGAGGTGAGGTGCACTGGTCAATTGAGGTCTGGCATTCAAGGCTGCAGTGTGCTAACGATTGCAACTGTGAATTTGGAATTCTGCAACTTCCACTGTACTCCAGCCTAGGCAACATAATGAGCCCTGTATCTTAAAAACAAAACAAAACAAAACTTTACATTGACCCTGAGGTTTGAAAGTCTATGGCAGAGACCCAGCATGTTACCTTTTTTCTAATAATTCTTGTGTTTAGTTACAGGTAACCAGCAATACATAGAATATAGGAATAAAACTGGGCAGAAAATGACTCTTTACATACAGAGGGTTAGAACATAACCTGATATTGTATCTGTGGCTACTTCTGTGCGGCTCTTCTTAATAGTCTTACTGAAACTCAGTGAACTATATTGGCTCTTTTAGAGAGGAATGAGATTTTTCTCAGAGGAAACCCAAGTTGGAGAGGAGTTTTTTAGCAGCAAATTTAAGACATGACTTTAAAGTCTTTTTTTTTTTTTTTTTTTTCTGAGACAGTCTCACTCTGTCACTCAGGCTAGAGTGCAGTGGTGTGATCTCGGCTCATTGCAACCTCCACCTTCTGGGTTCAAGCAATTCTTCTGTCTCAGCTTCCTATACCACCATACCTGATTGATTTTTGTATTTTTAGTAGATACGGGGTTTCACCAATGTTGGTCAGGCTGGTCTCGAACCACTGACCTCGTGATCCACCCACCTCGCTTCCCAAAGGCTGGGATTACAGGCATGAGCCACTGCACCTGGCTCAGTGTTCTTAATCTGTATTATTCTATCAAAAAATATAATGGGAAGAAAATCAGGCAAATAAAACACTTCAAAGTTGATACTATGGGTCACAGTAATGTAGCTGATGAAAAGCTGAAGGTTTAGAAAATGATAGGTGTTTGAAACTCAGCGAGGTAGTTTGCTATCTACAGAAATATCAACGGGAACAAAATAGTGTGGGTAGAGAGATGACTTTTACTGATTTATTAGAGAAACTGAATGTCTTTCTTGATCGGGGTACTGAAAAGGCTCAAATTTTGAACTCTCTTTAAATTTTAATTCTCATGAGGAGCCAAAACTCCTTAGAGAAATGGTTGATTCCAAGTACGAGGCAGAATATAAAAGTTGAGCCTTGATGTGTCATCCAGACTATTAATGGGGTCATGTCAAAAGGATACAGTAGGCCACGTAAAAAAGCCTCCCACTACTCTAAGATTGTGCAATCAACACATCAAAAAGAATACTGATGGCAAATAACTTCAAATATAAAAATCAGTTAATAATAACATTAAAAAAGAAAAACCTCATTAGTTACTACTGGAGGTTGCTACAATACCAGTTCAGTACTCCAAAATTGATGAATAAAGGGGGGAAAGCAATTGGGAGTAAAAACAATTGGAATCTTCCTCTCTTGCTTCCTTCCACAACAGTAAGAGAAGGGAAGAGGGTGGAAATCATGACAGTTGTTTGGTTGGTTGGTTGGTTTTGGTGACAGGGTCTCACTTCGTCACCCAGGATGGAGGGCAGCAGCATGATGACAGCTCACTACAGCCTCAGCCTCCCAAGTAGCTGGGGACTACAGGCATGTGCCACCATGCCTGACAAATGCTAATGGTGGCGTGATCATGGCTTACTGCATCCTTGACCACCTGGGCTCAGGTGATACTCCTAACCTCAGCTTCCTCCTGGGTAGCTGGGACTATAGGAAACACCATCATGCCTGGCTAATTTTTTTGTAGAGACAGAGTTGCCATGTTGCCCAAGCTGGTTCTGAACTCCTGGGCTCAAGTGCTCTACCCACTTTGGCCTCCTGAAGTGCTGGGATCACAGGTATGAGCCACTGTGGCAGTAGCTCATGACAGTTCTTTTTAAAAAGATAATATCCACATTCTATAAACTGGAAACTGAGGTACATCTAAATAGGTTAAGAAACTTAAAATCACACTGCTAGCAGGTGACAGAGCCTAGATTCTGATTTTAGAGCCCAGGTTTTTAATTTTTATGTCCTCTTGTGTGTGTTCTAGAAATTTGTATCACCATATACAAAAATTAGCCGAGCCTGGTGGCGGATGCCTGTAATCCCACCTACTCAGGAGGCTGAGGCAGGAGAATCACTTGAACCTAGGAGCTGGAGGTTGCAGTGAGCCAAGATTGTACCACTGTACTCCAGCCTGGGTGACAGAGCAAGACTCTGTCTCCAAAAACAAACCAACGAAACACTGAATTAAGTGCACTGAATGCGTAAATTAAGAGCACTGAATTAGGAATGGTTGTGAACATTTCCTTTGATGTAGGCTGCTTGTTATTCAGGGAATGTTGTAGATGTAATGAATCTGGAATTTCAGTGAAGCATATAGCTCAGTCTTTCATGAAGACTTTATATATGAAGATAGAGAAATGCAGTTCCTGGCCTAATAAAAAGACAAAAGGTGGCCAGGTGTGGTGACTCATGCCTGTAATCCCAGCACTTTGGGAGGCTGAGGTGGGCAGATCACCTGAGGTCAGGAGTTTGAGACCAGCCTGTCCAACATGGTGAAACCCTGTCTCTACTAAAAATAGAAAAATTAGCGGGGCATGGTGGTACATGTTTGTAATCCCAGCTACTCGGGAGGCTGAGGCAGGAGAATTGCTTGAACCTGAGAGGCGGAGGTTGCAATGAGCTGAGATCGCATCATTGCACTCTAGCCAAGACAAAAGTAATTGAATAACTATTTCCAGTATGCTAATGGTTAAGTCAGATTGGAGAAAGGGCTTCAGTGTTTTGCCTGAAGGCCACATTCTGTTTAATATTGTTTTAAGGATAGATATGAAAATAATGTAACACTGACCACACATGTAGACAAGAAGGAGGTGGAAGAAATAATATACTGGCAGGACCCAGATCCCCAAAGATTTCAAGAGACCAGAATGACATGCTGAATTTATTGTATAAAGATAAAATGGATCAAGAGCAAATATAAAGTCCTAGCCTTGGGTTCAACATTCAACTTCCCAGGAATGGAATAAGAACAATATTGGTCAATGGTATGTGTGGCAAATACTCCCAAGCTTTAGATGCCTGTGAAACAGATGTGAATTAACTATGTGTGTGGTTGAGTAGGAGGTGGCAGGGAGGATTGAAAATACAACAGTCGGCCGGGCGCGGTGGCTCAAGCCTGTAATCCCAGCACTTTGGGAGGCTGAGGCAGGTGGATCACAAGGTCAAGAGATCGAGACCATCCCAGTCAACATGGTGAAACCCCGTCTCTACTAAAAATACAAAAAATTAGCTGGGCATGGCGGCACGTGCCTGTAATCCCAGCTACTCAGGAGGCTGAGGCAGGAGAATTGCTTGAACCCAGGAGGCGGAGGTTGCGGTGAGCCGAGATCGTGCCATTGCACTCCAGCCTGGGTAACAAGAGCGAAACTCCGTCTCAAAAAAAAAAAAAAAAAAAAAAATACAACAGTCTTAGAATTGAAAGATCTTAAATTCCAGTTCCAGCTCCACTCCTGACTTGGTTGTGCAATCAAGATTATTTACCTCTTTCAGCATCAGTTTTTCCCATTATAAGATGTGTGGCATGTCGCAGAGATTCAGTCATTGTAAAATGTATGTACTTAACTGTGTTGCTAGCTGCAGAAACATATAAGCAAAATTAATTCAGTCTTAAATGATATTAAGAAAAACAAATCATTCAGTTCTGGATACTTTAAGACAGATTTTGATACTATATGCTTCATTAAGACTAAAAAATGAGAAGGAAAAAAATCGCAGTTGGAAACTATTTATTTATTTATTTGTTCGTTTGTTTGATGGAGTCTTGCTCTGTTGCCAGCTGGAGTACAGTGGTACAATCTTGGCTGACTGCAACCTCCTCCTCCCAGGGTTCAGCCTCCCGAGTAGCTGGGACTACAGGTGTGCACCACCATGCCCAGCTAATTGTTGTATTTTTAGTAGGGATGGGATTTCACCATGTTGGTCAGGATGGTCTCAATCTCTTGACCTCGTGATCCGCCTGCCTTGGCCTCCCAAAGTGCTGGGATTACAGGCATGAGCTACCACACCAGGCCTCAAAACTCCACTATTATCTTTAAATCTCTAAATGGTTTATATATGAGCTAGGTTAGATTGTATATTTGTTTTTTTTAACCCATGAGCACAGTAGTCAGGCCAGTGGGGAAGCTTCAGGTTTGGCTCAATGTAAAGAAAAGCTTTTGAACCATTAGAACTGTCTAAAAATAGAATGAATGGAATGAAGTGCCTTATGGGTCACTAGAGACATGGAAGTAAGAGTATGGGGCAACTCTGTCTTGGAACATTGTGGAGGGAATTCACGCCTCAGGTAAAGATCTGTTCAGGGCAATTTCTAGGCCCTTTCTAACTCTTAAGATTCCAGATTCAGCAATACAGGGATAATACTTCTCACAGTTAAAAAGGTGAATAAATAGTATATGTAAAAACTTCTTGCACATTGCATGGTACACAGTTGGTGTTCACTGAATGTTTTTTGCCTTATCTATAAGATAAGAATAACCCTTGCTTTGGCCTGGTACCAGTGAGATAATGAATGTAAACAGGCTATAAATATCCTTCTAATTCTTTGCAATAGGAGATGCAGAAATCTATATCTGACATCTGGCCAGGCACGATTAGGGGCATTTACTTTAGTTTGTTCACTTACAAAGGGGGACCTTGGCTTTTTAGGTAGGTAAGTAGGTGTGTTGGTTGGTTGGTTGGTTGGTTGGTTGGTTGGTTGGTTGGTTGGTTCAGCGTGGAAGGGCCTGACTTACCTGCATGTAGAATGTACAGATTTGCCTTGCTATAGCCAAAGAATGTAATGGTTAGGAACATAGACTTTTGGGGCTTCCAGCCTTCCCTGAGTAGCTGGATGACTAGGGAGTATAGCACCTCATGGGCCTCCATTTCCTCATCTGTAAAATGTTGAGGGCACCTCATTTAGGAATAATTGTGAGTAGTCAGCAAAATAATGTATGTTAAGTGCTTGGCCAGAGCATAAGCACCTAAGTGCTCAGTTAACAATAGCTGATTCTGTTGTCGTTATTTTTCACATGCTAGGAGAGAAGTTTTCCAAATGCTTCTTTGAAGGGCTACTAGATTGATCTGGAGAGAACCTTTCTTTTGTACCATTGAGAAACTCCCTTTTGAATTAGTTCCTGGTCCAAGACATAGACACTTTTTTGCAGAAACAGAATATGACGGGCAGTAAAAATAGCTGTAGCCAGACAGAGAAGCAGTCCTAGGACTGCAGGCTCCTTAAAGAAATATGGCCCTCTAATCTTTATTCTCACTGTGGCCTTTTAAAACTACCATGAGGAAAGCAAGCAGTGTTACGAGACATGACATGAGCAGGTTCTTAACAGGTCTGTATTCGATTGTCATTCTGTAGATTCTTTGCTCTGGTTCCAGATGTTGCACAGCATGCCATAGGAATGCTTTATGAAGAGGTTGTTGAATTCCAATTCTGATATTGGTGATTCACTTGGATCACCTGAATTCAGGAGTTCGAGACCAGCCTGGCCAACATGGTGAAACCCCATTCTTACTTAAAATACAAAAATTAATTGGGCGTGGTGGCAGACACCTGTAATCCCAGCTACTCGGGAGGCTGAGGCAGGAAAATTGCCTGAACCCGGGGGGCGGAGGTTGCGGTGAGCCGAGATCGCACCATTGCACTCCAGCCTGGGTAACAAGAGTGAAACTCCATCTCAAAAAAAAAAAAAAAATTAGTATCCGTGGGCCGAAATGAAGGTGTTTGCAGAGCCACACTCCTTTCAGAAGTTCTAGGGGAGAATCAGTTTCTTGCCTCTTTCAGCTTCTGGTGACTGCCATCATTTCTTGGTTCCTGGCCAGTTTCTTCTTCAGTCTTCAT
Organism: Saimiri boliviensis; assembly: GCF_048565385.1. NCBI lineage: Eukaryota > Metazoa > Chordata > Mammalia > Primates > Cebidae > Saimiri > Saimiri boliviensis. Next base: position 217,237,742 of record NC_133450.1, on the reverse strand, counting down.
ATCACCATATCTTCTACATGTTCTGTATTTCTTCTCTACTATCTTTATCAAATCTCCCTCTGCCTCTCTCTTACAAAGACACTTGTGAATGTATTTAGGGCCCATCTGTAAAGTCCAGAATAACCCCCTAACACAAGATTCTTAATTTCATCACATCTACAAATACCCTTTCCTTTATAAGGTAGCATTTTACAGGTTCCATGGATTAGGACCTGCTATCTGTGGGTTGCAATTATTCTGCTTACTACAGATGGCAATCATAAAGACTCAAAGTTGGCATATAAGGAGGGCTCCAGAAATGGAAGCCTCCTCCTTTCTCTGCATCTCTCCTATATATACTACCATGATCCTCCATTAACATTGCCCTTGAATGCCTTTCTTTTCAGGAATGTCATTATCACATTAAATGTGGGCTGCTAGAGTAATAATAATGAAAATAATAACTTTGACAGTTATCAAATGTCTATTATAGCCCACGTACTATGTTGAGAACTTTATCCCTGGGATATAGGTATTATTATCATCACCATTTAACAGATGAGAGAAATTGAAAAGTAAAGAAGATCAGTTTTTCCATAGTTCACCCAGCTGGTGTCAGAGCTAGGGTTCAAATTAGAATCTCTCTAATTATAAGAGTTCTCTAATTCATGGTATAATGATGTGCCCCCCCCCCACCTCTTTTTTAAGAGACATGGTCTTGCTGCCACCTAGGTGGAGTGCAGTGGTACAGTCATAGCTCACTGCAGCCTCAAACTCCTAGGCTCAAACAGTCCTCCTGTTTCAGCCTCCTGAGTAGCTAAGACTACAGGTGTGTGCCATCACACCTGGCTCTATAATGACGTTCTTGATTATTATACCTTGAATCTTACTCAGGAGTGAGGTTCAGATATCTGATTTCTTGTCATGGTGTCTGATTGGAACCTTCCCTGGTGGTTTATTGCACCTCTTGGCATAGCTTCACATCACAGTTCACAGGGTACTTTTTTGTCGTACCCCTGCTCTTTAGCAGTTGCTTCGTCCTGAGTAAATGCAGATTAAAGGAAGAGGAAGTGGAGAGCTGTATTCTATCCTGAATTTTCTCCTCGAGTAACTTGTTTGTTGCTGGTCAGTGAGTTCCATGACTCTGGGGATCATGATGATTTATTTATGTCCTAGCACAGGGCCTGGACACAGAATAGATGTTCTGCTAGAGTATAAACTTTACCAGGGACTTTTGTTCGCTGCTGTATTTGTGCCTTACAGCAGTTCCTGGGATAGAATAGTTGCATAGTAAATATTTATTGGCTGGATGTCTGGCTGACTGGCTTAGCTGGGTGTGGTTAGAACTTACTTACTAATAATTACAGCTGTAATGTATTGGCTATATAGCATGTGTTAGGCACTTACATATATGTTAAGTAATTCTTACCATGCTCCTGCAGGGTAAAATTGATGGGTTTATGGATGAGCAGGGTGAGGGCGATAGAGGAGTCAAAGATATTTTCTAGGGTTCTGCTTTAGGTACTGATCCAAGTATTGATGAAACCCAGGAGGAAGAGTTTAGGCAGACTGTGTTGTGGTATCTGCAACCACAGATGCAGGGACTGTTCCTGGGACAAGTTTCCAAAGATGGGTCCCCACTGTTCGCCCTTCAGCCTGGAGATAGTGGTGGTCTTAATCTACTCAGAGCAGAGTTGCTCACTTTAGGAATGGCAGGCTTAAAGCCATTATTTCTACTGTGTTCTAACTTGAACATGTTCAGTTTCTGTTCCAGATGATCGGACTGAACAACGAACCTGTCTCATTTGTGGGGACCGTGCTACAGGCTTGCACTATGGGATCATCTCCTGTGAGGGCTGCAAAGGGTTTTTCAAGCGGAGCATTTGCAACAAACGGGTGTATCGGTGCAGTCGTGACAAGAACTGTGTCATGTCTCGGAAGCAGAGGAACAGGTGCCAGTACTGCCGCCTGCTCAAATGCCTCCAGATGGGGATGAACCGGAAGGGTGAGTGATGCTTATGGCTCTCATGGCCCATCTTTCATTCATCACTTTACCTTTAGTGTCAGCTGTTATGCTTTGGAGTTACTTATTTCTCAAGCCTGCACTACATAACAGGCCTTATACTTTGTACTCCAACCCCAAAATGAATCAAACCATTCTTGCCTGCAAGAACCTCTAAACTAGATGGGAGGAAAAAAAACTAGTGAGATGTTAAGGATTTTATGGGAGTGAATGCACAAGCCTTGTGTGACCAAGAACCCACTGAAGAATCAGGTCTTGACAGGGATTAATGTACTTTACTAGTTATTTCAGGAATGATGACGGAAGTAGACATTTTGGGTGAAAAGGCGTGACGTAGGAGATTTCTGAATGTGGTATCATTTTGTTTGCTAGAACCATGGTGTACTCAGAGGCTGGGCATGCTCAGAAATCTGTGTTTGGGTTGATGAGGACTTTGGGAATTATTAAGAAGCTTCCCAAGAGCCATTAGCCTGAGATAATATGAATAAACTGATGTTTTATTCATACTAGAAGTAGGATGAATACAAAGGGCAGTTTTGAAGGATAAATTGGGCAGGGGAAACAGAAAAGCCACTTAGAAAGTTTTTAGAAGAGTCTAAAAGGAAATCTGAAGGATCTGAAGGAAGTGGGGAAGGAATGGCACAGAGAGACATTGAAGAAACTCACCTGATAGTAGCTGGTGGCATACTGAATATTGAGCAGCACCAGAAGTTGAAGTTGAGGATTTGGATTAAGAGTAATGGCCTGGCCGGGCGTGGTGGCTCATGCTTGTGATCCCAGCTCTTTGGGAGGCCGAGGCAGGAGGAACACCTGAGGTCAGGAGTTTGAGACCAGCCTGACCAATACAGAGAAACCCCATCTGTTAAAAAAAAAAAAGGGAAAAAAAGAGTAATGGCCTTCCTGGGGGCGGGGGGATGGGGGAAGCAGGGTGATTTCTCTATGAGACCATCTGAAAAGAAAGGAAAAAGCAGGGTGGGGCAAAATGTTGGCCCTGAGGTACCTGTAAAGGACACATAAAGATGTCCACCAAGGAAGTTGGATATATAGGATTGGAACTGAGGTGAAAAGTCAAGCCTGCAAACAGGCTTCATGGAGCTGCTGGCACAGAGTTGGTAGTTCATAGGTGAAATCACCCACAGAGAGAGCTTAGATACAGAAGAGAGAAGGACCAGTGTCAGAAGCCTAGAGTGGTATTCCCGTGGAGGGTGGAGAGTAGAATAGAGCAGTGCCATTCAGCAGAAAGAAGAGAGGCTCTAGCAGCAAACAGACTAGCTCTGAGACCTTAGGAAGCTCACCTTATATCTCTGATATTCAATTATCTTATCTTTAAGATGGCATGTTACTTACTCTTAAGTGTTCTTTTCCAGATTAAGTATGATAACATATATAAAATACCCAGCAAGGTTTTAGGGTTCATAGCAGCAGTGTTCAGGGATGAGGGGCTTAGTCAGATATAGTGAACTGTTCAAACTGGTTTTATAGCATTATGAATGCAGACATCCAGATGTACTCAGACTGGTTTTATTGTGTATGAGATAAGAAGGACCTTTTAAGCACTTGCCCATCATGAAGAAAGGTAAGAGAGATGTGGAAAGGTATTTAGATAAATTTAGGTGGTTTATAACTTATTTATATACTAATACTTATTGAGCATTTATTTATGTACCCTCCATATATTCTACCATGGAGTATACAGAACAACCCTGTTATTAACTATTATCCTCAATTTACAGATGCAGCTTAGGGAGGTAAAATGACTTAGCAGTAGTTAGATTAGGGGTGGTTATGTTGACAGTTAATATTTATTAGATTATAATTTTTTATTAAGCCGAGCTTGTACCTGACCACACAAACAACATACTGCTTCACGTGTCTACCATACGACGTAGCTGTTTACACATTGGAATGCCCTGTGTTTACTGGACGATGAATGTCATAGTAGGACATTTGAAGTGTTACCAAGTTTTTCCCCTGCCTCTCTTTTTAACTTGTCTTCTGACACTGTGCCTCAGGGATGCCTTATGCTGCTGTGCCTGTACTCAGATTTTTTCCCCTACTTAGAGATCTTTTCCCTTCCCTACGGCCAGTTACCTCTTACTAAAATCTTTTCCAGCCACCAATACCAAGCACTGTGGCGAAGAGAGTCTGTCGTCTTCCTGCCCTTACCCTCTTTGGTTTTGGGCTCCACTTTTCTTGTCTCCCTTTGTTGCCCTCACTGTGAATATCTGGGGAAAGCTTAGTTATTACAGATTGCCTTCTTGACTACTGTCTCTGAGTAATCATCCTGCTTATTCAGCTGGAGTGTGAGATTCTGAGGCTTCCAGTAAAACTCACCTCTTTTAGGGAAGATTAAACTTAACCTCATAACCCCTCTGACCGTAGTCAAAAGACACATGGAGTAGGAGGGATAGGGAGCTGTCTCCTTAGGATTATTTGCACGCAGAACAGGCTGACCCAGTTGCCTGGTGAAGTCGGCGTCAGGGAGAGAAACCCTGCCACCTCCTGGTTGATGCTGCAAAAGCAGGATTAAAATTGCAGTTACGACGGGAGTATTTTGGGGGTAAGGAATATTCTGTATGGACCTATGGTGGTTGACACATAATTCCGTGCATTTGTCAAAACCCATAGAACTTTACACCACAAAAAAAGTACATGTTACTACATGTGAAAATTTGTTTAATCAGCCAGGATGTTGTGGGGGTTACAGGGCAGAGGGAAAGAATGCACACTGTGACGAATGAATCTAGCCGGTGTTACAAATGAGTCACATAACCACACTTAAGGGGTTTCAGAAAAAAGGAGCTCACCTTTGAAAATGTTTTAGCTTTACTGTATACTGTAAAGCTAAAAACAAAAAGAATTATATACAAACAAAGCACTCTAGTTTGTAAAATTTGTTTCTCTCAAGGTTATGTGTTAGGAATTCTGTCACTACTTCGCTACTTCGTTTGTATAATAGAGAGTGGAACCAGCAAGTAAATACATTGTGGACAATAAGAATCAGATTTCTCACATCGGAGAAAGAAAGAAGTTATAAATCAGCCAAGGGGAAGGCTAGAGTGAGTCCCCTGGTGCTAGATTGGAATCAGCGTATCAATATGTATTCATGTTTAGATAGATAGATTTTTAAATGTATAGATATGTGTGTGGGTAGGTGAGTTAGTACACATATGTATATTTCCAAGCTCTAGCCACTGAGAGGGGCTGGAAGCAGAGACCCAGGAGCAATGAGCACACCCAGCACCCAGATCTTGGCTTCCAAATATCAATGAAAGGAGTGAGACTCATTGGAGAGCTAATCAATTCCACGGCTGGGGTAGGGGAAATATAAAATGATCCTGTAGCATATTGTGGTGCCAGCAAGTTAGGAAGTACTTTCTAAAAAAATTAAAGGAAGCATATCGAAGGGCACAGAAGCCAACCTGAAAGAGCTTCTGATGGCCAACCCTGGAACAACTTGAGCAACAATAACTGTAGGATTCGTTTATAACCCAAAGACTGAAGTAAATATCCATGAGTTTATACTGAAAGAAATAAGTGAAAAAATAAAGAGAAGTGATCATTCTTCCTCTTAAGTGAATTCTGATTAACAAATGTAGAAGGAGGCCAGGTGTAGTGGCTCACACTTCTAATACCAGCACTTTGGGAGGCCAAGGCAAGAGGATCACTTGAGCCCTGGGGTTCAACCAGCCTGGGCAACACAAGGTGACTCCATCTATATAAATATGAATATAAATGTAGAAGGGATGAGGGAAATAGAAAATCACCACTAGCGCTGGGCACAGTGGTTCATGCCTGTAATGCCAACACTTTGGGAGGCCAAAGCAGGTGGATTGCTTAGGCCCGGGAGTTCATAACCAGCCTGGACGACATGCTGACACCCCATCTCTACAAAAGAAAATACAAAAATTAGCTGGGTGTGGTGGCACATGTCTGTAGTCCCAGCTACTCTGGAGGCTAAGGTGGGAGGATCACTTGAACCTGGGAGGCGGAGGTTGCAGTGAGCCAAGATCATGCCGTTGCACTCCCGCCTGGGTGACAGACCCAAAAAAGAAAAAAAAAATCACCATTAGAACATCACAGTAATAACTTCTGCAAGCAAGATCCACTAATGGATGCTAAATAAGTGGCCTCAGTGTAAACAGAAACAGAATATTTGCATAGTCTGCAAATACATAGTAATTATAAAGGGAAAAATGGTTTATTTAGAGAATTCTGACAGGCATGACTTTAGCCAAGTAATCAAGATGAACAGTACCAATAAAACACACCAACATTGCATATACCCCCAATATGAAACGCTGAGAAGGGCACACATATATACACGCACAGAGGCTAAGTTCACTCTCAGTCTAATCCTGAGAAAACAGACAAGCCCACGTGGAGAGACAGTCTTGAAAATAACTGACATTCGACAAAATACCCATTTGAAAAGTGTTAAAGTCACAAAAAACAAGGAAAGAATGAACTGACACAGATTGGAGAAGCCTATGAAGGCATGACAGCTAAATGCAGTGTGGGATCCTGGACTGTGTTCTGGAACAATAGATAGAAGTGAAGCAACTGGAGAAATCAAAATAAAGTACTTACTTTGGTTAGTAGTTTTGTACCAAAGTTAATTTCCTAGTTTTGATGACTAGCCATGGTTATATGAAATGTTAAAAGGAGGAGAGTATATGGGAACTCCCCATACTATTTTTGCAACTCTTCTGTAAGTCTAAACTTACCTCAAAATTAAAAACAAACAAACAAACAAACAAACAAACTATTAAAAAAGTGCAGCTGCCATTTGTGGCTGGGGCTTTTTCACCTATGCGCTAGACAGCTCTCTGTTGTCCCCCATCTTTGGATATAGAACTGAGTATCTTTTCAGGCATTGTGAGACAGTGATCCTATGGCATCGCCATGTCACTTTACCAGGGTAGAAGGTGCCCCGGGACACAACACAGAGGTCTGCATGAAGCACTGAGAAGCCTCCAGGAGGGAGAACAGTTGAGTAGAATCTTAATTCAAAGTTGATGTTCCTTACCAACTTTTTTTTGCATTTTTTACGTTTTCTTTACAAACATTTTTTTGGTAGAGACCCAGTTTCACCGTGTTGCTCAGACAGGTCTTGAACTGAGTATCAAGTTTAGCTGAGCTGAACTGAGCTCAAGCAGTCCTCCCACCAAAGTGCTGGGACTATAGGTGTGAGCACCATGCCCAGCCACAGGGTTTTTGGGTTGTTGTTGTCTTTTAATTAAGACTTTAAAATTTTGTTCTGTTTTATTTTGAAATAATTTCAAGCTTACAAAAAATGTGCAGCAGTAGTAAGAATTCCCATATACCTTTTACCCAAATTCCCCAGTTGTTAACATTTTGCCACCTTTGCTTTATCATCCTATTTGTTTTACTATTTACCCTCCCCTTCTCTCCCCCTTGCTCTTCCTTCTGTCTCTCTGTCTCTCCTGCCTTCCCCACTTTCCACAGGTAAGTAAGGGTGCGTGCACCTGCGTGTGCACAACTTCTTAGCCATCTGAGAGTAAGGCATAGGCAGTGTTCCCCTTACTTCTCCCAATCACCGTACTGCTATCAAAATCAGGAAATTTAACATGACACAGTACTATCTTATTAGCAGATCTTATGCCGTTTTTGCCAGTCATCCCAGTGTCTTTTATAGCAATTTTATTTTATCTAGAAGCCAATTCAGGGAATCACATTACGTTTTTATGTCTTTTTAGTCTCTTTTAATCTGAATTGTTCCTCAGTCTGTCTTTGTCTTTATTAACATTACCGATTTTGAAGCAAATAGGTCATGTATTTTGTAGAATAGCCTTCAATTTTGGCTTGTCAGTTTCATCGCTGACAAATGCAAAAATGGCTTTTCTATGCATTTTTGGTGAGAATGCCATAGAAATGATATTGTGTCCTTCTTAGTCCATAATATCAAGAGCACATGATGTAAGTGTTTACCCATTATTGGTGGTATTAACTTGAATCACTTGGTTATGGTGATGTCACTTAGGGGAGGTGGTGTTGCCAAACTTTTCTACTTTGTTTCTGAGTATAGGCAACATGCAGAGACAGAACTATGTAAAACAGAATGGCATGTTCAAGGACTAACAAATAGTTGTCTATAGATAGGGTATAGCATTTGTGACAAGAGATGAGGATGAGGGGTCCAGAACCAGATGATAGATGGTCTTGAATGCCGTGCTAAGGAGCTTAGATTTGGCCCATACACCAAAGGTGCTATCAGCAGGTTTTGATTGGCAAGATGTAAATCTTTTAAGACCTTGATGTAATTGCCTTATTATTTATGGTTTCTGGGTTTTGTTGACTGCCTAGTGCCAAGCAAATGAATAATGATAGGCCTGAGTTCCAAAGCAGAAAAAGTATTTGTGATGCCTTCTAAGAAGATAGAAGAGCCATGGCTAGTGCTATTCTCTTTCTTAGATAAGAGTTACAGCAGAACCATTCCTGTAACATTGCACACAGGAACCATTTATTTCTGTTTTTTTGAGACAGAGTCTTACTCTGTCACCCAGACTGGAGTGCAATGGTGCAATCTCGGCTCACTGCAACCTCCACCTTTCAGGTTCAAGCAATTCTCCTGCCTCAGCCTCCTGAGTAGCTGGGACTACAGGTGCCCACCACCACGCCTGGCTACAGGGTTTCACCATATTGGCCAGACGGGTCTCGAACTCCTGACCTTGTGATTCTCCCGCCTAAGCCTCCCAAAGTGCTGGAGTTACAGACATGAGCCACCACACCTGGCCCCATTTGTTCTCTTTAACCAAATCACTGCCAGATAGACTTTAGCGTTGCTGAAAAACCTGTTAGCTCAGTGTGGCATCAAGGAACAAGCACAGCTTTAGAATCAGAAGATCTAAATTGAAACCCCAGCTCTGTCAGTTCTTCCCTGAGTAACCTTGAGCAAGTCTTTTTACGTCTCTGAGCTCCGTTTCCTCATCTCAAAAATGTATGGGAGAATATTACACCTTCCAAGGTTGTTGTGAGGATCAGATGAGGTAACATACATATGTGTAAGAACATTATAAGCTTGAAAATATGGTCCAAGTTTTTGTTTTTAACAGAGGCACTGTCGTGCATTATATTCTCCACACTTCAGGTAATTTCATGGTATCTTGATCAATTTTATCATCTCTAAATGGGCACTACTGTTTATATTAGTCTTTAAATAGCTTTTAAAAATCAAAGTTAATTTTTAAAGGCTATTTTTTACCACCTCAGTGAGTGGAAAGTTAGTATTTTTAGTGTACATCAGAATAAATGTATAATTAAGGGTTTATAAACCCCTAAAAGTATCTTATGTTTCTCTACTAGGATGCATGCATAGCAGTAGTGGAAAGAAGTCTGGTCTTAAAGTCTGATAGCTTGGGTTCCAACCCTGATTCTGCTCTTTAGTTTCCGTCTCTTCCTGCAAAATACTTTATTTCTGTGAGCCTTAGATTCATCTGTTCAATGGGAGAGATACTAATAATTTCCTCGTGAGTTATTTTACCTCAGAGAACAGTATGTATGTAACACATAGTAGAATACTATCATGTATGCGTTTTCTTATTCTGGGTGGCGGTCAAAGAAGAAGATGAGCTTTTGAATTTTAGAACAAGAGATTGGCAAGATGTAAATCTTTAAGACTTGTGACCCTTTAAATGAAAAGTAAAGTATGTTGAGTTCTTTTCACACCTCCAGGACAGTGAAAGTGAACTATTAATATATTGGGTGTTGTATTCTAGTGACAGATGTTATTATTGGAAATAGAAATACCCAAACACTGTCATTGATCACGGAACAGCAGAGAAGTGATTGTAAGGATTTTTAGATCTTGAAATTAGATTGAAAGAGAGCTCCCAGCAAGCAAGCAGCATACATTTAGCTCTAACATAGGCTATTTATGTTTCTTACTCTACATTCACAACAACTTTTTATAAAGCAGACCAACCATGTTGCCTCCACTTGGTGGAAGAAAATATGAAGACTCTAGCAAAGTTAAGAAGAGAATCATGGATTTTTAACTCAGAGGCTAGGGAGAGGGAAAGATTAGTTGCTAAGTGCTTACTTTACATGCCAGGCCCTAGGGGTTGGTATTTTAACCACACCATTTTATATAATGGAACATAAAACAAGTACCAGTACTCCTCGTTTCATTTCAGTAAACTGAAGTCCAGAGAGGTGAAGAAACTTGTTCATAATTATACAGACCAGGCAGAAACAGGATTTGGACCCTAACTTACCTAATTCTAAATTTCCTGTCAGCCTTTTAGTTACCTCTAGAAACAGGGTTATGCTTGGAGCCCCCACCTTTTAAGGCAATCAATCCTGCCTCAGGAACTTTTGAGATTACTTATGTTAATTTTTTTTTTTTTTTTTTTTTTTTTTTTGAGACGGAGTTTCGCTCTTGTTACCCAGGCTGGAGTGCAATGGCGCGATCTCGGCTCACCGCAACCTCCGCCTCCTGGGTTCAGGCAATTCTCCTGCCTCAGCCTCCTGAGTAGCTGGAATTACATGCACGTGCCACCATGCCCAGCTAATTTTTTGTATTTTTAGTAGAGACGGGGTTTCACCATGTTGACCAGGATGGTCTCGATCTCTCGACATTGTGATCCACCCGCCTCGGCCTCCCAAAGTGCTGGGATTACAGGCTTGAGCCACCGTGCCCGGCCCAATTTTTTTTTTTTTAAGTGGCAGGTATATCCTAGCAAGGCCTGCTGCTACATAATGTTGTTAGTTTATCTTTTGTCATTGTTAACCTTAACCCCTTCTAAGCTACCCTCCACAGTGGCTGTCACAAAGATTTTTGAAAAATCTCGATATGACCGCAGTGCCCCTCTACATTCCTTCTCATCCTCAAGCTCCTTAGCTAACGTTATACCCTTAGTCTGGCATTCAAGGCTGTTTATGACCTAGGCCCAATTGGCCTTTCCACCTTTATCTCATGCTGCTCTTCCCCAACATATGCTTTAGTCAGATTAAACCATTTGGAAGTTTCTAGAAAAATGAGTTTATTCTTACCTTCAACTTGATACTTTTCTGTACACTGTTGGCTCAACCTGGAGCACTCTTTTTCTGCCTTCCTAAATCCTACTTAATCTTTAAGACTCACTTCAGAAGTTTTCTTTCCCAGAAAGCTTTGCCTAATACTGCAGTCCTACTATATCTGCAAACCAGGGGTTCTTCTCTATGCCCCCATATTAAGTGTTCCATAAACAGTGATGATAACATTAGTAGTAGTTTTATTCTTAATGAGGATGATACTACTTAAAGGATGATTTTTATAGTTAGAAAATGCTAGGTAAGCTCCTTCAACTACAGAGGTGCTCTACTGACTGCCTTTGCAGGGAGAAATCATTGAGTTTAGAATTCTGATTAATGAAAAAAACAAAAAACCTGTTCTGATTCTACAAATCAAACCTAAACTTAGGTTGGGAATAAAAACTTTTATTTAAAAATGGAAATGTTCTATCCCTCCCCTAGAATTTGTTAAGACCTTAAGATGCATCATCCTGGCAGGATGTTTGTAACTGAAGGACTAGTAAACAGTGCTATCACCTTTTTTAAACATACTGAATGTACATAGTGTGTGTAGTATGTATGCAGTGCCTTGAGAACCCCAAAATACTGCTGCCTATGAAGGAGCCTGGAATAATAGAATTGTGTGCTTTGGGTCCAGAAGGACCTGTGTTTTAATCTTGGCTTTGCCAATTACTGCCTTTTGCTTTTGTCCAAGTAAGTTCTCTTTTTGTGCTAAGACTTCTGTGAGTGTGCTTCTGACTACCTTTCTTGACTTCTATTTCCTTCCAGCTATCAGAGAAGATGGCATGCCTGGAGGCCGGAATAAGAGCATTGGGCCAGTCCAGGTGAGTTCTAGGCCTCAGTCTCTGTGGTCCATCCTGGAAGCCCAGGGCTCTACTGTTCCTGAAACTGCTCACCTTGATTCTTTCACCTGCTGCTCACAAGAACCATCTTTGCTTTCATTTCTGTAAAACTGCTTTTATAGCCTGGATGTAAAAGTGCTTTGAAAATCTTAAATATTGCTCATGCATGGCTAGAAAAAAAAAAAGAATATCTTAAATGTATAAGTTAATGATTAAAGCTCTTCTTGTGATCCCTCAGCCTTTTCTAAAGATTTACAGACAGTGAACCCAGTTATGATTCTGAACCATCCAGAGGATTTTTTGATCAATCCTTAAGGTTATAGATAACTTAGCCTGGCAGAAATGAGCGAGACTGATTTGCTGTTCATGTCATCTAAAAAATATATCAGCAGAGTATTAATGTCTTACTGTAGACTAGGAATGATAATACCCCATTCAGTCCCACAGACGCTTACTGAGCTCCTACTCTTCCAAGCCCTATACTATGAACTTAGTCTAATGGGAGAGACAGATAGATCAACAGACATCATAGTAAGGTGAGAGGCAACAGAGGATGCCCAGGGACTACAGAGAGAGGGGCACCTATTCTGCTTGGGCTAGTGCCATGGTTGGGGACCAGAGACACTCAAGAAAATAGACTGTGCAAAGACCCAGTGATGAATCTTTATGACAAGGAGTTTGTTCAGTTAGGCTGGAATGTTGGGCACATGTAGTGGAGTGGCAGAAGATAAGGAAGATTCCTTGAATTTGGAATCAGTTCATTAGGGAGTGGCCTTCACCTCTCTTTGACATAGTTCCTTAGGAAAAGTCTTTGTGGGGCCAGCCTATACCACTTGTTCTTACTCATTGTTCTTACTTGCCAGCGGAAGAACTTCATGAGGGTAGAAAATTGGATCTATTTCCGCCCAACAGGTGAATGCCTTGGCACACTAGTAGGCAGAGTGCATGGCTTTGGAATTATTAATGGCCAGGAGCACTGGCACCCACCTGTATTCCCAGCACTTTGGGTGGCTGAGGCAGGAAGATCACTTGAGGTCAGGAGTTCAGAACCAGTCTGGGCAACATAGCATGATAAACCCTGTCTCTACCAAAAAAAAAAAATAAATTAAAAAAATTATTACTGTTACTGATATGAGCCAAGAGGCAACCACTAAAAGGTTTTATTTAGATTTGTCATTCTAGCAGTGGAAATGGTTTGTGAGGAGTGAGGTGAGGGTGAGTGAAATGGAGGGAGAGAGAAAGCAGTTAGAAGGGATTTGCAGAAGTACGGGCAAGAGATACAGATAATAGTTTGAAGCAGAGCAATGGCTGTGCAGATTGAGGGGAAATAATAGACCTAAGAGTTATTTGCTGCGTAAATCGATAGGATTTAGCCGGTTAAATGTGAGGGAATGAAAGAAAGGTGTTTGGAATTGTCTTGAGACATACACCGATGATGTTTGGGGGATTTCCTATCACATGCGCACAGCATTTATTCAGTCAGGCTGTGTTGACTCCCAACTCTGCTGGATTTATTCTTTTTTTCTAAACCATTTTTATTCTTGTTACTCAGGTCATATATATGTCTTATAAATTTATATTAGGTTTTTTGGTCTGGACTAATAGCTGCTCTTTTTTATTATGGTAAAAGTAAAAACCATATAACATGAAATCTACCTTTTAAACAAAATTTTAATTATACAGTACAGTGTTGTTAACTATATCCACACTCATGTGCAGCAAATCTTTCAAACTTTTTCATCTTACATGACTGAAATACTATACCCATTAGATAGCAATTCTTCATTTTCCTCTCCCTTTGCCCATGGCAGCCATCATTCCACTTTCTGCTTGTAAGAGTTTTACTACTTTAGATGTCTCATAAAGTAGAAGCATGCAGTATTTGTGCTTCTGTGGCTAGTTTATTTCACTTTATTTTTTAAAGGTGTTTTATGTTTATACCATATTTTCTTATGCATTTCTGTCATCAGACACGTTGTTTTCACTTCTTGACTATTTTGAATAATGCTGCAGTGAATGTGGAAGTGCAAGTGTCTCTTCACAATCCTGATTTCAGTTCTTTTGGATAAATACCCATAGATGGTATTGCTGGATCATATGGTGGTTCTATTTTTAACTTTTTGAGGAACCTCCATGCTGTTTTCCATAGTGATTACACCATTTTACATTCCCACTAACAGTGCACGAGGGTTTCCATTTCTTTACATCCTTGCCAGCACTTGTTATTTTCCAGACTGGTTTTTTGGTTTGTTTCTGTTTTTTGTTGTTGTTGTTTTCTTTTTTTTTTTTTTTTTTTTTTTTTTTTTTTGAGACGGAGTTTCGCTCTTGTTACCCAGGCTGGAGTGCAATGGCGCGATCTCGGCTCACTGCAACCTCCGCCTCCTGGGTTCAGGCAATTCTCCTGCCTCAGCCTCCTAAGTAGCTGGGATTACAGGCACGCGCCACCATGCCCAGCTAATTTTTTGTATTTTTAGTAGAGACGGGGTTTCACCATGTTGACCAGGTTGGTCTCGATCTCTCGACCTCGTGATCCACCCGCCTCGGCCTCCCAAAGTGCTGGGATTACAGGCTTGAGCCACCGCGCCCGGCTTGTTGTTGTTTTCTTTTACATATAGTAGACATCCTAACGGAAGTGAGGTAATATCTTCAAGTTTTGGTTTACATTTTCCTGATGATAATTGATATTGAGCATCTTTTCATATACCTGTTGGCTATTTGTATGTGACCATTCTTCGGAGACATGTCTACTCAAGTTTCTTGTCCATTTTTCAATGGATTTTGTTTTGTTTTGTTTTTGTTATTGAGTTACGGGAGTTCCTTGTATATTGTGGATGTTGACCCTTTATCAGATGTATATGGTAATGTGTTCTCCCATTTCATAGAGTATCTTTTTACCCTGTTGACTGTTTCTTTGGTTGCACAGAAGCTCTTTAGTTTGATGTAGTCACACTTGGCTGTTTTTGTTATGTTATCTGTACTTTTGGTGGTATATCCAAGAAATCATTGCCAAGACCAGTGTTATGAAGATTTTCCCCTGTGTTTTCTCCAAGTTTTTTAGTTTTATGTCTTACATTTAAATATTTAGTCAATTCTGAGGTTGACTTTTGTGAATGGTATAAGGGTTCAACATCTTTGAGGGGGTGTGGATATAGTTTTCGCAGCACGATTAGTTGAAGAAAGTATCCTATATGTGGTGGTAGAAAGCCTCACAAAGGAGATGACATTTGGGGGTTTTTTTTGGTCTGGTTTGGTTTTGTCTTCTTTTGAGACAGGGTCTTGCGCTGTCACTGAATCTGGAGTGGGTTGGTGCGATCGTGGCTCACTACAGCCTCAGTCTTCTGGGCTTAGGCCAGAATCTCTTGCCTCAGTCTCCTGAGTAGCTTGGGACTATATCGGCATGCACCATCATGCCCAGCTAAGTTTTGTATTTTTTGTAGAGACAGGGTTTCACCATGTTGCCTAGGCTTCTCTTGAACTCCTGGGCTCAAGCAATCTGCCCTCCTCAGACTCCCAAAGTGTTGGGATTACAGACATGAGCCATCATACCTGGCAGGAGGTGACATTCGAATTGGATCTTGAAGGGCCAGTAGGAGATTGTCATTGAGGAGTGGTATTTCAGGGTTAGGAAAGAATAACCTCAAGGACAAAAAGGAGTTGAAAGAACCTAGAGGCTTCATGGCTTGAGAGTAGTGTGAATGAGCAGGAGGAGGGCCACAAAGGGCCATGGTGCCAGTAAGGAAGCTGTGCCATCCTAAGATTAGTGAAAGGCCCGGAGTATGGGGGTGGAGGAGAGGGAATCTAGGTTTCTGGGAAATCCTATGAGATTTAAATAAGCTCTCAGTCCTGAAGAAAGAACAGCGTCTTGAGCACCCAGTCTAACGTATCTCAATTCCTTGTCAAAAGATTTCAGAAGAAGAGATCGAAAGGATCATGTCCGGACAGGAGTTTGAGGAAGAGGCCAATCACTGGAGCAACCATGGTGACAGTGACCACAGCTCCCCCGGGAACAGGGCTTCAGAGAGCAACCAGCCCTCACCAGGCTCCACACTGTCCTCCAGGTGAGCTTCAAGGCAAACCCACGATAATCATTTAGGGATCCCCCACCAAGGGAAGACCCACAAGAAACCTCTGGCTGAGTATCCCTGCCAGGCTGTCTCAGCCATTGTACTGTTGCTCCCTCAGACTCTTGAAGTAGGGGTCAGGATGATTGAAAACAGTGTTTCCCAGCCCCTTTTATGCTAAAGACCTTGAAAATGTCAGTGGTCTCTTCTGCAGACTGATAAAGTACTGTATCTTCTATCCATGCCCATGCATTCTTCACCTAACAGAATAACATTTTAAATGTGTCTATTTTCCCTCATTTATCATTGAAAT
This sequence comes from Saimiri boliviensis, assembly GCF_048565385.1. Taxonomy (NCBI): domain Eukaryota; kingdom Metazoa; phylum Chordata; class Mammalia; order Primates; family Cebidae; genus Saimiri; species Saimiri boliviensis. Next base: position 217,221,488 of record NC_133450.1, on the reverse strand, counting down.
AAACTTCCTTGACAGTTTTGAACTAAAACTATAATTTCTCTGCCTCACAAGAGTCAATGTTTTTCACTTTATAAATTTTAAGAAACATCGAAGGCTTTTTAAGCCGGTCAAATTTGCTGCTATCAGAAAATACAAACTTAGAAACTCTTGGTTCAAGCATATCTTTAGTTAGTTGTCAAGTGTGAAGTAGAGCCTTCAGCTATTAGGGAAGGTTTCCTTTCTCCAGAAATCTTTCTTGTAGGATATGGGTTGACAAACTTTTTCTGCAAAGGCCAGATAGTAAATATTTCAGCTTTCCAGGCCTGATGGTTTGGATCTCCACTTCTCCATTCTGCCTTTTTAGTATGAGAACAGCTGCGGCCATGGACACTGTGTGAAGCAGTGAGCATTGCTGTGTTCCAGTAGAACTTCATTTGCCAAAATAGACAGTGGGCTGGATTTAGCCTACAAGCCAAAATTTGCCAACCCCAGTTATAGGAGAAATTCCCAGCAGTAATATAAACGCCCACTTTGCCATCATAGTCTACAAGTATCTGTTAAAAATACTCTCTAGGCATGGCACCTACACAAAGAATTCATTCAACCAGTATTCACCTACTCTGCCATGCACTGAGTGTCCAATGGTGACCCCAATATTTGTGTAGAGTCCTTGTCTCACAGACGGGAATCCAGTAGGAGAAACACGAATGTAACTATTAATTTTGTCCCCTGGCTTGATGAAGACACAGACCTGATGGCCAAAGAATACCTCAAGTCACCTTCTGGCTCATTTCCTGTGAGTAATTACTAGATTTGCCATGGCTCCGTTTGACGCAAGACTTTTCTCTCCAGCAGATCTGTGGAACTAAATGGATTCATGGCATTCAGGGAACAGTACATGGGAATGTCTGTGCCTCCACATTACCAATACATACCACACCTTTTTAGCTATTCTGGCCACTCACCACTTCTGCCCCCACAAGCTCGCAGCCTGGATCCCCAGTCATACAGTCTGATTCACCAGCTGTTATCAGCTGAGGACCTGGAGCCATTGGGCACACCCATGTTGATTGAAGATGGGTAAGTGAGCTCCACCCTTCCTGGCCCCTTGCAGTCTCAAAATGTCCCTCCCTCACACCCACCTGTGTCCCTGGCTGCTATACCTTTGGCTTCAGAATGAGTTGGGGGGATAATGACTCAAGCCTCAGGACAAACCCGTGCTTAACTTTGAAGCCAGTGATCCCTTATTGTTTCCTTAAGTATTTTATTCTCATAGAGGTGAGGTTACTTTTCAGTTCCTATGGAATTAGGATAGAAGGGCCTTTGTTTATGCTTGGGCCTGGGTAAGCCAGGTACTGGGATGGATCTGAGCACTTCCAGGCTAGAGATGAGTAGTAATTCTGGGGATAGGCATCTATCAAATATAGGCTCCTTCACAAAGCCCTGGCTGGTTGTGGCCCGTCTGCAACCCTCACCAACATCCCCATGGCTAGGATGGTGGCACGTCATCACTTTAGGTGCAGGCTTGAGTGGATAGAAGGAATATTCTTTCGGTCTTTAGTCAGCTCTACCTGAGGAGATGATAATTCAGCCTTTGGTCTACCCATTGCTGCATCCATTACTCCTTTGGCCTAGAGCATAAGCAGTTTGAGTGTTACCATGCTTAGACCTCCCAGGAAGGTTTCTTAAGCTAGTCTCCAGTTTCAGAAGAGGAGATTAAACTATTCACCCACAAGGAGGCCACACAAACCCTTTATAAATCTAGATGTAGGAAGCTGGGCCTGGTGGCTCATGCCTGTAATCCCAGCACTTTGGGAGGTATAGGTGGGCAGATCACAAGGTCAGGAGTTTGAGATCACCCTGGCCAACATGGAGAAACCATGTCTGTACTAAAAATACAAAAGTTAGCTGGGCATGATGGCATGCACCTGTAAACCCAGCTACTCGGGAGGCTGAGGCAGGAGAATCACTTGAACCTGGGAGGTGGAGGTTGCAGTGAGCCAAGATTGCACCACTGCACTCTAGCTCTTGGCAACAGAGCAAGACTCTGTCTCACACACACAAAAAAAAGTTAAATGGAGGAGTGTGAGGAAAAGTGTTGCCAAGGGGCCTTGAGAGAAAGAAAGCTGGAACTCCTGGGTCTGTGGTCTCAGAGGCCCTTTTTATTCCAGAGTTGAGAGATGCCCTGCTACTCTGCCCAGCTTTAGCTTAAAGGAAAGGCTGAGCAATCCTGGTTCCTGAACTCACCACCAGGGGGTGGAGTGAGAGCAGGGAAAGCTTCTGAACTTGTTCTGTTCTCTTCAGTGGTCTGGATGTGAGGCTTATTTTTGTACCAATTCCTTTGTTGGGTGGGCATCAGAATTAGAATTAGAATTCCATTGCTAAAACTTGAACAGGAGTGACTGGGATTTTCTCTAAGACATGGAACATCAGAGGACACCAACAATAAAAGTCATATTCCCTGTCAATTGCACACTTTTTTTTTTTGAGACATAGTCTCGCTCTGTCACCCAGGCTGGCGTGCAGTGGCACTGTAGCTCACTGAAACCTCTGCCTCTTGGGTTCAAGTGATTCTCCTGCCTCAGCTTCCCAAATAGCTGGGATTACAGGCACAGGCTGCCACTCCTGGCTAATTTTTGTACTTTTAGTAGAGACGGGGTTTCACCATGTTGGCCAGGCTAGTCTTGAACTTCTGACCTCAAATGATCCACCTGCCTTCGGCCTCCCAAAATGCTGGGATTACAGGCATGAGCCACCGCGCCTAGCCAATTGCACACATTTCTAAGCCTTTTATTTCCTCAGCAGCCTTTCCTCACCAGACTCACCTCTCCAACCCTGGGCTTGCTACTGGCCTCAGCCCTGCCCCTATATCAGAAAATCACATTGGATAGAACTGGAGACCGTGGGCATGGAGCAAGGAGCCCATTGCCAGGGACCCTTTGTGCCCTTGGGACTAACTTCTTTATGTGCCCTCATCCTCACCCTCTGGCCAATGGAAGTGACTTTCCCTGTCCCTTCCCCTCAGATACTCTGTGACACAGGCAGAACTATTTGCCCTGCTTTGCCGCCTGGCCGACGAGCTGCTCTTTAGACAGATTGCCTGGATCAAGAAACTGCCTTTCTTCTGCGAGCTCTCAATCAAGGATTACACGTGCCTCTTGAGCTCTACGTGGCAGGAGCTAATCCTGCTATCCTCCCTCACTGTTTACAGCAAGCAGATCTTTGGAGAGCTGGCTGATGTCACTGCCAAGTACTCACCCTCTGATGAAGAACTACACAGGTGAGGGCTCCTGACTGGGGAGGAAATCCCGAACAACCAAACCATTGTTATCCCTGCAAGGCAGAGTCGCCTGGCCTTTCAGAGGGCAGGCATTGCACCACATAGGCCTGGGTTTGAACCCTCACTCTGCCACTGACTAGATTTGTGACCTTGGCACGGCTTCTGATCCTCAGGTTCTGAACTGGTAAAATGGGGTGATAACAGAATTTCCCTAATAAGATGGTTTTTAGGAATAAATCTTATACATTCAAGCTTAGCAGAGTGCTAAGCTGTAATTTATTTTTATTTTTTATTTTATTTATTTAGAGCGTGTGTGTTTGTGTGTGTGTGTGTGTGAGGGAGGGAGAGAGAGAGAGAGAGAGAGAGAGAGAGAGAGAGTGAGTGTCTCGCTGTGTCGCCAGGCTGAATGCAGTGGTACAATCTCGGCTCACTTCAACCTCCGCCTCCTAGGTTCCAGTGAGTCTCTTGCCTTAGCCTCCCGAGTAGGTGGGACTCCAGGTGCACGCCACCACGTCCAGCTAATTTTGGTATTTTTAGTAGAGATGGGGTTTCACCATGTTGGCCAGGATGGTCTCTATCTCCTGACCTCAGGTGATCCTCCCGCCTCAGCCTCCCAGAGTGCTGGGATGACAGGTGTGAGCCACTGTGCTTGGCAGCTGTAATTTTTTTTAAATTAATTTATTTTTTGAGACGAAGTCTCACTCTGTCACCCAGGCTGGAGTGCAGTGGCTCAGTCTCGGCTCAACTGCAACCTCCACCTCCTGGGTTCAAGTGATTCTCCTGCTTCAGCCTCTCAAGTAATTGGGATTACAGGCACCCGCCACCACGCCTGGCTAATTTTTATATTTTTATTAGAGATGGGGTTTCACCATGTTGGCCAGGCTGGTCTACAACTCCTGATCTCAAGTGATCCACCCATCTCAGCCTCTCAAAGTGTTGGGATTACAGGCGTGAGCCACTGTGCCCAGCTGATTTGTATTATACTTGGATTTCTGAGATAACGCATCCAGGAAACAAAAATCTGAATTCTGCCTACAAGGTAAGAGGGCTTTGAACTGGAGTTTACAATCCAAGAAAGAGACCTAGAGGTGATTTTAGTACCTATTGTGTGCACTAGGTAGATATTTTTGATTGTCTGCTTTCTTTCTCACAGCCTCCAGCCTCATAGGTGTTTGTGCCTATTTTATAGATGAGAAAACTGCAGTTCAGAGAGACCTCCCCTTAAGGGTTTGGGATTTGAATGCAGAGCCATAGATTTGAGCATATGCCTGCCTGACTGAAAAGCTTAGTTTCTTTGATTCTGTCTGAGATGTGGTGAGATGTTGAAAGCATGGGACTAAAAGACTGAGCTGTTCTGTTAGTCATTTTCTGTCATAAAATTTTATCCCAGCTGACCAGTATCCTTACAGCCTCCCTGTCCAGAGTGGGTCCTCTCCCTGCTGCTCTGGGGCCTGTCCAAGCACACTTTTTACTCATTTACTCTGCAGAACTGGAGCACAGGGTGACCATATTTTCTGACTCCAAAATCAGGACAAATGATCTGCTGAGATGACTTTCTGGCTTGCTAATTTATCCATATGAAAAGTCTTATAATGCTTAATTTGTATTTAAATAGACATTTCAATAAATGACTTTTATTGTACAGTTCAAAATATTGGAAGTCATGGGATTCCAGGGCACCAAGAAGAAAAGAAAAGGTGCCCCCCTCCATGAAAGCTGGAGAGTAGAAAGTAGCAGCCTTCACAGTTTTCTTCACAGAATGGGGGTCCATCTCCCCCCCGCCACCTAGTTGTGGCATTAAGACAAGCCAAGGCAGGCCGGGTGTGGTGGCTCAAGCCTGTAATCCCAGCACTTTGGGAGGCCGAGGCGGGTGGATCACGAGGTCAAGAGATCGAGACCATCCTGGTCAACATGGTGAAACCCCGTCTCTACTAAAAATACAAAAAATTAGCTGGGCATGGTGGCACGTGCCTGTAATCCCAGCTACTCAGGAGGCTGAGGCAGGAGAATTGCTTGAACCCAGGAGGCGGAGGTTGCGGTGAGCCAAGATCGTGCCATTGCACTCCAGCCTGGGTAACAAGAGCGAAACTCCGTCTCAAAAAAAAAAAAAAAAAAAAAGAGACAAGCCAAGGCTCAAACGAAAAGCAGTACTCCAAGACCTGCAAGGGCCCTTGGCACAGCTAGGGGAGGGAGGAGCCAGCTTGCCCACTCTCTCCCCTTGTTTTCTAATATTTCCTTATTAATGATGCTTACTGGCTTCAGTGTGATCTATAAATGACAGCGTTTTGAACCCAGCTGACACTTTGTCTGGTAAACAGAGCTATCTGATTTTGCAGATGACCTAACCCCTTGTCCAGAGCTTCTAATTCATTGTTTCCATCAAATTCCTGTCTCCTACTCCATAACTCTGCTCCATAGGGGTGTTTGGATAGCAGTCAGCCTGCTCTGATGTTGTCAGGGTTTGCGGAGCTGGCCCAGGGAGCCCAGCCTCTCTAGGTGCTGGAATCTACGAGTGCAGCCTGAGGCTACAGCATCAGCCTTTGGACTCCACTCCCAAGTAATAGGTTTGCCCGGGCCCTCTGCAGTAGGCAGGGGTCACTGGCAGTACAGGTTCTCTTTGGCTTTGAGCTTCATAAGGCATCCCATCTCACTGTAGCCAGTCCCTTAAACCCCAAGACCAAGGCAAAGGTCAATAACAGCTGAAGTAGTGAGGAAACGTTTCCTTCCTACTACGTTGGAATTTTTCTAATCAAGGAGGATCTAAAGCTGTACCATTCACTATAGTAGCCACTAGCCTCACGTGGCTTTTAAAATGTAAATTAATTGAAATTAGAAATTTAGTTCTCATTTTCACCAGCCACATTTCCAGCACTCAGTAGCCACAGGGCTAGTGGCTACTAGTACAAATAAAGATCATTTTTATCATCACATAAAGTTTTATTGAACATTGCTGTTTTAGAACATATGTTGCTGCTGAGCTGTCAAGTGGGTTCTGAGAATAGGAAATGGATTTGTTGTTGGGACTCTACTGTGGAATCCATCGATGGAAAAATAACAGTTAAACATGTTAGTTCTGATTCCATGACCATTTACTGAGTATCTATGATTGTGTGTTTTGTGGGGAGGAAGTTGGGATCACAGGTGATGCAGACATGGTTTCTGATTCAGTCCCTATCCTTCATTTAGGGGACTGGGAGGCAAAAAGGAGCAGACACAACTTACAGTGCAGGGTTGTGTTGGTGGAGATGGAGGGGCATATGAAGAGAACTGTACAAGCATAGACTGTGGACTGAGTACCTCTGTGTGCAGGGCCAGGGAAGGCTTACCAGAGGATCAGACATTTGAGCTACACCTTGAGTGGGAATTTCTAGGCCCCTAGTAGAGAACAAGAAGGAAGGCAGGAGATAACACAAAGTCCTAGAACTTAGAGATCCTAGATGATTGCTATGTGCAGGGAATCAAAAACAATTCTGTGGATTTAAGGTATAAAGAGAATGTATGTATCTAAGAGAGACAGAGAAATGAGGGGAGAATTGACTAGAGAGAGATACGGTCAAGACAGGTCATAAAAGTGCTCAAATGTCAATCTAAATAATTTGGGGTTTGTCGTGTAAATAGTATTAAATCTTGGGAAGTTTTTAAGTGGAAGAATTACACAGGTTACATTTTAGAAAGATCTCTGTGGCAGTAAAGTTCAGGATGGATTGGCCTGGACAAGACTGGAGCACAGCGCTGAGCAGGAAGGAGACTGTTCCATAGCCTAGGTGAAAGAGAACAAGGCCTGGACAAGGCAGCAGTGATTGTGGAGACAGAGGGAAGCACAAAGCCAAGAGACGTCAAGGAGACAGTCAGTGGGACTTCAGTGAGTGGAAAATGTTGATGATGCTGCTGGTGTTTTTGGACTGACGAGGCAGGTAGGCACCAATTTTCTTAGCTAGGAAGAAGGAGCAGGGAAGAACAGGATGGAGATGAGCAACTCTTTGGTTTAGGTGTCTGTGGGGTCTCAGAGGCGTATAGGACTGCCTAGGAGGTCGTAGGAAGTGGAAGAACCTCTAGAATCAGGCTAACCACTGGAAAGCAGTAACCGCTCTGCTGGAAACCCAGGCTGTGGAGTCTGTAATTGGCCGTAGTGCTCTCCTACCTTGCCTGCTACTGCCTTGCTCCCACTCCCCCAGACGGCCTTTACTTCTTCACAACTCTTGAGTGCAAGTGAGTTCCTGCTGTCATGGAACGGCTTTTCCCAGATGATACATGACCACCTCCTTTTCTCTTCTCAAATATTGAATCAAATTTATGGTGCCCATATTCCTTAATCAGACTGTTATCAGACAGTGAACCGGGTGAATTTGATTTAAAGCAGATTGTAGCACCAGCCAGTGACTGCTCCTGGCCCTAATCAAGACTCCTCTCAGGAGAGGATGCCTTGAGCTAGATGGGCTTTAATGGGCACTTCTATCTCATGAGCACCAGCCCCATTTTGCCAGATCTCTGGAAAGTTGCCTCCCAGCTTCCCTGCCTAACCATAAGGCTCAAGAAACAGATGTTTATTTTTGCTACAATAATGGGAGAGATGATGATGATGATGCTATTTGTAATGATAACAGCTGACAACTATTTTATTATGCCAAGTTCTATCTTAAGTGCCTTACATACATTATTTGTTGAATTCTCACTGCTACCTTGTGTGACTGGCACTAATATTATCCCCATTCTAGAGATGAAGAGCATGAGTTTCAGAGAGGTAAAAAGGCTACAAAGCAAGAGAGAGATGGAGCTAAGTTTATCACCTGTATCTGTTGTGCTCCAATGCCCAGCCTCTTTAACATTGCTTTATACTAAATTCTTATTTTCCCAGAGCATTTTCAAAAGGTTTGACTTTCTGGAATTTGTCCTGAAACTACAGTCTTAGTTTTCATCTTGGAGTCTGTACATGGGTGCTGAGAAGGCAGTTTCTCTAAGGCTGTGGCTCATAGTCACTCCTGGGAGTAGGTGCATTTAGATGAATGAAAAAGAGACAACTGGGTCTCTCAGTCCACTTAATGGGACATAACTTACATAGTGTCAGCTTCAATTGCAGACTGAATGGTCCAGTGGTTTGGGGGATCCTGGCAGGAATGTTTTCCTTGCCCCAGCATGCTTGTGTAATGGGAACCTAGAAGAAGAATGGGTGTGTTTGTCCAGCTCTCTGGCTTTGAATGCTGATAATTTGTAGACAGTGAATATGGGGCATTAGAACTGTGGAGTGGGCAGATGTGGAGGAGGCACGGCTGCAGGCCCATGGAACAGAGAACAACTTTGTTTATCAAGGGGTGGGATGCGGGGTGTGGAGGAAAGCTTTGCAGTCAGGCTGTGGAGACTGAGTGGGGGCTGCTGGGCTGGCTGCCAGCCCCCACCACTGCTGGGGGTCCATGGTGTCTCCCTGTTGTAGAAATGTTAGGAAAAGAGGGATGTGCCGTCCCCAAGAGAAAGGGCAGATTTAGGGCGTATGGACAGGCTAGGCACTTGGGAACTCCTTTGTGTCCCTCAGGTCAGGACTCAGCCAGGAAGAGGTTTGGCACTCCTGGCTAAGTGTCTGGCTGATAGCCACACACCTGCAGGGTCTGCAGTGCCAGAGTGAACACTTGGGGCAAGGGGTTGCTGATTAAAGGACAGAGCATTATCTTTGCTTGCTACACGACTCGGTCACCAGACAGATGCTGACACTGCCTCTCCCCTTGCATCCTCCTTTTTTATGCCCTCTACCATTTCCTTACCTCTCCAGGCAGAGAATGAAGGAAATTGGCAGTAAAGACCTTTTTTCCCCTCTCCAGAACGTAAATAGCTAGCAGAGCACTATGATGAAGAGTGGTCTTACTCCCAGGATCACCGCCTCCTGCAAGTCTTAGCATCTTGGAGGCACTGCAGGGGCAGTACTATGCACTGTAGCAGACCTGATGTCCTCCCAGGGCTGGGCCCTGCTCTGAGTTGCTGTGGGAGCACAGCACTCCTGAGGTTCCCTAGTGGTAGTATGTAGTTAGCCTTTTCCAGGTAGCAGCTAAGAACAAGACAGGATCAGGGGTAGGCAGTATAGTACTTAGAACTAAGTCCATAGTCTTGGAATTAGAAAACCTAGTTTGAACCCTGGCCTTACCACCACTCCCATTTAGTTTCCATGCAGCCTTGGACTAGTCACCTCTTTTTCTGCTTCTCCATCCCTAACATGGAGGTGAGGCGCATAGTATCCTTCCAGGTTATCAGGAGGGTCAAGTGTAAGAATGTGTATGAAAAAGCCTAGCACATAATAGAGACTCAGTAAATATCCTCCCTGAGCCTTCATTTCCATATGTGAACAAAGGGGGTTGTGATTCGTATCCATTCTGTGAATTTATTGGGACTATCAATAGGATTAAATGTATGTGGAATACTTAATGTGCCTGGCAGATAGCAAACACTCAACAAATGGTAGAATGGTAGAAACAGTATTATAGAATGGTGGTTATTGTGGTTATTCAATATGAATCTGTCTATCAGCCAGGATTGGAATGTATCAGTAAAGTTGTAAAAGCCATTAGACCAGGTTCAGAGAAACTGAGTCAGCCATAGTAGCTCAAATCAGCAAACTGAAAGAAACCCCAGCTTATACTGGGAGCCATGCCAAGGCCGAAGGTCAGAGTTGCAGATTGCATGTACAGTCAGTCATCTCTCAGTATCCGTGGAGGATTATTTCCAAGACCCCCATGGATACCAAAATCTGTAGATATTGAAGTCTTTTATATAAAATGGTGCAATATTAGCATATAACCTACGCATATCTTGCTGCATATTTTAAATCAGCTCTAGAATTCTTCGAATACCTGATGGAATATAAATGATGTAAATGCCATGCAAAGAGTGATTACATTGGTTTTGGTTGGGGGGGAATTTTTGTTTGTTTCTTTTTGTAATAGTTATTACATTGGTTTTGGTTTGTGGGGGATTTTGGGGGGTTTTTGGTTGATTGGTTTTTTTGTTTGTTTTATATTTTGAGACAGGGTCTCCCTCTATTGCCCAGGCTATAGTGTGGTGGTACAGTCATAGCTCACTGCAGCCTCAACCTCCCACGCTCAGGTGATCCTCCCACCTCAGCCTCCCAAAGTGCTGGGACTACAGGTGTAAGCCACCACACCCAGCCATTATTCTGTATTTTTAAATTTGTCTTATTTTTTATTGTTGGATAATAATTGTTGGAGGGTTAAAGTTTTTTAGAAAAATATTTTTGATGCAGTTGGTGGAACCCACTGCTGCTGAGGCTCCCCTTCATGCTTAAAAAGGGCAGGGACCTCTGGCCCCAACCAGAGCCAGGCTTTCTCCAAGCAAGAGAAAGTGTCCTGCTTGTCCAGGAAGTCAAAGCCTACAAAGCCTTCAGAGTTAACACACAAAGCAGTAGAGTCCAGAAAGCAATAGTTCATCCCCAGGTGTTGTGGACCCTACTCAGATAGGGCCTTGTTGGCCTGGCACAGGGTTTTAGTGTGCACATCTGAGGATGTCACCAGGAAGCAGACCTGAAGCTAAGAATCTTCTCCTTGTGACTGAGTTATATCAGGCCTTCTGGGACCCTCCACCCACTAGCTAGTCCACTGCTTGAATGACTCAGGCCAGACTTGACCTCATCTTTTGTAAATTCCTGCTTCCTGGTTAAGTGTTTGCCTCCTTGGTTTGATGGTCTCTCCATCTCTGGTGTGAAGTATACCCAAAACATTAATCCCCTGGGGGGACCTAGCCTGGGGCTCTGTTGCCTAAAAGTTGGTCTTTCTCCAGAGAGCTCACTCCTAGCCCAAAGTAAGGAGTATGGGGGCTTCGAGCCCCTCTGCTAGGGTACACCACCCTAGATATTGGAAAAACCAAGGCCTTGGGTTCAGGTTCTAGGTTCCCACTCTGTCACCAATTAACTGTGTATTTGTAGACCAGACCCCTCCCTTCTTTGAACTTCAGGTGCTCATCTGTACATTGGTGATGATTATGTCACCCAGGTCATAGGGTTGAGAGGATTAAACATGATAACGCTCATAAAGTGACTCATGTAACCACAGAGGCTGGCATGATACAGAAACTCAGTTAACATTTTACTCCCTCCCATCAAATTCAGGGATGCCAATAACAATTTTCATTGTGCATAACCTCAGCTCTGCTGGAAGCAGTTAACATAAGCAAATACAATCAGCAGCTTTTCTTGGAGTGTGGTAGAGGCTCACATAGAGTCACCATGGTAGCTGCCATTGATGCCAGAGGCTGCGTCTCAACAATAGCTGTATCTTAATAATGTTGTACTTCTCCAGACATTTACACATTTATTATTTTTTTTTCTTCAAACCTAAATGCCACAATCTCTGTAACCCAGACCTTCTTTGGCTCTTGTTAGCCCAAGAATGCAAGTTCCTCAAAGCATAGAGGGGTCAGGTGACCTTGCCAAGATCTCATAGCCTGTGTGTGATGGAGATGAGTTTGAACCTAGATTGACCCTGCCTGGCCTTGGGAAAAGCAGCTTGCATGAGCTGTGTTGGCCTGTAGACAAAGAATGGATCTGCCTGTACTTCACAAGTGGCTTTGGATCCAATTTCCCCCAAGCTCAGCCTGTTTCCTGTCTTAGATACCTGAAGGAGCTGCATGAGCTCTCTGGCTGCCCTTTCTTGGTCCCTACTGGTGTCACAGCCCACTGTTAACACCTGTGTCTGTTCCCCAGATTTAGTGACGAAGGGATGGAGGTGATTGAGCGGCTCATCTACCTCTATCACAAGTTCCATCAGCTAAAGGTCAGCAATGAGGAGTATGCTTGCATGAAAGCAATTAACTTCCTAAATCAAGGTGAGTGGCTGGAATGGGCAAAAGGGACCTTTGCCTTGGTAGGGGGTGTAGGGGGCAGTGAGTATTTGCCCTCCGGTTTCACCCCTCCTTACCCTCAGGATTGTCACACAGAATCCATCGTACCATCTGGGTTTCAATCCTGGAAGACCTGTGGACCCCTTGTCATCACCCTGACCCTTTATAGCACTGGGAATGAGAGAACACTTTGGATTTTTTTTCTTCAGACCTAAATGCCACAATCTCTATAACTCATAGAGGAAGGAAAAGGATTTGCTTTGTTTAGTCAGTTTTAATGCATTTACACACAGACACCAAGGACAGTACATGCGTCATTTTAAATATGTACCAAGTTTACCAGTGACTGAAGAAGAACAGAGTGACTGATGAAACTGTTGGAGATAAGGCCTCTGACAGGCTGGCAGTGGTTCTGACAGCCCCTTCAGGGCAGAGCAGGGATGCACAAATACACACAGATACACACACACACCCACACACACACACACACCCCAAGCATGGCTTTTAATGGGGTGCACAAATACACACCCCCACACACACACCTCCCAAGCATGGCTTTTAATGGGGTGCACAAATACACCCCAAGCATGGCTTTTAATGGGGTGCACAAATACACACACCCCAAGCATGGCTTTTAACGGGGTGTACAAATACACTAAGTATAGCTTTTAATGGGGTGCACAAATACACACAGATACACACACCCAAGCATGGCTTTTAATGGGGTGCACAAATACACACACCCCAAGCATGGCATTTAGTGGGGTGCACAAGTACACACACGCACCAAGCATGGCTTTTAATGGGGTGCACAAATACACACACACACACACACCCCAAGCATGGCTTTTAATGGGGTGCACACACACACACACACAAGCATGGCTTTTAATGGGGTGCACGCGCGCACACACACACACACACACATATCAAGCTTGGCTTTTAATGAAAAGAATGTCGATGTGATTTATGTGGAATATTACCTGCAAAGTGGCACTTGGCAGCTGCCTGTAAAACCAGCATAGGGAGGAGGTTTGTATTCTCTTTTTTTCCAAAGTAGCTAATGAGTACTCTGCTCCCATAGCGGCACTGGGCTGTTCTGCTGCCTGTGGCATTGCAGGTGCCCTCGTCCTGTGTCCTGTCTCCACTCCAGAGCTCCTCTCCTCTTTGCCCACTCTCCTCCTGCTTCTGCACAATTCATCCATTTATTTATCTGGTGTTCTGCATGCCTATCTTAGGCCAAGCCCTGTGCTGAGCATAAAAGACATTGAAAAAACTTAGACCCCAGATCTCTGGCCTCAAGAAGTATGCATTCTGATGGCACTTGACATATTGCTTGCGCCTCAGATTGGGGAGAGCAGTAGCAACTTCTTGAAGGAGGAGAAATCTGAGCTGGGCCTCAAAGGCTGGGTAAGATTTACATATAGAATATTTTTGTTCATATTCTATATATAAAAAAGGGGTGTGTGTGTGTGTGTGTGTGTGTGTGTGTGTGTGTATATATATATAGAGAGAGAGAGAGAGAGAGAGACAGGAGAGAGAAAATATGGAGGGGCCAGGCACAGCGGCTCATGCCTGTAATTTCAACACTTGGAGAGGCCAAGGCAGGAGGATCACTTCAACCCAGGAGTTTGAGACCAACCCAAGCAACATAGACCCCATCTCTGCAGAAAATTAAAAAAATTAGTTGAGCATGATGGCACACACCTGTAGTCCTAGCTTCTCAGGAGGCTGAGGTGGGAGAAACTCTTGAGCCAGGAGATGGATGCTGTAGTGAGCTGTTGATCGCACCACTGCACTCCAGCCTAGGGGGCGGAGCAAGACCCTGTCAAAAAAAAAAATGGAGGGACAGCCCAGGAGGAAGATTAAGAACAGAAGCACATAGGAAGTGGTTGTGTGTGTGTGTGTGTGTGTGTGTGTGTGTGTGTGTTACAAGCATGAATGTATGGGTATCAGCAAGGTTTTTGATTGGTTCCAGCGAAAGGCAAATTTGAAGACATTATGAAGGATAAATTTGGAAAGGTAGGTTATTCAGTCATTTGTTTAGTGTTTTCTGGTTGTTTGGGGAGTTTGGTATGAAGCTGAGAGAAGCCCTAGCCCTTGAGGGACTCTGTCTGCTTACTGTCCTCTGTATTATTTTTTCCTCTCTCTCATTTCTTTTCCCTTATGCAGAGCTTAGTTCCTCCCTATCAGAGAAGATCCCCTGTTGTGACAGTGTTTAGTAACTTAGTTGAAAGATGCACTTATTAAAGGAGTTGGTTTTTCTTCCACATTAGAAAGCCCGTCCCATTCCCTGTGTGGTTTTTTCTTTCACAGATATCAGAGGTCTGACCAGTGCCTCACAGCTGGAACAGTTGAACAAACGATACTGGTACATTTGCCAGGATTTTACTGAATATAAATATACACATCAGCCGAACCGCTTTCCTGATCTCATGATGTGCTTACCTGAGATTCGCTATATTGCAGGTAACATCCTGGGTTTCAGGCTTCCAGCCCTTTCTTGCTTCTTTTAGCTTGTGAAGGAATGAGGCAAGCAGTGTTTTCAGGATACTCATTCCAGCCCATCACCAACTGCATGAAAGAGTTCTCATCCTTGCCCTCAAAAAAGGTTCTGTTACAATGAGAAGCTTGTGTTCTCTGTAGAGAAGAGAAGTTAATTTCCTGAGCTCTGATGATATGCAGGGTACTTTGTGGCCTTATATCATTTAATCTCACACCAGTCTCTGCTGATGGTTGGTGATATTATAGCCATTCTATGGATGAGGAAAGAGAGGCTCAGAATATCTCAAATTAATTTCATTTCTTGAATTGTATACTTTAAAAGAGTGAATTTTATGATACATTAATTATATCTCAATTTTCAAAATTATCTTCATTTAACAGAATTGCTCATGGCCCATTAGCTTTGAGAGGTCATTTCTTTAAAGTGATGTCTTTAGCTGGGCACAGTGGTTCATGCCTATAATCCCAGGTACTCAGGAGGCGGGGGTGAGAGGATCCGTTGAGGCTAGGAGTGAAATCTCATCTCTAAAAAAATTAAAAATAGGAAAAATAAAGTTTGAAATCCTGTATCTGCAGAGGAATTTTATGCATTGGGATGTGTATACATGTATGTATGTTTCTATGGGGTCTTGACCCCTACTGAGCTTCCTGACATTTAAGTAGGTCTATTTCAATATAAAATCCTGGTGTTTTTCGTTGTTGCTTTGCTTCATGTAGTAAAGATTCTTGTTCTGGCTGTCTAGCACATACCAAGGGGCAGCTCAGAACTGTGACATGTAGATCAGGATTCTTCTTGTAAAATTCAGCAGTATAGTTTTTAAATTCAACATAAAAATTCTGGAGAAAGCAATAACAGTTTTGAAGGAAAAATATTTCAATCTGACAAGGGAATTTTTTTTTTCTACTTCTTGGGCCACAAAGCAGTCTAGCAGATGTAAGCTGGGCCTAAACTATTGGAATTTTAGAGATATTTTGACAGTTTGTCTCACTATTTTCTAAGCTATAGCTTACCACATGAGACATTAATCAGGTACTCTGTTAAATAAAGTAAGTCAGCAATTATACACCACTCTCCTCCATGGAACTGAGTCCTCAGCCTTGGCAGCACTTCCAATCACCTGGAAAACTTAAAAAAAAAAAAATCAATGTTTGAGTTGTACCTCAAGAGATTCTGGTTTAATTGGAATAGGGTGGAGCCTAGAGATCAATCAGTGTTTTCTTTTCTTTCTTTTCTTTTTTTTTTTTTTTGAGATGGAGTCTTGCTCTTTTTGCCCCGACTGGAGTGCAGTGGCACAATATCAGCTCATTGCAACCTCCGACTCCTAGGGTCAAGCAGTTCTCCTGCCTCAGCTTCCCAAGTAGCTGACACTACAGGGGTGCACCACCATGCCTAGCTAATCTTTGTATTCTTAGTAGAGCTGGGGTTTCACTATGTTGGCCAGAATGGTCTCGATCTTTTGACCTCATGATCCGCCTGCCTCGACCTCCCAAAGTGCTGGGATTACAGGTGTGAGCCACCTTGCCCAGCCTCAATGAGTGTTTTCATATGGCTCCCCTGGTGACTCTAAGGTACTGTCTGGGAGAAGAACCACAGCCTTAGATATTTACAAATAATATTAGCACACTAAATGCTCTGAGAAGTCCTTCAATAAGAGATTTGCAAAACTCTTGGAACCCTGAGTTTCTCGAATGTATTTGTCCCTTTACCCCCATTCCTTTTTCCCCTAGTACTTTCATTAACCTATTAAACCATCCTGAAGTGCAGTATTTTATAAAATATTTTAGAGAATCCACGGGGGCTTGAGTGGGGGTGAAGAAAATAGGACAGAAGTTTCTTGGACTACCTCTCAGTTTCAGATTCCTTATCTATAAAACGAAGGTTAAAAGCGTACACAGAAGTAGTGTGAGAATTAAACGAGTTAATGCATTTAACCACCTAGAACAGAGGAAGTATTCCCTGAGTAGTAGGATGAGGAGTTGGCACCATTACTGGGCTCCTTGGGGCACCCAGAGGGGTCTGGATATTAGCATATTAGCCCAATGTGTCTGATCTTTGTGATACTCCTGGCATGTCTCTTGCCCCAGACACTCAGCAAGGTGATACTCCCTCTGCACCAGCCCAGGGAGGCCGACTTGCCCATCCACTAGTGGCCGCTGCTAACTCTTCTTCTCCCGCCTTGTTCCCAGGAAAGATGGTGAATGTGCCCCTGGAGCAGCTGCCCCTCCTCTTTAAGGTGGTGCTGCATTCCTGCAAGACAAGTGTGGGCAAAGAATGACCTGTTCCCAGTGCCCTCCTCAGGCCGACCACCTCGCCTTGGGTGGGCAGGATGGGCTCTGGAGGAAAAAGCCAGAGAGACCAAGATGGAGGCCGTGGAGCAGCATTTCCAGTTGCCTCCACAGCAAGAAGAGTTTTTGTTTGTTTGTCTGTTTTTTTAACCTCATTTTTCTATATATTTATTTCACGACAGAGTTGAATGTATGGCCTTCAACATGATGCACATGCTTTTGTGTGAATGCTGCCGATACATCTTCTTACAGTTTACAGATGTGAAGATGTTTAATGTGACAGTGTTGTCATTGTTTAGAAATAGTTCTTTTGTATTTTGAGGGAGAGGGTGGGATGGGGCTAAGATGACTATTTCCATAATGTTAACAAAGATGACTACCTCAATGGAAATAGGGGGTGTGTCCATCCCTACTTTTTCCACATTTTCTCAGCAGACTCATACATTTGTCTGTCAGAGAGCAAATTGCCTTTTTTAAGCCACAGAATTGCCAGGTAAAAGGGCACACTGTAAAGGGGCAACGTGTTGTTAGGAGATTGACTAAGCAGGGTTGGCGAGACGGCAACAGGACAGGGGTGATGACTGCGCCATGTGCTTTCCTTGGAAAGCATGAAGATTAAGAGAGTAGGACACAGTGACCAAATTTAAGGCAGGTTTCCTTCCACCCAAGAAGTCCTAGTGGCAGAAGAGTGTCTGTTCTCACACATTGCTGCCCCTACCCCTGCACCACCACTGTCACCGTCTACCACTGTGAACTTTCCATCTAGGCAAAGTCCTGGCAATCAGTTGATCCACAGGACTTGCCTCCCAGCTCCCTTGGGGCCACCAGCCACCTAGTTTCTTTACCTAGATTTCCTGAGCTCTACCTTTCTCCTTCCTGCTCCCTTAACATATTTGATTTCCTACTGGCCCTTTGAAAAACCAGCTGAGCAGAATGCCATGTTCTGAATCCTGGTGCCCACTACTGATTTATTCTCCTTTCACCTTGTTTTCTTCAAAGGGTAGTAGGGCAAGGCCAGACTGTGAAAAGAATAGACACTCCTCTTGTGAAATCCCCTGTTCCTCTCCCCACCCCTTCCTACCGCTCCCTCAGGTCTGAATCCAAAACCTGCAGTCTTTTGTAAGCAGTGGGAAGGACCATTCACCTGTCTGCTGACCAGAAGTGTTGCTCCTAAGTTCTTCTCCAAGTTCTCCGTTTCTCTCCAGAGTGAGACCAGTTCTCCTCAGGGACCCAGAACACAAAGCCCAAGGCCCAGAGTGGCCCAGCTGCCCCTTACTTCAGCAGTAGGACAGACCAGCCAAGGCCTGGAGGGCTGGAGCCAGAAATACCTGGAAGGGAAGGGGGGCTTTAAACTACCTCAGGTTCCTGATGGCCTGGCTGCTCCTCTGCAGACATGGCCTGGACTCCTTGTTCTTTCACTACCTGCCCCACCTCATCCCAGGAAGTGTTCCTTACCCTCTTGACCCTGGCCAGTGCCACACCAGGTCTGTCTTGGAACTCTTTGAGGTGCTTTTCTCCTTTTTGCCTTAATGTAATAGTTATCCTGCCTGCACGAGGTACCTTCCACAGCCGGTGTGGCAAGCAGACCTCTTAGCTGGCTGCATGCCTGAGTGGGTTGGAGGCCCACGGCTCCTCCCTTGCCTATTTAGTCAAAGGCTGTTTGCTCTCTCCCCAACTCAGCCTAGTAAAGCTACCCAGGAGGCCACCATGTCGTGTGCATGGGTAGTCCATGTTTGATTGTAACTTCTTCTGTCTGGTGAAATGTTATGGGTACCAGCAGAGTGATGATTTTGCCCCTTGATGGATCTAAAACTCAGAGCATTACACCTCGATGCTATTTCCCTGGTTGCTCTGAGAAACAGAAAAGACATGTTCCTCAGGAAAAGCTCCAGCTAGCATGTTGTTCACATCAGTGGGAAGATTTTTGTATGTTCATGTGTATCTGTTTATTTCTAAGTTCACGATACTTGTTCCCCTGATTTTTTTTTTAATATATAATTTAATCAACTAGATCACATTCTTTGGCCACAGGTCAGACTCTGAGCTGCTTTCCTCCACATTGGGAAGGAAACGCATATCATAGACCCTTTCTCTTAGACAGCTCCTGCGTACAGCATCTTTCTTTGCGGAGGCCTCCATCTGTCCAGCTATTATTTTTGAAATTGCTTTTCAAATTAAACATTTTACCCGTTGTGTTGGGTGTCAAAGGGAATTGCTCTCTGATGAGGCAAGAACGTGTCTCTCCAATAACATAGTATTAAACAGAGCAAGTTGTTAATTTGTGGAGTGGGGAAAAGGTTCTGCAAGTTGCCATTGTACAAATCCAGTTTTACAAATGTTTGCAGCAGATTCCACAGAACAAAGAGCCCATTCATTGCTGAGAGCCCTGCAGAATCTCTGAGCCAAGTGGCCGTGTGTTCCGAGCCGGAGCCTGACCTGTGGACCGTCTTTAATGTCTTCTGCACCCAGTCCTTTTATGACGTGGGCTTTTTTTAAACAGGGTAAAGTGAATGTGTTGCATTGGAAACTCAGGTATTATGCGGAGAAGGTAGGAGTGTAGCTAGCAGCGTGGAGACATTAGGTCAGCCACTAGATGTATTTGTGAATTTGGTTTGAAGGACACAGAGAAAGGTTGGAGGGGGAGGTTTGGTGTGTTTGTTTTTTGCCTTCCCATAATGTTTGGTTAACAGGTAGCCTTTTGATTGTGGAAGGAGAGAAAGTTGTTCATGTTTTCTCTAATTCCTCTCTCTGTCCTCTCTCTGATTCAACCACCAAAAGCAATCACTTTGAGTGAGAATTTCTACGCCATAAAAATATGACTCTGAAAGCCACGTGGAAAAGGAGAATCCCACCTCCTTGTACTACGTTGAAACATGCAAGCCTTTCCCTCCCTCTCCTTTTTGATGTTTTCTTGTCCCAAGACAAAAGTTTGGCATGTTGGAACTTATTCGTGCTCTCTGGCTACCTTTGTAGACTTTTGGAGTCCTTTGCAAGGTTTGGTGGTCTTGCCCTTAATCTGGAGAAATTCCCCAGAACCTGTCTCAAAGCACTCAGCCTGGCTCAGAGGACACCCAGCCAGTATGCTCCGCTCACAAGAGCAGTGGGCAAGCCCCCAGGGAGAGGAGCAAGTAGGCAGGATCCTCCCTGTCCTGTTCCCCAGAACCAGAGCAAGGAATGGGGAATCCTAAGGGTTTCTGTGGCATCACTGAACATTGCCCACTCCACATCAGCCTGCCTCTCACCTGCCACTCTTTTTCAGGGAAGTGAGTACCTGCCATGGTCAGTGTCACCAGATCCTTAAAATCCTGGGCCCTGAGCTGGCTGCATTGCTCTGTTACCCATTTCCTGTATTTGTTTGTTTGTTCTTGATTTCCTGGGGGAATGAGACCAATAGAGACAGACAAACCCAGTGTGGGCAGCATCTAAGCCATGTCCAAGTTTGGCCAAATTCAGGGAACCCTACCTTTCAGCAGGACAGAAGGCTGAGCAGTGGTTCCAGGCCCTCCACGTTGGGCCCCTGGTGTATGTCTTTTTTCCTTGTTGCTTTTGAAATTTTTGCAATTGTTTTAAGAATCCAGTCTTTCAGACCAGCCCTTTTATTAAACTTTGATTTTTTTAATTAATTTTTTAAAAGTAAAAAAAAAATGAAAAAACAAAAAAAAGTTTAACAAAAAACCGCTACTCTTCCTCCCTCGCCTCCCCACCCTACTCCATGCGCATTCCCTTGCACTCCCCTCTGCCTTTGCAGCTGAAGCATCTATGTCCAGTGTCTGTGAAATGATGTTTTATCTGTGTGTCAGGATGAGAAATGGCAGTCATTCCACCAGGTGCTGGAAACTGGTTAGCCTGGAGACAAGGGTTTCTGGGGCCACAGCTCAGGGATGTGTATTTAATTACAGGGTCCCCAGAAACTCCTCTCTAGGCTGCTATGGCAACATTTTTTCTGGGCTTGGGAGCCAGACCTGAACTGTTTCCTCCAAGGTGAGAGCCCTAGAGAGCCTGCCGGGTCTGGAGCAAGCTAGGGCTTCTGCTTGCCAGACCTGGGCCACCATGAAACTTGAAGGCTTCTAGCTGTCCTATGACATGAGCCACAGTGGCCCTGCCTCTACCAGCTCATAGAAGTCTGGTCCCTCTGTCTAGTCCGTTCCTTATATGGCATCCGTCTTCTGGGCCTGCAGCCCTAAATGGGCCACAGCCTGCACGGGAATCAACTGTAGGCTCAAAAGGAAGCGGTGAATAAGGTCAGAGCCCTCTCCAAGCCCAAGAGCAAAAGTTGTGTTGCTGGTGGAGGCTAGTCTTCCAGACTTAGCCCTGCCATCTGTGCCCTTTGATGACTATTGCTTTTTTTCTCTAAAATGTCTTGTAATAGGTGATTATTTGTTGACTCAAATTTCCATGAAAAAGAAAAAAAAACTACCTCTTAAGTGACATCCTCATGGTTCCTCTCTGAGGATTCCTGTGGGAAAAGAATACTGTAGCTCCTGCTCTGTGTATGCGTTTCTGTCGGGGAAAGAAGCCCCACCTGCCCTGGGGTGCTGGTGTTTTTGTCTGTGTTGCCATCCTAGGTCTGCCATAGGGGCTGGTGACTGCACTGTACTGTCTGGACTGTGTGTGGAGATTCCTTCCCACCTTCCCAGCCAGGGACTAGTCATGCCCCTTGAAGAGACCTCCATTTCCTTCCTGTGCTCCAGGGCATAGGGAGCACCACTCCCACAGGCACTACCTTTAGGGGCTCTGATGGCACACGCATCCAGGAGCCTATCCTCGTGTTACCTGTCCTAGTTCTGCTTCCACCCACAGTCCTGTGTGTAGGAATCAGGAAACGGGATGTCTCTGAGCCCTTGTCCCCAAAGGGCCGGCCAAGGGCTGCCCGCCAGCCTGGCTTCATCAACCCTGCATGACCAAATGATAGCTGGCGGGCTGTGCAGGCTACCCTGGCCCTCTGCTACCTCCCACCCTGCCAGCTGGCAAGGGATGGGCTCTGCTCTGTGAATTGACTACCTGTGGAAATGTGACCAATTAGTGTGAAATGCATGTTTAGCAAATGTTAGATACTGTATTGAATCAATAAATGTGAATGCTTCTGCACATGGCATCTGTCTTTGAAGCTTATCTGGGGTTCTGGGGAGGGATGATGGCATGTCCTGAGGCACCAGCTTGAGCCTTCACACCTGTGGCTCTTGCTCATAACTGACGCCCACCTCAGTTCCTGTTGCTGAGGCTCTGGCTGGGGGTGGTCTCTGAACTACCTGATCAGTGACCCAGCACTGACTGAAGTGCCCACCTTGTGTGTCACGCACCATGTTGAACTTCAAGGATCATTGCTTCTATTTTGTAACTGAAGAAACTACAGTTGAGAGAGGTGAGAAGACTCTCCCGAGGGGAGTGGCAGTACCAGAGGAAGTGAGCCCAGTGGAGAGGCAGTACAGGGGGATGGAGGTTGTCATGAGGGGTTATGTGGAACTATAAGCGCCTGGAGAAGGAGTGGCTTGTTCTATGTAGGGTAGTCAGGAAGAGCTTCGCAGATGAGTGTTGTTCAAGATGGCTAAAGTCATGAGGCAGAGAGGTCCACAGCATCTCGTAGGCCTGGCTGTGAATCAGAAAGATGGGAGTGTTTGGGCATAACAAGGGACTGCCATGGCAGGAGTGGTGGCCGGTGGGAGGGAACAACAAGAGTTGAGGCTGGAGAAGCATTTGGGAGCCTTGGATGCCACATTCAGGAGTGTGGGGAAAGAAAGCTGTCTGCTTTTTTTTTTTTCTATGCCTTTTATATTTCCCATTTATTTCATTTGGGCTTGGCAACCACCCTGTGAGTTTTACAGATAGTATTTCTATTTGACTAGCCTATTTTGTGGTAACAAATTTTGGAGTCTCCTCTTACCCCAGGAATAGGTTAATGTGTTGGCACTCTAAGCAGAAACAACTGTTACGGTGGCAACTTTATTTAACCCTGAATTATCTTAACTGATCCTTGGGCAGGAGAGCAGTGCTTGAGAGGCCGATGGATGGCCTTGGATGCACTGTGCTCTAGCAAAGGAATACTGTCTTTCCAGAAAATGGGTGAGGTCTGTTAACAGCTTTTCCAGAGCAGAAAATATGGAGGCTCTAAGAGGTCAAGGGATGTGGGCAAAATCATACAGGAGTGTCAAGTTTGGATTTGAACCCAGATCTGCCCAACTGTCCTACAGGCCTGTGCATATGATCAGGGAAGTGGCAGAGTTTGGATTGAGGGGCGTGTGAAGACAGATGGGAGAGATGAAGGCTCCTCAGGCTGGGAAGATAAAGGCTGAAGAGTGTTTGATCAAAGTCTGTTAATCCTCTTGTATGAAATGAGGGAAACCCAGCTGCCTTCCCATTCCTCAGCCTCCAGCACAAGAAACCAGAGAGCCCTTGAGTTTTGAAAGAGATGGGTTTAGAACAAAGGAAATGCTGCAGAATGAATTAATAGACTGTCTTCCTTGCCCCACAAGAGGGAACAGATACACAGAGGTGCCGGGCGGAGAAGGGATGCATTGGCCGACCGCCTCGGGAGTCCGGGCAGTGATGGGTGCGTCACTCGCGTCGTCTCAGTAATCTTCATAACAGCCTTGCAAGGGTTAGGTCTCAGCCCCATTTTTCTAATAAACAAATTGAGGCTTGAGGAAGCTAAGCCTTTTGCTTAAGATGACACATGAGTAAGTGGCAGAATTGGCTTTTGAACCCAGGTCTATCTGATTAAAGTTACAACAGGCTTCCTCCCTGTTCAGCCTTAGCGATTCAATAGTGCTGAATGTGGATGTCCAGAGTTTGTAGCAAAGCTCAGTAATGGCCTTTGGGTGAACCTTTTACCATTCAAAACAATAAGCTAAAAAAGGATTAATTCTGTAAGAGGTAGATGAACAGACCCAACCAAACTGAGCTGAAAAGCGGTGCTGCCCGGATGTATAGAATACTACAGGCGCTACCTCGGTATGGCGTCTCAACACAGACACCCCACAAGATGGTTCCGTGGAACAAGAAGTCAGAATTCTGTTGCCAAAAATCTGGGAAGTACTGCACTCACTCTTCGGTCCACATTGATCCTCAGCCCTTGTTGGGATATTAAAGGCTCTGAGAAGTCCCACCTGAAGAAAACTGAAGTTGTTTAGCCCAGGTTCTACCAAAACCATTTGAGCATTGGACATTTTTGCCTCCTGTTAAAATTCTGTTGGGATAATAACATTCCATGGAATAAAAGGACACTGCTCTTTGCTGCTTATGTGATGCTGAGCTTTTAGTTTCCTGGGTTCCAGCCAGTAATATGGAAGAATAATAAAGTAACATCTAGAAAACAAAGCGACGCACTGTGCTAAGTATTTGTGTGCACTAGAGTACTACTGATTGCCCAGAACAACCCAGTGAAGTTGATGCTATAATGATCCCATATTACAGATAAGAAAACTGAGGCACAGAAAGGGTAAGTCATTTGCTTAAGGTTACATAACTGGCGAGATGTCAGGAATGAATGTAAACCAGCATCGATTGAGCACCTACTATTCAGCAAGATCTGTGCTCTGATTCTCATCCTTGTGCAAACCCTCGGAGGTAGGTAAGGTCATCTGCATACCTGAAGAAACAGGGAAGGCTGGCTACTCCGAATTAAGTCAGAATCTGAAGACAGAACCCCTGGAAATGATGGCAGGGGAGAGTGCTGGGATGAGGCTGGGTCTGGCTTCGCAGAGCTCTTTCCAGGGGTCATTTCCCTCAAGCAGTCTGTGAGACGGCGGGTGTATCAACCAGGGATCTCACCACCTGAGTTCTTATTCCAGCTCTTGAACTTCCGGGTTGCCTGTGACCTTGACCCAGATAGATCTCGGATCCTCACTTTCCCTGTCAGACAAATGGTGTTGATGGTACCTGTGTCTTAGGAGACGTCAGGGTTAAAGTTGGGGCTCAGTGAAGTCCGTACATAAAAGGAAGCTAGGTACGGGGAGCTTTTTTTGCTTTTTCCCTACACCCCAACAGCAGAAACCTGTTAAAGCCAGGAGCCTTGGCCTGGTTGCCCCTCAGGGTTTTAGGTCCACAGTGGTAATCAGCCTCTCAGAGATCCTATGGCAAAAGTGCCCAACTGCCAGACCCAGGGCTCTTGGAGTCTTGTTCCCTTGGTAACAAGTCTCACCATGGAGACCACAGCCCCATCCTTGCCCTCCCTGCACGCTCACTCTCCGCAAACCTTTCTTGTTCAACACCCAGTCCTAGGAGCAGTGTAGGTACTGAGGGGGTACTTCCAGGGTTACTTCCTCAGGTGAGGAGTTGGAGGCCAAAGGAACTCCCATATTTTGAGTGTCCACTCTGTGTGGCAAGGTCCAAAGGAATCTGCCACATACGTGGTCCGGTTAGGGTTAAAAGCACTCACTCTGTTTTCCGTAAGTGGAAACTGAGGCTCAGGGAGGCAACACGGGCCAACCCAAAGTCTCACAGCTAGTTGGTATTGGAGCTGAGACCTGAATCCAGGGCTTCTGACTCAGGAACCCAGGCTTTTTCTGCACTCCCTATTCCCACCCATGTTGCTGAGACACGAAGCCTCCTGCAACAGTCTGAGGAGGGCTGGGTACCCGGCTCCGCCAGCAGCACAAGCAGCCAGCCAGCAGCCCTCTGAGGTCTAGGCTGGGCCCGGCAGCAGCAGAGGAGGAACTGCACTATTTTAAGCCAGGGCCAGAGGGCCCCATGTGGGCACAGGGAGGGTGGCCTCGGGCCCTTGGCCAGCTTCCTGGAAGTCCCCATGGCCTCCCTCCTCTCCCACTGGCAGGTTTCTGAGGCAGTCACTTCCCTACAAACAGGAAGGAGGCTCTCGGGCCGGGAGACCTCCAGCCCCAGCTTCCTCCCCCTCGCTGCTACCCCCAGGCTTCTCCATTACACAGGGGAGCCTCCAGCGCCAGGCCTCACCAGTGCCCATCATCTAGCTGACTCCTAGCGGCTGGGTGGGAGGGGCCTGAATTTGGGCTCCTCGGGCTGCCCACCTCACCCACTACAGTTCCAAGGTCTCATCTTTCTGAGGCCCTCTATCCCATCGCCTGAGTTCTCAGACGTTCCCACTCGGCTGGCCACTATGAGCCAGAAAGAAGAGTGGCAGTATCCCTAGATGTGGCCCCATTCAAGGACCCCAGAGAGAGAAAAGAAAAACAGACTAAGAGGCTGAAAATAGTAGAGAGAAACAAATTAGAACATGATTAAGGTACTGACAGTGACAGATTCATCATGACAGATAAAAGCAGAGACAAGCGAAGAGATACCAGAGGTGGCTGCGCAGGGCTGGAGTTGAGGGCAGGGGGTGGTTCAGTGTGGTGGCTCCCGACCACCCCCGAGCGCAGGCCCTGTCTCGGGGCTGTGGGGGGCCCGCTGGCTGCGTGGCTGAAGTGGAATGTGGGGAGCAAGGCTGGGTCACCCCTTGAGGGCCGAGCGTGTGCACCGTGAGATAAGCTACCCCAGGCCGGGGGCCCCAGCTGCGCTGCATGCTCCAGCAGCCTGGCGGAGAGGCCAGACCCAAGGCTGGAGCCCAGCTCTGCCAGATGCCACTTTCTGTACCTCCTCTGGAAGCTCCCCCCGGCCCCATGTTCTAAGGGTCCCAGGTCCTCTGCCCAGCCCGGGGGACAGCAGATTCTGAGCATGTGCCGTTCATAGAAGAGCCGTGTGGGCCTTGAGAATAGCACCAGCCACAAAGAGGTTCCTACCTCCCTTCTCCAGCACAGGCTGCAGTCCTGGGTCAGGTGAGGGGTTTTCGGGGTGGGGACCCTAAGCTGAACACACAGAGCAGGGTCTCCAGCGGGCTGTGGGGTGCTGAGGAATGCTGTGGGGGCGCAGCTCTTCACTGCACTCTGTGAGCCGTCCCCCTGTGGCACCACACACTCGTGCCTGAGTGTGTGTCCACGTGCTTTCTCAAATGTGCAAAGACGGATGTGTCCAAGTGTTGCCAGGAGCTCGACTCTCTCTCCACGAGTCCCTGCTCTCAGTCTAGAGAAGTGGCCCCAGAGCCACCTGGTCTCTCCCATCCCCATGAGGTGGTCCAGCCCAGAGAGCTGCCAGGCGGAGGGGGAAGAGTGAGCAGGTCTATTGCAGGCCCCGAGCCCCCCTCCCCACACTGCAGCTGAGGCTCCCGCCGGCCACGGCCTTGACCCAGCGCTATGGACTTCTCTGACATTGGCATCGGATCTGAACATCTGGCAGCGGGCTGATAAGGGGTGCAGCGGAAACAGCCTCCGCTGCTGCCAGCAGCCCTGCCCCCTCTGCTGCCCTGCACGGGGTCTCCACATCCACCCTCCCTCCGCCTCCAGCTGTCCGGGCCCTGGTCCTTCCCCGCTTCTTGTTCTCTGCCTCAGTCTCTCTCTGTCTGTCTGAATCTCTCTCATCCCTACTCTCTCTCTCTTCCTCATTTCTTCTCACTTTGGTTTCTTCTCTCCCTCACCCCCACCACTCTGAATTTCTCTGTCATCTTTCCTCCCTCCCTCCCCAACTGGGCCTCCCCTTTCTCTCTTTTCACATTTTCTGCCCACACCTCTACAGCTTCTCTCTTTTTCTGGCGCTTTTCCACTCTGCAGCCTGATGATTCTGTCTCTCTCCTCTGTTTCAGTGTCTGGGCCTCTGGTTGGTTTGTTCCTTATCCCACCTCCAGGAAATACGCCTGGCACTTTGGGAAAGTCCCCACTTTGGAGAGAGACCCTGGGCTTTGTTTGCCTGGGGAGGGAGGTGGGGAAGGTGCCTGAGTCAAGACTACACTCCTCTTCACTTTCCCCTCCGGGTGAGTCTGGTGGCCTGGGACCACCAGGGCTGAGTCTTGAAGGAAAGGACAGACAGATAGGCCACCCAGAGGCTCTGGCAGGGTGGAGAGGAGTCAGCCTGCAGACCTGGGCTCTGGACCCCACTGCCAGGATTTCAATGCTCGTCCCATCACACCCTCACCTGGTGACTTTGGGAAGGTACCTGGTCTCTCCGAGCCTGACTTTCCTCACCTCTTAACTGCTGCTATGGGGATTAAGAGGGAATTACTGCCTACCTCCCAGCATGCCGGAGAGATCCAATACTGACCGCAGATGTGGGGTGGTTAGCTGGGGACCCGGCACGTAGGGGGCACTTCTGAGTTGGGGCCTGGCCATTCCCAGGTAACCCCTGGCTGCCCCAGTCCGCATGGAGCATGCAGTTTGGCTGAGGGTGGGAGGAAGGAGGGCAGAGCACAGGGAAAAGAGGTGTCCGTGACCATGGCCAGGGTTGGTTAGGGGATAAGGACCACCCAGCCTTGAGTGGCGGCGAGTGACAGCTGATGCCGCCGACAGAGGAGACAGGACCCAAGGAGCATCCAGCTGAGCTCTACCTACCTGTCCCTTCTGTCTGAAGGAAAGGCCTATCTGCTGTGGCTCCAGAGATAAATCAGGCCTTTCCTGGAGGGTCCCCCAAGTTGGGGTGAGGCACTCATCACAGAAGGGCAAACAGTGTCCACGATGATGTTGCAATCTCAGACTCAACGGGGAAAGGGCCTCTGAGGACAGATCAGCCAGTCCTTCAGCTGCTTGTTTGTGTTTTGCTGACACTTACTGAGCACACACGACGTACCAGGCAGCCACTGAACATGCTACACGTATTGTCGCCTTTCATCCCCATTTTACAGAGAAGGCATGAGGCCCAGAGAGGGGAAGTGACTGCTCCCAGGTCACACAGCTAGAAAGTGGTAGAACTGGGATTTAACCTAGAGACTCTGCTAGCAATTCTCCTTCTCAGGGCTCAAGGGCTCACGAGGAGACTATGACAAAGCCAGGCTCGTTCCTTCTATGGCATCATGGTGTGGAGAGAGACCTGTTTGTTTTGTTGAAGAAGGCATACAGGCCAGGCGCGGTGGCTCATGCCTGTAATCCCAGCACTTTGGGAGTCTGAGGTGGGCAGATCACGAGGTCAAGAGATCGAAACCATCCTGGCTAACATGGTGAAACCCCTTCTATACTAAAAAATCCAAAAATAAGCTGGGCATGGTCTCGCAAGCCTGTAGTCCCAGCTATTCGGGAGGCTGAGGCAAAAGAATTGCTTGAACCCAGGAGGCAGAGGTTGCAGTGAGCCAAGATTGCTCTACTGCACTCTAGCCTGGCGCCTGGTGACAGAGCAAGAGTCTGTCTCAAGGAAAAAGAAGGCAGACAAAGCAGACCCCACTTCATAAAGTCACTCATCAAACGAGGTGCAAGGAATCATGATTTTGTTGTTACAGGTATGTGACATGTTAGTGATGGGTATTTGCTGGGATATTTCTTATTAGATTAAGAGGGTGAGTGATATTAGTCCAGAAACAAAATCATTGCATTAAAATAGGGACACTAGGCTGGGCGCAGTGGCTCACGCCTGTAATCCCGGCACTTTGAAAGGCTGAGGTAGGTGGATCACCTCAGGTCAGGAGTTCAAGACCAGTGTGACCAATATATTGAAACCCTGTCTATACTAAAAATATAAATATTAGCCCAGTCCGGTGGTGGGTGCTTGTAATCCCAGTTTCTTGGGAGGCTGAGATAGGAGAATTGCTTGAATCTGGGAAGCAGAGGTTGCAGTGAGCTGAAATTATACCACTGCACTCCAGCCCGGGCGACAGATTGAGGCTCCATATCAAAAAAAAAAAAAAAAAAAAAAAAAAAAAAAATAGTAGGAACACTAAATCCAGGTGCTGTGGCTCACACCTATAATCCCAGCACTTTGGGAGGCCTTGGTGGGCAGATTGCTTGAGCTCAGGAGTTCAAGACCAGCCTGGGCAGCATAGCAAAACCCCGTCTCTACAAAAGAAAATACAAAACTTAGCCAGGTGTGGTGGCTCGTGCTGTAGTCTCAGCTGTTTGGGAGACTGAAGCAGGAGGATTACTTGAGCCCAGGAGGTTGAGGCTGCAGTGAGCTGTGATACCATTGGACTCCAGCCTGAGTGACAGAGCAAGACCCTGTCTCAAAAGACGTAAAACAAAATAGGGACACAAAAAAGAATATCAAGATAAAACAGGGAGACTAGTTAGGTTCAGCCACGTGTAAGAGAAGTATACCTTGTTAGAACTTTAGGTGAAAAGCATAATTACAAGGTCATACACATTGGAGAATAAGCTGTATTTTATATTGATTGTAGATGGAATATATTCATCAGTTTTGACTGTGCGAAATTATAAAAATTAATATTGAATTAATGATGATGATTATTTTTTGGAGACAGAGTCTGGAAGGTAGTGCTGGACTACAGGCACATGCCAAAACACCTGGTTAATTTTCGTATTTTTAGTAGAGATGGAGTTTCACCATGTTGGCCAGGATGGTCTCGATCTCTTGACCTTGTGATCTGCCCACCTTGGCCTCCCAAAGTGCTAGGATTACAGGCATAAGCCACTGCATTCGGCCATATTAATTAGTAAAACTCTATTGCCCAGGCTAGAGTGCAGTGGCACAATCATAGCTCACTACAGCTCAAACTCCTGGGTTCAAGCCATTCTCCTGCCTCAGCCTCCTGAGTAGCCGGGACTACAGGCTATCAGTATTATTGTTGTATATTCACACACAATTTTAAGTAGTATAATGAGGAAAACACACACCAAGTTTTACTTTATTTTATTCTTTTATTTGAGATGCAGTCTCACTCTGTCACCCAGGCTGGACTGCAGTGGCGTGATTTTGGCTCACTGCAACCCGTGCCTCCTGGGTTCAAGTGATCCTCCCACCTCAGCCTCCCAAGTAGCTGGGACTACAGGCACGAGCTCAACTAATTTTTGTATTTTTAGTAGAGATGGGGTTTGATCATGTTGACCAGGCTGGTCTCGAACTCCTGACAGGTGATCCACCCACCTTGGCCTCCCAAAGTGCTGGGATTACAGGCATGAGCCACAGCGCCTAGCTAAAAAACACACACTAGGTTTTAAATATAGTTGGCATTTCTTTTTCAGTGACTTTCCATGAAAAAAATATACATACATAGTTGGCTTCACTTATCCAGAAAAGTGCCTCTCATTCCAGATAAGTGAGGTGTTGGATGTGATTTGCTTATTTCCTCCAATGAAGGGGCATGTGGGGGGGAGGGGTGGTTTCCACCAGTGACTGCCCCATAGTTGCCCTGTGCCCTTCCCCCACTCCCAAGATGAAAGGCAGAGAGGTCAATCCTCTGAGGATAGAGACTTCTCTTTCCTATGAGATCCCTGGTGCCCAGAACAGCGCCTGACCCCTAAGTGCACGCTTAGCAAATGTCAGATGGACAGAGGAACGCAGGAAAGATCCAGTCACTGTGGGAGCAGCCTGGGCCCTGCAGGACCAGGAGAGAGTTTAGAGCCATCTGGGCCTGGAGGTCGGATGGGACCTCCCAGGCTGTAGACAGGCCTCGCCTTCTAGATAAAGGCCCTTCCCGCTACCCTGTCCTCTCCTGGCCTAGCTACACACTTGGTTCAGCCTGGGGCCACCACTGCCACCACTTGGCCCAGAGGCGGTCTCCGCTCAGCCTCAGTTTTTCCAGCCACCGATGGGAACATCAGCAGCCCACAGCAGATGGGGACAGTCAGAGGCCACCGTGGCATGCACACATGAGGTGTCCAGGCCGATCACCTGCTCGCCTTTTAGCCCCCCTCTTCCCCCACCTGATGGAGGAGTTAAAAGACAGGTCTCGGCAGCAGGCCACCTGGTCGAGTCGCCATGCCCTTGCCTCCCCACTGGCCTGTCCCGACTCCACTCCAATGTCCGGGCTGGGCCAGACCACGCCTGGCCAGGCCCCAGGGAGGTAGCCATTTGCAAGGAGAGCGGCCAGGCAGCAGGCCGGGTGGGGGAGCAGCCCATAAATCAGGCCCCACTCCCACCCGGTCGCTAACAAGCGCGGCTGCCTACCCGCCTCCGTGGGGTCCCTGCCTCTGGGCTCCCACAGCGGGCCTGGAACTGCCAGCTGGCCAAGGCCTCCGGAGTGCCTTGGCCTCCGCCCCCACCCTCGGCTCCCAGATAGATAGGGATATTTTTTTTTTCTTTTAGGAGAAGAAGAAAAAATAGACGTAAATGAAGAGAAACACCAACAAAGAAGGCGAGAGGCCTGCAGAGTCACGTGGGGGCAGAGACCAATTGGGCCTCCGGTGGCCCCCCCCAGGGCGGGGAGGAGGAGGAGGACGGACGGACAGGGCCAGCCTGCTGTCCGGCTGCCGCCCGCCGTGGTGTGACGGGATTCCTGTGCGCCCACGGTCGCCACCGCCCCACCTGGGCTGCCGGAGCCTCCCCCTGGACCCCCGGTGCCCACTGCCACCCTCATCCGGCGTCAGAGCGCTGCTTCCGCTCCGTAAGTGAGGGCCTGGGCCCAGGCCTCTAATGGCCAGCCTCCTTCTGCAGTGCCTCCCTGCAGCCTGGGCCGGCCACCGCCTGCTCTGCTCAGTGACCGGTGGCCCCTGCTCTGGGCAGGGAAGGGGCCAGGGGTCTCCCAGACTCATCCTCCCACCATGCTACCCCCTTTTCTTCCCTGGGCTGCCAAGGGGAGGAGCCAGGCCTGTGACCGCAAGCCCCATGGAGGTCCGCTGGTGTCCCGCTGTCGCTGGCCGGGCGTCCATCAGGCTGTGTGGGTCTGAGCCTAGAGGTCTGTGAGTGTGTCTGTGAGGGCTCTGGGCCTGTCTCGGGGCTCTGTCCCTTGCCTGCGTGTCTGTGTTGTCTCTGTCGCTGTCTCAGAGTCTTGGTGTGTATCCGTGTGTCTGTCTCTGGCGTCCATCTGTCAGCCTGGGTTCTGCGGCTGGGCCAGGTCTAGCTTTGCTTCCCTGGGTGGGTATGTGAGGGGCTGGAACCTGGGGCTGTGGGGGTGGGTGCCTGGGTGCCTGCAGTGCGGAGGAGCCAGGGGCTCCTAGCCGGTGAGAGTGGAAACCTTGGGGAAGAGGGAGTTGGAGAAGGAGGGAGAAGGGCCTCAGAGCCCAGCCCCCACCCACCCGGCCGGCCCAGGCCTGTGTGTCCAGCGCCAGGCTTCCAGGAGACCTCTGTGGGCCCTACCTTAGAACAGCCGCCTGGGGCACCCCAGCCCCTCATGCCCCCAACCCCCTTAGCCCCCGAGTCACTGTCTGAGGGCTCCACTGTGATGGGGAGCTGCTCAGAGGCAGCCGTGACCCCCACCTCCGGCTCCGGCAGATGCTCTTGTTTCTCAGGGTTTGGGGGTGTGGGGTGCGATTAACAGGATCTCTGGCTCTCTTTCCTCCCTCCTCCCCAAGATTCTTGCAAGGAAACCGCAGTACTGCATCTGTAGGGCAAACACTTTCCACTTTATGCATGGAGAAACTGAGGCTGAGAGAGACCAAGCGACTTGCCTGAGCTTGCACAGCAAGTCTGCGGGTTCTGCTCCTCCACTGTGGAGGGGGTCTGAGTGGGGTCCGCAGGGGTCTCTGGCTGCAGCTCACAGGCCCCAGGCCCAGCTCCGATCGAAGCCCGGGGCCTCCAGGCGGGCGGGGAGCCCATGGAGCCCTTTGGTGGGTTGCGCCGCTGTCAATGTAAAATTTCGGCATTTTCCTGCTGGAAGATCGCGCCTTTTTGGCCTTATGGTCCCCAAACTCTCTCCGACCCCAGGTGCCAGCGAGGGCGGAGGCGGGATGCGAGCAAGCCGCTTCCTCTTGGGTCAGTTTCTCCAAATGAAAAACAGTGGCCCCGCCATGGTCCCCAGCCCAGAGCAACCGCTCGGCCCTTGGCCCGGGAACCCCTATGTCCCCAAGGCCGCCCAGCGCTTTTTTTTCTTCCCGCCCCACCCCGCTGTGAGAGCTCCGAGGGGAGCAGCGGGGACCTGCCTCTGGGCTCCTCTCCCAGCTCCTACGCCAGTAGAGGCTTCGGGCCCTCCCTAGGCCTCGCACATTCGTAAAATGGCGTTTCCACGATTCCCATTTCCAGCCCAGAGAACTGAGGCTGGCGAGGAGAAGGGGTTCGCCCCAGATCTCCCCAGCGGGGCGCCCCTGAGTGCTTCCACCAGGCCAAGCGCTTGCTTTTCCCCACTGCTTTAGTTGGTCCTCACGACCCGCCCTTAGCGAGGAAGAGCGGTCATCTACCCACTTCACAGATGCGGTCCCTGAAGACTCGAGGCGGGGAGAGAGCTGCTGCAGGCTCGAGTGAGGAGACGTGGCGGGGCCCATGGGAGAATCTGGCTTCCACCCGTGAACTCGTGCCTCGGCCACGGTCGCCACTCGCTCTTACCCACTTCCACGCTGCAGCGCGACCGGCCACCCTCGTGGCCCTCGCCACGACCCAGCAGGGTTCGCAGACAGGAGCTGCCTCCTCCCACCGCAGGCGGGTGGCCCGAGGCCCCCGGCGCCCGACACCTGCCCAGATCGCGGGGCCCTCGGGCTCCGCCGCTCTCTGGCGGCTCTCGAGGTCCGGGGAGCTCGGCAGGGGCTGGGTGGGGGGGCCGGGAGGATGAGGGCGAAGACTCGAGCCGGGCTGCGGAGGGGGTGCCGGGCGCGGGCCGGGCTCGGGGGGAGGACGCGGCTGGGCCTCCGCCCCCGGATACCGCACGAGCCGATATAGAGCGGCCGGCCCCCGGCCCGGGCGCGGCGGGTTGGCGCAGGGCGCGGTGGCGGCGGAGGGGCCCGGGTCCCAGGTGCGCCTCAGAGCGGCCCCGGCGGCGGCAGGGGGCGGCGCGGGGAGACTGAAAGGGGGGGAAGGCGGGAGGGGGGAACCGAGGCCCCGCGCCGCCAGCCCCGCGCCCCCGCCTCCCCGCCCCCGGCCCGAGCGGCCGTCATCGCGGGCGGGCGGCGCTGCGCCCGGGTGCGGCTCCTCGCCGGCGGCGGCGGCGCGGCCGGGAGGTGCGGGCTCCGCGCGGGAGGGACGCCGGGCTCTGCTCGCGGGAGCGGCCAGGTGGGCGCCGGGCCGGCAGCAGCCTCCGTCGCGCCCCCTCTCGCGTCCCGGGCCCGGGCTCAGCGCGCTTCCCTCCTTGGGACTTCGCCTCTCCGCCCGAGGTCGCTCCCCCGCCTCGGGCTCGGCTTCCCGGAGCCCGCCGCCCACCGCCCGAGGTCTCCGCGCCTCGCGCCCCCTGCGCGTCTCCCCGCCCGACGTCCCAGTGGCGGCGGCAGCGCGGGCTGCGCCTCCCGTTGCCGTCGCTGCGGCGGCTTTGTCTTCCCCGGCGCGGGGGCCCCGGCGGCTCCGCGTTTCGGGCTCTCGGTCCCGGCGCCGTCGTTTTCCGCCTCCCGCGGCCCGGGTCCCCGTCCCGGGTCAGACCCCGCCGGGCCTCTCCTAGGCGCTCGGGCTCCCGGCCCGCCGGTTTCTGCGCGTCCCCCGTCCCCGACCCTCGGGCTGGCCGCCTCCGCCTCCAGGTTTTCTCTCCGTGTCTGTCGCTCCGTGGCCTCGTCTCGGCGTCTCTGTCTCTCGTCTGTCGCTGTGTCTCTGGCTCTGCGTCTGTCTCTCTGGGGTTTTCTCTTTGGGCCTCCGCTGTCTCTTCGAGTCTCTCTTGGATCTGATCCCCTACCCCTCGTTCTCGTTTTCTCTCTCTCTCTCTCTCTCTCTCTCTCTCTCTCTCTCTCTCTCTCTCCCTCTCTCTCCCTCCCTCCCTCTCTCCTCTCTCTGTCTCTGCCTCCCTGTCTCTCTCCATCCCTCCCTATGTCTCGTCCCCGCCGGGTTCTCTCCAGCTCGGCGTCTCTGTGTCTCTGGCACTTTGGGGCTGGCCTGGTCTCTGCGCCCCGCGGCGTCGGTCCTCGTCTCTCGCCCGGGTTTCCTCCCATCTCTGTCTCTCCCGGACTCTGTCTCTGCCTCCTTCGTCTCTGTGGGGTTCCCAGAACACCTGGACCGGGCGCCCCACCGCTCCCGGGTCCCCTGGCGTCTTCCCCGCGGCTGAACCCATCACCTTTTCTCAGAATCGGGGTTTTGTTCTCAGACAAACGAATCCGAGTCGAAGCGCATCGAATCTGAGGGCCCCCGATCGGGTGCGGCGGGGCCCACGCTGGAGGAGCCCTCCGGCGGGGCGGGAGCGCGGGGCCTGGGCGGGGGAGGCCGGGCACGGGGCCCTGCACCGGGCCCACCCCGGGACGCTGTGCGGGTGTTCGGTGGGTGCCGGAGGCAGCGCCTGGGCGCAGCGAGGGGACCGCGCGACGGGCGGGGGATAGCGGCTAGGGCGGCGGCCGCGGGGACCCCAGGCTGCGGGTCTCCACCGGCCCGCGCCGACCCACTGTTCTTCCGCAGGCGGACGCCGCGGGCATGGACTATTCCTACGACGAGGACCTGGACGAGCTGTGCCCCGTGTGTGGGGACAAGGTGTCCGGCTACCACTACGGACTGCTCACGTGTGAGAGCTGCAAGGTGAGCGGCCGGGCGTGCGGCAGGGGTTCGGCGGCCGGGGGCGGCGGACCCCGCTGACTCTCCGCTCCCTCCCACAGGGCTTCTTCAAGCGCACGGTGCAGAACAACAAGCACTACACGTGCACCGAGAGCCAGAGCTGCAAGATCGACAAGACGCAGCGCAAGCGCTGTCCCTTCTGCCGTTTCCAGAAGTGCCTGACGGTGGGGATGCGCCTGGAAGGTGCGCGCCGCGTGGGCCTCGACCCCTGACCCCTGACGGCCCCAGGGAGCAGGGAGTGGGGCTGGGAGAGAGACTGAGGGGATATAGCATCGTTGGCCTTCACGAAGTTTCTGGGGCCCAGTGATTGGCCCCTCTTGCGACATTAGGGCCCAGTCGCTGCAAGGGAAGCAGACGCTGGCGCTCGTCTTGTCGATCACCCAAGGTGGCCTCGGGTGAGAAGGGACGCAGGCAACGCCGGCCTGGGTTGGGCCGACAAGTACCCAAAAATGAACTCCCTGGAGATGATCCTTTCCCCAGCCCCTGCCAGGGCCCCAGCACCCGTTGGGCAGAACCCCTCCTTCCGTGAGGAGGTCGCCATCGCCCCCGCCCCCCAGTACCCAGCCCCAGCCGGCAGAGGCCAAGTCGCAGTGCCGGCACTGTCAATCAGGCTGGGTGACACTGGGCAAAATCCTTAACCTCTCTGAACCGAAGATTTCCCCTTGAAACATGAGCATAGCGGGGTGCAGTGGTTCATGTCTCTAATTCTAGCATTTGGGAGGCTGAGGCAGGAGGATCACTTGAGCTCAGGAATTTAAGACCAGCCTGGGCAATCTGGAGAAACCTCCTCTCTACAAAATATTAAAAGTAGCTGGGCACAGTGGCAGGTGCCTGTAGTCCCAGCTACTCAGGAGGCTGAGGCAGGAGGATCACATGAGCCTGGGAAGTGGAGGCTGCAGTGAGCTATGATCACACCACTGCACTCCAGCCTGGTCAGGAGAGAGATCCTGGCAAGAATGAAATAAAGAAATAAAGAAAGAGAGAAAGAAAAAAAAGAAAAACGGCCTTAATGGCAGTGCCTTCCTCCATTTAGTGAGTGCAGTGAACGGTGGAGGCGCCTGGGTGGTCACTGCCTTCCCGGCATGTTCTTAGCCAGGCCCTAAGGGGGCTGGGCAGTGGGGGACAACTGAATTGCCCCCAAGGAACCCAGGCCCCTCTTTGCCTCCCTACCCTCAACCCTAGCCCTCAGCCCAGAGAGGAGGAGAGACGTTTCGGCAGGAAAGATTTGAGCTCCTGGGGGCCCTCATGGGCCCCTAACCCCAGGTCCCGAGGGGCCGGAGATCTGGCGTTGTGGGCAGCAGAAACTCCTGTGCAACCTGAGGAGAGGCACAGCGATGCCCACCCCAGGGGGCAGGAAAACTGGCCAGGTGGCCCCCCAGCCCCTATCTCCTGCTGTTTCCCATCGTCCAGAGTGCAGGCTGGGGCCCTGTCCGAGAGGGGCTGGGGGCACACTGCAACTGCAGAGATGCACCTGTTGGGTCTGGCTGATGACACATTCCTGGCCAGGCGGAAGAGCGAGGAGCATCTGGTCAGCAAGAGAAGTCCCCTCCCCCAGCACAGAGCTTTGGCTGGCTCTAAACTCGGCTTCACATTTGCAGCCAGTGAGGGACACTTGAGTCATTTTGCAGCAGAAGCTCAACCCTCAGGCAGTCAGTCAACAAGCAGCTGGACCCTGAGGCCAGCAGTGAACTAGGCTGACCAGGGTCCCCTTCCGGTCACCATCTCCCTGCCAGGCCTTGTGCTGGGCATCTGAGCCCAGGGCTGAGCCTGCAGGAGCACATGGTGTGATCCACTCAGCATGATTAGAGTGGGAAAGGACAGGACACGTGGGGCAAGGACAGTAGAGTCTGAGTGAATCCAGGAGTGCTTCCTGGAAGTAGTGACCTTGAGGCTGGGTGTTCAGTAACCATGAGAGAGAAAAAAAAAGGTATGAGCCGGAAGGAAAATGAAAGGCAGGGTGGAGGAAGAAGATGTGTCAAGCAGAGGAGTGGAGGTGAGTTAGGTGGAGTGGAAGGAGAGGAGCCTTAGCAGAGATCGCCTGAAAAGCTGAGCAGGGCCTTGAAGGCCAGGCAAAGGAGACTGACTTCCCCTGTGGTCAGTGGGAGCCATGAAAGGGTGTTGAGCAGGGGAGAGAGTGAGCAGATGTGTTTGGAAAGGATCAGTGATCAGGCGGCATGGAAGGTAGCTCAGAGAGGGAGAGCCTGATCCTCTGCCCCTGCCCACAGCCGTGCGTGCTGACCGTATGCGGGGCGGCCGGAACAAGTTTGGGCCGATGTACAAGCGGGACCGGGCCCTGAAACAGCAGAAGAAGGCACAGATTCGGGCCAATGGCTTCAAGCTGGAGACGGGACCCCCGATGGGGGTGCCCCCACCGCCCCCTCCGGCGCCGGACTACACACTGCCCCCCAGCCTGCATGTGCCTGAGCCCAAGGGCCTGGCCTCTGGCCCCCCTGCTGGGTCGCTGGGCGACTTTGGGGCCCCAGCACTGCCCATGGCCGTGCCCAGTGCCCATGGGCCACTGGCTGGCTACCTCTACCCTGCCTTTCCTGGCCGTGCCATCAAATCTGAGTACCCGGAGCCTTACGCTAGCCCCTCCCAGCCTGGGCTGCCGTATGGCTACCCAGAGCCCTTCTCCGGAGGACCCAACGTGCCCGAGCTTATCCTGCAGCTGCTGCAGCTGGAGCCGGATGAGGACCAGGTGCGGGCTCGCATCCTGGGCTGCCTGCAGGAGCCCACCAAAGGCCGCCCCGACCAGCCGGCAGCATTTGGCCTCCTGTGCAGAATGGCCGACCAGACCTTCATCTCCATTGTGGACTGGGCTCGCAGGTGCATGGTATTCAAGGAGCTGGAGGTGAGTCTCTCCTCCCGCCCGGCTGTCCTCCCAGCTGCCCAAGCCTTAGACCGACTGTCCTTCAGATGGGGCACTCCTACCCACTGGCTTCAGGCAGTGTCTGGGGACCCACAGGCCACCCTGGGACACTGAAGAGCATTTCTGCTCTCTCACAGCCTCGTGGGTCCCGGCTCCCTCCCGTTGCTTCTCCTTGAGCCCCTCGAGCCTCTGCTGTTTCGGTCCCTGCGCCTGTCTCTTCCTACTGTCTCTCTCCCTGGCGTGCTGTCTCTCCGCTTCTCAGTGTCTCTGCAGCCCCTTCTGTCTCTGCGGTTCCCTGTTCTGAGGCTCTTTCAGTATGCATTCCCTCGTTCTCTGAGGCCTTGGGCTCCCTCAAAGGACTAGCGGAGTCCTGGGAAGACTGTCTTGTCTCCTAAGGCTTCAGCCCAGTGTTGGGAAGAGGGTCTGGCCCATCCTGGCCTCCCATTCAGGGAGGCCAACCTCGCCACCTCCGACGGCACACACAGGTGGGACTCTTAGTGTTTTGGAGTCCGGGACATCCGTGGGCCCTTCTTCCCAGCTGAGGTGAAAGATCCTCCTGCCTCTGCAAATCTTGTTTATGCTGGATGGTGGTGGTGGTGGTGGTGGTGTGTGTGTGTGTGTGTGTGTGTGTGTGTGTGTTCAGGGAGCTAGGTGGGTAGGTAGGTGGTGGCTTCCAGGGTCTGCCACTGATCTCCCCTGGCGAGGCAGCCTTCCCTCCTGGGTTGAGGTACCTGACGCTACAAAATCAGGAAAGCGGCAGGAGAAACTGAGGCTTGACATAAGAAAGAACTTCCCAGTCTTCCCACCTAGCGGCTTGAAGAGCCCGAGGCCCCAGAGCTGCCCCTCCAGTGCCCTGGCTCTCTGAGACCTCCTCAGAGGCCTCTCTAGCTGGCCAAGGCCTGCCCCGCCCTGGTGTGGGTTCAGGCACTCTGTAACCCAAGCTATCGGTGTTTGGCTTTCCCAGGCTGCCCCCCTGGCTGTTCTGGGGCTGGGTGTAAACAGCAGGGCCCATTGCCCCCCCTGCTGGGGCCACTGCAGCCTTGAGCGGCATTGTCAGTGTGGCGCCACTTGGGCCTGGGCTTCCTCCAGGGGCAGGAGGCCGGATGGGCTGGGGGCGCTGCCTGCCCTCGCTGGCGTGGAGGGGATGAAGGTGGGGCGTGGGTGCTCCGAGCCCTAGCGGCGTCGTGGGACTGGGGCCTGGGCGGTCGGGGAGGCGGGGATCGGTGGTGGTGGCGGCTACTACTCCCACTGTGGAGGCCCGTCATGCTGAGGCCTGGGGCTGCACCATGTGTCTGTCATGGGGTGGGTTTCTCACCACTGTCTCTGGTCTGACCTAATGGATGGGGCCAAAGGCACGCTCTTGACCATGAGGCCATGGTGGAGATGAGGACCCCAAGCACTAGGGACTGGTTGCCAGCTTCCCTTCAGATTCCCCATGCAGCCCCTGCACAGCGGGGAGGAGGAGCAGGGCATTCCCGGCCTTCCAGAACCCTGGACTCAGGGGCAGGGCACTTCCTCTGGCTGCCTTCCTAGTCTCCCGGGGATTTTCACGCAGGATGGGAAGGGCTTTTGTCCCAGCTTTGCTGAGTGTTTTTTCCTGCTTCTGGCTCCTCCGTGGTCCAAACCTTCCTGCTTCCCCTTCCCAAAGTCTGACTTGAGCCCAGGATTGTAAGCGGTGGTCACCAGCTTCTGTAAAGAGGCCTTGCAGATAAGTACCAGCCCAGCCCTTAGAGCACCTCCCGTCAGCCACATGGAAGTTCTTTTCCACTGGTCCGGTGGGCCCTGGGCTGGTGTCTCTTTGCAAAGCCCAGAGGTGGTGAGGAGGCAAAAAAGTGGGAGGGGTGTGTGTGACTCTGGCATCCCTTCTGGCTGATCATTCATTTCCCCACCTCCGGACGGGACACATCTTAGCAGACAGAAGAGGGGGCTCTCTGGCTCTGGGGGTGGAGCAGCCCTTGGCCTGGGCACTGGGGACATTAAATCAGCTGGACCCAGGAAGTTGGCAGCCTGGAGGAGACGTCAGACATGCACCTAGATGCCAGTGAAGGTGCCCCAGGCTCTGAGAGCCACTGAAGGAGCAGAGGGAGCCCTCGGGGGAGAGCCAACAGCTCTGAGGGATTCAGAGATGAGTTCTGTGCCTTTCTGGAAAGTAGAGACGATTCTGGACATCCCAGGCAGTGGGCACAGCATAGACTAAGGCCCCGAAATGTGAATCAGGTCCTGGGAGTTCCCAGTGGGCCCGGGAAGTGGGGCCGGAGAGTCTGGCAAGGTCAGAGCAGAGCTGGGACCAGGAGTGGATCCTTGGGCAGAGGCTGATGGATAGCCTGCCGGGGCTGGCTGGGGCTCCAGGTTCTGGGTTGGGGAGGGCCTCCCCCGGCAGAGCCTGAGCTCTGAGCAGAGGTCCGCTCAGCCCTCTGATGCCGATGGCATCTTGCTGCTCAGGAGGCATCCTGGAATCTCAACTGAACTCTCAGGGGTCCGGGACCCCAGTTGTGTCTGATGCTGGGCTCCAGACGTCCTCTTGGGGTCTTCCTCCCCTATCCTCTTTCCCAGCTGGGCTGGGAGTCCCTCTGTCTCCATTTTCCATCTCACGCAATCCCAGCACGTTAGCTCTGACAGTGGCACAGAAGTGAATGTCAAAGACTAGAATCAGAGAGGCCTGTTGTCAAGTTCCAGCTCTGTTGCTTACCTGCTGTATGATTTGGGCAAGTGACTTCACTCCTCCGGGCCTCAGTTTCCTCATCTTGATAATGGGAGGAGGTGGAATGGTGTCCACCCTGTAGGGTTGCTGTAAGGGGTGAGTGAGCCGGGACAGGGGAAGAACTGAGCGTGGCAGGGCAGGCTTCGGAAGTGGGGCTGCAGCACGCGTCCTCTCTCTGCCCCTCTGAGCTCCACCGTTTAATCGACGCCTGCAGGCTTATGTGGGCCTGGCCAGGAAGACAGCAGGGAGAGAGACACTGTTCCCAAGCTCCTCTGAGCACATGATCGTTCTGGGACTGTATTGGGGCCGCTTTGCTTATAAAGCAACTTTTTCCCTGCAAAGTGGCAGAAACTCACCTGTACCTGCCTCTTGGTGGGCAGCAGTGCCCAGGGCACAGGCAGCCAGCCTCTCTGGTCACTTACCATGAAGGACAGGCTGGGGGGACACAAGGGAGGACCCGGGAGGGGTGGCGGGGGCCAGGAGTGTCCAGTGACCCATCTTGACATCAATTCACCCTCAACATCCAGCTCCGGGGCCCCCACGGACAGCAGATTTAACTGCTCAGATAGACGGTTTAGTTTAAGCGGCAGTAACTGTCAGTCCTGGGCAGACAAATGACACCTCCCTGACCACGCGGCCGGCAGAGCGCAGCAGCCAGCCCGTGGCGTGTCAGCCACCAGAGAATTACACAGCCCGCTGGCCTTCACAGCCAGACCGATCAGACCCCAGGGGGCTCCAGAGAGGCCCTGCTGGGAGGGAGGTCAGCTCGGCACCCATAAATACCCAGTCTCTGAGGCAGCCTGCAGAGCGTCAAGGCTCCTGGAAGATTTGTGGTGGGCCGGCAGGAGGGGTGGACGGCTGATGGGCCGAGCAGACGGGCCAGGCTAATGGGAGCAACTCTCTCTGGTTAAAGGAACCTCTTAGCCACCTGCCTTCTCGTGCAGAAAGGCTGGCGGCTACGGCCCTCTGGTTTTCTTTTAAATAAAAAGAGGGGTGTGTGTGTGTGTGTGTGTGTGTGTGTGTGTGTCTGTGTGTGTGTGTGTGTGTGTGTGTGTGTGTGCACGCACGCCCACCCTCATCTGTGTGGGGAGGGGAGCGTTTAGGAGTTTGGTGCTTTTATGCGTCCATTTGTCCACCCAAGGCCAGCAGTGAGTACGAGACCTGCTTGGCCAAGGGGCAGGTGGGAGCCCGGCCGGCTGCATTCACGGAGCCAGCAGCAGATCCCCACGCAGCCCTACTACGTGTGTTCTTATGCTTTAACCAAAAAAGGGAGAAATTATGTTTCCTGCTTCACAGAACAGGAAATTGGAGTGGAGGGGGACGATGCATGGCCGGATGGGGACTCAAACACGGGGCACGGGGCACCAAAGCCTCGGCCACCATATTGTGGCTCTCTGCCCCTGCCACCACTATCAGCCACACCGGGCAGGGCTGCCCCATCCAGGGTCTAAGGTCTGGGTACAGAGTCTGCTCCCAGGGCTGGGCCAGCCGGGTCACCATGACCCATCTGCTTTCTGCCCAAAGCTCGGCTTATCTCCTCATTCTACCCCTTATCGCTCCTCTGCCACCTCCCCACCCCCTTGTGCCTTCATTCTGGGCGCAAGGGTGTCTGCTCCTGTGGGCCTCCGAGGGGTGGGGGCCAAGCCCGGCCCTGCACACCCTCCCCACTGCCTCTACCTGGGTGCCCAGGGTGGGCCTAAGAGTTTTTCTTGCTGCCAGTGCAACCCCTGGGCAGGCCCCTTCTACCCGGGTCTCAGGAAGTTCCCAGGGTCCCCAGAGCCCAGCTGCCTGCAGCCTGTGTGGTGCCTCCGGCAAACCTCTGTTTCCTTATCTGTAAAGTGGACCGAATGTCAGCAGGGCAGGCGCAAGGTGTCCTGTGCTGCGCTGGGCGACATGCCTGCTGGTAGGTGCTCCTGGAAACCTCCGCTCCATGGGGGACGGCACTTCCGAGGAGAGATGATTGAGGGGGCCTCTGACCAGGCCTGTCTCCTGCTTCCTCCCAGCCAGGGCGGAGCCTGGGGCCTGGCTGACGGTCGGGGCTCTGGGAAAAAAGCTTTGCTGGGAGTGGGACCGAGGTGTGGGCTCTGGATCCAGAGGTGAGGTGGGGAAGGAGGGAACGAACACAGACTTCCCTCCTCCACTGTGTGGGCCCGGAGGCCCGTCTGTGTGCGGTCCTGACTTTTCTCTCTCCTTCTCGCCCCGCTCTGTCTGCCTGAGGACAAAGGCCCCAGGGATGCCCCAGGAGAGAAGGGGAACAGAGAGGAGGAGGGGGCTTCTACCTCCTAGAGAGAGAGCTGT
Organism: Saimiri boliviensis; assembly: GCF_048565385.1. Classification (NCBI taxonomy): domain Eukaryota; kingdom Metazoa; phylum Chordata; class Mammalia; order Primates; family Cebidae; genus Saimiri; species Saimiri boliviensis. Next base: position 217,177,469 of record NC_133450.1, on the reverse strand, counting down.
TAATCAGGCTTGGGCTGGTTCCCCTCTGGCCCAGAGCCCCTAGGTGGGGAGTGGTCCCTCTGCACTCTCTGCTTGTCTTGGGGAGTACCTTGCCCTTCCTCAGCCGCTCTGACCCCTGCTCTGGGGCCTGGAGAAGAGCTAGACGCGGTTCTGCCTCCCCAAACCCCATAGGCATCGGCGAAGACCGAAGCGTTTAACTGATGCCACGAGATGTTGCAGATTCTGTGTCCAGAGGGTGGGCGGGCCTCGAGGAAGGAGAGGGGTCAGGTAGGGATTTGTAGAGGAGGAGGGAGCCTGTGAGACCAGGAGCTCCTGGATGGTAAGGGGGGGTGATCGGCAGGTCTTCCTCCGCACCTAGTGGTTAGAAGCGCAGATCTGGAGCTGGACAGAGCTGGGTGACCTCTCTGCGTTCAGCTTCTCTCCGTCACACAGGTAGCGACTGTGGCTGTAGGGCCGCCGTGGAATGACTGTTAGCTGTCATGGCTTGCATTCACCACAGGGCACGGCCCAGGAAGGTGCCCCGGAAGGGTCTGTGGGGTCGATGGTGGCCACTGATGAGTGGCATGGGCTGAGGGGACCGGGCTGTGTCTGCTTGGGACCATCTGCCCAGCCAGAAGGGCTGGCTTTGTCACAGCGGAGACTGTGCAGCAGGAATGCCAGCCGAGGCCCTGGCCTGGCCCCACCTCTGTGTGATCCCGGGAGAGTCTCTTGCCCTCTCTGGGTGGCAGATTCTTCAGCTGAAACTAGAGATTGGGGCCAGGGGATCCCTGGCTCTGCTTCTGAGTCCTGCAGAGTCAAAGGACACTCCAAAGGGCTGGGCCTGCCCCTGCTCCGGGTGCCTCTCATCACAGACTGGGCATTGGGAATCGGCTCCTTGTCGCTGCCGTGTTTCTGCTTCAGGTGCCAGGTCATTGCTGCCCCCCTGCCCATGCCCTGGGCCTGACCACAGGCCAGGTGGGACCTCCTGACTTCTCCTGAGCCTGAGAGCTCTGGGTAGGCCCAGGGGGAAGCTCTTGGCTTCTTCCTGATGGCTCTTGTTTGAGTGGTTGTGGCTGCCAGAGGTGTGGCCACAGGCTTTTAAATGTGCACAGTGTTAAGATTAGAAACCATCTTGCATGCATTTGTAGGAGTCCTCCGCAGAGCACTTCTGTGGACGTGAGTCACTGTCATGTATGGCGTACCTAACATGGACCGGACTGTCTGCTCAGTACTGTGCCCACTTTACAGATGAGAAAACCAAGGCACAGAAAGGTTACCAGGACTTGTGTAGTCATACAAGAGACAGAGCTGGGGCCTGAAGCCCAGCCCATGCACGCCCCAAACACCCTCCTGTTAATTGGCCAGACCCCTGTTGCACTTGGGTAATGTAGGCATTCAGGCAGATGGGCACAGGGAGGTTAACTTGCCCAGGCTGTACACCCAGTGGGGTCTCAGCTGGGAGAAGGGGTGAGAGGAAGGTGTCTGATGCTTGCTGGAGCCTGGCCCCCACTTGCCTCTTCCTTCCAGGTGGCGGACCAGATGGCGCTGCTGCAGAACTGCTGGAGCGAGCTGCTGGTGTTCGACCACATCTACCGCCAGGTCCAGCACGGCAAGGAGGGCAGCGTCCTGCTGGTCACCGGGCAGGAGGTGACCAACCCCTGGGCCCCGCCCACCCCGGGCCCTGCTCCTGCCTTGCTTCGCATTTCCAGAATTCAGGGCCCCGGAGAGGACCCAGGCCTCTCGGGGCTGGCTCTGGGCACCTTGATTATCAGCCCTTTCCCTACGTTCATGGGACACAACGGGCCCGACCCCTCCGGGAGCAGCCCTGGGCCAGGCTTGAGGGGCACCGGCCCCTGGGATCCCTGCTCTGAGGAGCAGCTCAGGGGGTGTGGGCAGGTCAGGGGAAGCTTGTGGAGGAGCTGATGGTGGCCTTGGGTCTGGAAAGAATACACTAGAGTTGGCTGGGGAATGAGGGGTGAGGGGGCAGTCCTCACCTCCACTGCAGGCTCCGAGAGCGGGGAAGTGTGGTGCCCCGTTCCTGCTGGGGCTGGTGTGGAGGCGGCCTGAGGTGAGGGATGAGGGAGGCTGGAGGGTTGCTAGGGCTGGGTTAGCAGGTAAGACCTTGCAGGCCCTGACTCTTGAATGAATGAATGAGTGAATGGGCAAAGGGCTCCAGAGAGCTCAGAGTCAGAATTTGGGCTGCCTTAGAGCAGGGAGTGAGGATCTGGGGAGGAGAAGCTCCAGAGGCAGCCGGGTCTGGGGAGAGCTTTAGGTGGGGGAGGGACACACCAGGTGGCAGCTGAGGGGCAGGATGGGAGGGAGGCATCTGGGCGGGTACACAGCCAGGGAGGAGGACTCGTCTGGTGAGACCAGTGTAGGGAAAGTGGGAGGGAGGGAGGCAGAGAAGGGGGTTGATGCTCAGGGTCTAGCCTGGTGGCAGGAGCTTCACTCCCACGTGGGGACACGGGAGGGGCTGTGGGCTGGGTGGGTGTTGTAGGGTGGGGAGGCAGGTGCTGCTCCTCACTGCAGCACCCCCAGATCCCTGCTCCTCATCTTCAGCTCTTTCCTCAGTGCCACAGGGGCATGGGTGGGCAGCACTGCTTCCAAGAGGGCATCTTGGGGGTTTCCTGTGAGTGCAGGTGCCTGCAGTCTGTGTGAGGTGTGAGGTTGGCACGCCGGCTGAGTCTCTGGCCATGGGAATGGCATGTGTGTGTGTGCCTGCCTGTGTTTTACTGCGCAAAATCTCCACGCACATCAGTGTGTGGGTGTCACGGCCTTCCCATCACCTCGTAAATGTGAATGCATACATGGGAATATGTCTGTGTTGCTGTATGAGTGTACGAGGGCGGGTGTGGCCGTGTGCACATGTGTGTGCCTTCACTTCTTGGAGTGGGCGACCCTGTGACTGAGCGTGTGTGTGTGTGTGTGTGTGTGTGTGTGTGTGTGTGTGTGTGTCTCCGAGCTGAGCTGTGACCCAGCATGCAGGTGTGATCGTGGAGTTTCTGGGCAGCCATGTCAGTGTGTCCGCGTGTCCCCTTGGAGGCCTGCCCTTCCCTGAGCCCTCCCTCCCGGTATGTAGTGGGGCTCCCTGAGCCGCTGGTTCTGCTGAGCCTGGTGCTGGCTTAGTGTGTGAAGGACAGGGGTGCCCTCAGCTCCGGACCTGGTGGGTTGAGGAGAGTTCGAAAGGCGGGTCCCGAAAGGGTCCCCAGCGCTGCACAGATGTCACCCATGCCTGGCTCAGCGTCAAGGCTGGGCCCTCCTGACCCCAGCCCATCTAAGCTGCCCTCTCAAGGGCACCTCCGATCCATGCCCTTGCCCCTTTGTCTCCAATCAGAGCCTCCTGCCCAGACCCATGTCCTCTGACTGTCCCGTCCTGTGCCCTCTGCCCCAGGTGGAGCTGACCACGGTGGCCGCCCAGGCAGGCTCCCTGCTGCACAGCCTGGTGCTGCGGGCGCAGGAGCTGGTGCTGCAGCTGCTCGCGCTGCAGCTGGACCGCCAGGAGTTTGTCTGCCTCAAGTTCCTCATCCTCTTCAGCCTGGGTGAGTGCGGCTCCCATGACACAGAGGTGGAGACAGCTTGGGGCGGGCAGGAGGGTGGGTGAGACTGGAGAGGTAGCCCTGCTGTGGCCGGAGTGGCCACAAAGGAGCCTCAGGGGAGAGAGGCCCCTCCCTTACCTACTCAGTGAACAAAGGTCTGAGGCCCCCTGGCTAGGACCTGGCTCTTAAATGGGGACTGCTTTCCCTCTGGTGGCCCCTGTGACCAGGATTTTTATTCCAGGCTCGCATCCTTGGGTCCCCGTTTTCCCTAATCCCCGGATCTAGGAGGCCCCAATTCTGAGTCTAGCTCCTGGGACTCGGACTCCTTTGCCTGTGCACGCATGCATTCATTCATTCACTCTACAAACAGGCGCCTCGGATACCACAGTGAGCAAAAAATCCCAAAGCCCGGCCCTTGAGGTGCTGACCTTCTCCAGGGGAGACAGATCGTGAGCTTAATACGATTAGTAAGACATAGGTTCCTAACACGAGAGGCAGGCACAGCCAGGAAGGTTGTTAGCAGCGCTAAGGAGGAAAAGAAAGCAAGAGGAGAGGCAGAGGGCAGGCCCGGCCCGGCCCGGCCGACCACCCCGCTCCGCAGACACCCAGGTCTCCCTCCCATTGCCCTTCTGACCCCAACCCCACCTGGGCTACTCCAGTCTGCACCCTCACTCCCTGGCAAGCCATCACCAATGCCCTCCCCATGCCCAGTGATGCTGAGGACACAGCTGTCCCTTGCCAATCAAGAAGAGACCTACAGCTGGGGTAACGGTTAGGGCTGAGATAGAGAGATGGGTGTGGCTCAGGGAACCCTGGGTGGGGAGCAAGAGCTCTTCTTGGAAGGCTTCCTGGAAGAGGGAGATCTGATCAGCGTTTTGGAGGATGAGTAGTTTTCTGGGGGGATGAATTTTTTGCAGGGGTGCAGATGGGATGGAATAGAGGAGATGAGTGAGTGCTTCATTACCTAGAGATGGGGCAGGATTAAGATATTTTTTGGTGGCTGGCATTATAGTCATAGTCTGGGAAGGGTGTGCCTGCCAGAGAGAGGGAGGAGTGGGGAGTGTTACGGAGGCAGAGGGGAAGACGGAATTAATTAATGAAAATTGGGAAGCCCAGTGCTCAGGCAGGATTGGTGACATCCTCCATGCCATGCGGCTGGGTGCAGTGGGCTGGGTCTCCTGACTCTGGCAGAACAGGCTGGTAGCTGGAGGGCTTATCTGCAAGGCCACCTTAAGCCACCTCTCAGGACACCAGCCAGGGCTCTGCAGGGGTCAGCGGGGGACAGCCACTGGGGTGGGGAGGGGCAGGATCTTGGCAGCCAGTTAGGAGCTGTGGCCTGAAATCCTTGCTGCGGCTGGGGAAGCTCCCTCCTGCCTCTGCCTGCAGCAGCACCCTCCCCAAAGCCTGGCAGGCTCAGCAGACTGGCCCAGGAGACAGTCACAGACGTGCGTGGCGGGGGCCTGTGTGGTGGGGGTGTGGAGCCTTCAGGAATGACACGAGCGCCTGTGTCTCTATTTCTGGGCATGCGTGTGTGCTTGCACGTGCAAATGACGGACTTTCACACGCTTGTGGCTTCTTATGTGTTAGGCTGTGCGAGGGGTTCGTGTGTGACTGGGGAGAGCTGGAGATCTGGGAACATGAGGAATTTGTCGGGGAGGGTGGTGCTGGGAGGCACCTAGAATCGGAGCGTGTGTTTGCAGGGTCGGCTGGTTTGGGTGAGAGTTCTTGATCAGATTGCCATCCTGAGGCCACTGGAGGATCCTAGGGCGGGGGGTGGGGTAGTGGTTGACGGTGGGCTGCCAGTCACCAGGCTTCTTTGCCAGGGCTCTGTCTATCCCTGGGTGTCCCCTGAAGAGCAGGGACAGTGTCTTGGCTCCCAGCCCCTCCTCTCACCAAAGCGCCAGACACTTGGGAATGCCAGGCCCAGCACAGCTCTGGCTGCCACTGAAGGTGAATCCCGGACCCCTCTTCCCTGGGGCGTAAGGAAGATGGCAGAGCTCAGCGCTCTTCTCTTGGGTCCAGGTGTGGGGGCACGCTCAACACTGGAAGTGCCCGGCCCCCATGTCACACCAGTCATCAGCCTTTATGCCTGATGCATCAGCTGAGGCCTGAAGGTTCGAGGGGCTCCAGTGTTGGGCTACAACAGGCCTGAGTTGGGGGGAGAAGGGCGTGTGCGTGCACATGAGTGTTGTGTGTGTTAGGAAAGGGAACTAGGTTGGGATGAGGAGTGGATTCTAAATCTGCCCTCTGGTTGTGTGCCCTTGGGCCAGTCACTGCTCTCTCTGAGCCTCTGTTTCCCCATCTGTAGAATGAGTCTTCCTGGAAGAGAGATATCTGAGCAGGGTTTTGGAGGATGAGTAGGAGTTTTCTGGAGGGATGAATTTTTTTGCAGTGGTGCAGATGGGATGGAATAGAGTTAATCTCTAACTTGCTACAAGGATTGAATAAGAGAGTTCCCCCAAAGTGCCCAGCGCTCTGGGAAGTATGTGTCTCAGAATTGTTTTAGTCATAATCACCATTAAGTTAATGTGCCTTTCATTTATTCACCATTATAAATGAATGAATGAAATGAATGAATGAACCAGCTCACATTCTCCATCTTCATCACGAGCTGTGTGTCTGCAGTGTCTTATCTTTGGGCACCGTACCGTGGGTCTGGCTGATGTGGGTGGGGGAGCCCTGAGCCCAGCAGGCCAGGAACCTGGTGAGGTTGGGGTTACCAGAGGAGGAACAGGAAGAGATTCCAGGACTCCAGCAGACGGCAAGCAGCGAGAGAGGTGTGGGGGACGGGCAGAGGCCTTTGGGTGGCCAGTTCCAGGTTGAGAGAGGAGCCCCATCAGTTCAGTGTGATCAGGGTTGGACCAGAGAGGAGAAACCAGTGCCACCCGGCTATCAGGGAAGGCTTCCGGGGGGTGGGGGCTCTGAGCTGGGCCTAGCAGTATGAGTAGGAGCATTCTGGGTGAAAAAAAAGCAAGCGGCATTAAAGGCTTTCCAGACTAAAGGAGCAGCTTGTGCAAAGTTCTGGGGAATCTTGAAAGTTCTGTCTGGCAGTAGGGGGCGGGGACTGGGTGGAGAGGAGGCTGGCGAGGGGACAGGAGCTGAGCTGTGCAAAGCCTTGAATGCCGGGGCCTGGTACCTTGAACTTTCCCTTGGGAAGGATTTTAACCAGGCAGTAACATGATGAAATCTGCATTTTATCAAGACCCTTCTGAGTGCAGCATGGGAAAAGGATGGCAGGCTGGCAGCCCAGAGCCCTGGCAGAGGCTAGACCTGGGGCTCGGCTGGAGCCGACTACAGGGTCTGCAGCAGAGGGGTCCTCTCCTGATCCTGCCCAGACCACCAGAGCTGGGGCTCCAGGGAAACTGGGACCGGGAGAGGGACCGCCACTTGCCAGCAGACCTCCAGCTGGCGAGCAGGGCGTCCCCTTTCGTGGGGCGGCTCCGCCCTGGGCAGCCTGAGTGCCAGTGTCCCCCCACCCGCCCCACCGCCCTGCGGCTCACTGAGCGCCTCCTTCGCGCCTGCCTTCGCACAAGGGTGCCATTTGGTGTCTAAATAGCCGTCTCGGGAGGGTGAGGAGGCAGGTAAGGAGGTTTAATTAAAATTAGTGCCTCTCTCCCGGCAATCACGGTATTTATGAAGATGGGCCCGGCTGGCATTGTTCTCCCGAGGACTTAATCGAAGCTTAATGGATTGACCTAACATTCGATTTCCTGACTTCCATTGAGGCGGCGGCAGCAGCATTCCCTTAAGCGTTTGCAATTTACCCACTGCTCCGCGCCAACAAAAGGCGGCCTGAATAGCAGCCCCACTCGAGGGGCCATTGTGCGCGGGGGCGCCTGCCTGAGTTACTGCTATTGGGACAACATTCTTTATGCCTCGCTGGAATGAAAGGATTATTCAAATATTCAATTAAACCATGAAAAGGGGGCTTTTCTGAGAACCTGGGGGCCCCCAGCTCTGCAGAGCCAGCGGGCTGCTCTCTCCGAGGTGGGGGCGCCATCTCCCAGCTCCCTCCCACCTCCACTGCCGGGAGTGCTGGGAGCTGAGTGGGCTTGGGGGGCTGCAGGCTCCTCTCCAACATGCCGCCTACAACCTTCGGGCGGCCGGGGCCCAGAGCTGGGCATGCAGATGAGAGCCAGCTCCTAGCTGCCCTGTGAGGCAGAGATGAATTTGCCCCTGTTCTGCAGATGACAGGAAACTGAGGCTCAGAGAGGGGAAGTGACTTGCCCAAGGTCACCCAGCTGGTTGTAAAGCTGGGATCTGAACCCCTGACACGTGAAGGGGGTGTCTCCAGGGTTGTTTGACCCCTGCTCCCGTGCTGGAAGAAGGGTGTGGTGTTCCGTGGGTTGCTGGCACCGTCACATCCGTTACTATCCGCTGGAAACTTCTCAATGATCTCTTTAGAGACTGGGGGCCCAGAGAGGCTTGGAGAAGGGGAGCGGCTTGTGCAGGGTCTGCAGGTGAGGAGGAAGTCAAGTCCAGAGGCCAGTGTAGCCTCTCTGGGGGAAACCTAGGACCCCAGGATGGGGGCTCTTGGACAGGACTCATGGATTGCATGGAACGTAAAGTTATGTCCAATCCCCCAGGAACGGGCATTCCAGCTTGACCCAACTCCTGGGCAGGGGGACCCAGCCCTCTTGCCTATCATGGGAGACTTGGATTTGAATACAGGCTCTGGCATCTGTGTGTCTTCAGAGGCCCCGCTTCCCTGAGCCCTGGGGACGCACTGCTCTGCCAGTCTGGATGTCTGCCGAGATGAACTGAGCTGGGTGCAAGGTGTCTGGGGGGTACCCGGGAAACTGGGGCTGGGCTTTTGGACTGTGGTCACTGTGGCTCCGTTAGCGACTGTGCTTCCCTCCCCCAGCCCTGTGGCTGACCTCTCAGGGGCAGTGAGAGTCTCCAGGCTGCTGACAACTGGGAAGCCATGGAACTGCTGGGGGTGGGGGGCATCCCTGACTCCGATCCTCCTTCCGCACCCACCCCCGCACTCTGCTTCTGTGGCCCTGGCGAGGTGCTGCTGAGAACAGTAAATCCCGGTAAAGCCGAAGCCCTGGTCTTCCCGGCCCCTCCCGTCCCTGCCCCTGCTGCGGCGTCCTGGCCAGTCCTGCCCCTCCAGCTGCTTCCTCCAAGCCCCTTAACTGATGTGTGGCCTTGAGCTGGTCCCTGTCCCCCTCTGGACCCCGATTATGAATTGTCAGAAGACTTGCTTGAAATGTCAAGAGACTTGGGGAGAGGAGTGAAGGCAGATGGGACAGGGATGAGGCCAGCAGGAGCCCAGTGAGGGGGCATGACTTCCCCTGACCTTTGAATGTCAGGGGCAGGCCTGGCTAGGGAGTAGGGCTGCTCGATACGGTTGGGCAGGTCACTCACTGCACAAGAGCACCTGGGCCAGGAGGCGTTGGGTAGATACAGCAGTATCTCTCTGGACAAGGGGGACCTTCCATGTAATTGACACAAAGGTGCCTTCAGGGTTAATGGTGACCTTCCTGGGGAAGCGAGGAAGAAAGTGCTCCTGGCTCGCTTTGGAAGGGAGAGTGAGGAGCCCGGGCTGGGTGGGAGGATAGAGGCCAGGTCCTGCCACCCGCCCCCAGGTCCAGCTCGGGTTTCCCTAAATCCGACTTTGGACAACACAGGCTTTGGCAGGCGTACTGGGAGCGGCCTGGGATCAGGGTTGCCAGGAGCGTGGCGCTCTCCTGGCGCAGAGGGTGTTAAGGGGATTAGGGGGCCAAGGGCTGCACATGCTGCCTCTGGACTCCCCCGCAGCTGCAGGGCCAGGGCCGGGGTGATGGGGTGGGGAGGCAGTAGGCGGATGACCGTTTTCTGAGCCACTGGTCACCCCATCCCAGGCAAGGCCGGGCTAGGATTTGAGGCCCCAGGACAGATTCTGCGGGTACCTGCTGCCGCTGCGCCCCCATACTGGGCACCTGCTAGCAACACTGCCCAGGAGCTGAAAGAGGCCTGCACGTGGTGGCAGGAACTTGGGCGATAAGAAATTGACCCAGGCTCTCCCTGTCCAGGGAGGAGGAAGGCTGGTCAAGTCAGGCAGGGCGGGGCAGGGACCACCACACCTCAGTGTTGGCTGGGTTCAAACCCACTTTCTGTCTCTTCACTGGACCTTGATGGGACACATCAGTGGCACTCCTCTGTTCAATCACTGGTGCACGCAGAACCAAACCCCCTCCATCCCTCCCCAAAGGGAGCCCTTCCTTGATAATTAATGCAGGTGGTCCTGTTTGCCCCTGTCTTCCCGTGGCATGTCTGCTTTGTGTACAAGCTTTATTTATTTATGTTTTTACATACTTACTTACTTAGAGATGGAGTCTCACTCTGTCACCCAGGCTGGAATGTAGTGGTGCAATCTCAGCTCACAGCAACCTCTGCCTCTCAGGTTCAAGTGATTGTCCTGCCTCAGCCTCCCGAGTGGCTGAGGTGACAGGCATGCACCACCATGCCTGGGTAATTTTTTTGTATTTTTAGTAGAGACGGGGTTTCACCATGTTGGTCAGGCTGGTCTCAACCTCCTGACCTCAAGTGATCCACCCACCTTGGCCTCCCAAAGTGCTGGAAATACAGGCGTGAGCCACTGCCTCAGGTCAACAGGCATTTCTAGTTTATGTACATGGCTGAGCCTTGTGGATCTCATCCTGACCTCCCTTCTGTGATCTTTGTTTTCCACTCAGCCTCAGGCTTTTAAAGGCGCATCCCTTTGCCCTGCGTTGTGTGGGCTCCCTGACTTCTGCCGATTGCCCAGGACTCCTCGGGGGTGCAGCCACCATGTGGCCATCCAGGCCACCTCCTCACCACCTTGAGCACAGATGGCCCCTGACTCCCAAGCTTTGGCTTCGGAATTTCAACTTTATGGTGGTGCAGCCGTTGAAAAATATGCATTCGGCAGAAAGCGTGCTCAGAGTACCCATGTAACCCCTTCTGTTTTGGGTTTTCAGCACGGTGTTCAGTGAAACCCATGAGGCGTTCAGCACTGGATTGTGAAACAGGCTTGCATCAGATGATTTTGCCAACCGTAGGGTAATGTGATCTCAGTGCATTTAAGGTAGGTCAGGCTATGATGTGCAGTAGGTCAGGTGTAGGAAATGCCTTTTGACTTAAGATATTTTCAGCTTGCGACAGGTTAATCAGAATGTCAGCCCACCTGCACTCCTGCAGTGAATGTCCATGTTTCCCCATGGCCCTATGACAGTCCTTCCTGGGGTACTGGAGCCTCTCTGTTGGCCTTGGGGGAGACTACAAGAACATGCCAGCTGCCTTCTAGAACCCTTATCTTACCCATATCCCCAGTAATACTGGCCATAACTTAGAAAGTTAGGTTAAAAAGACCAAGAACCGGCCGGGTGCGGTGGCTCACGCCTGTAATCCCAGCACTTTGGGAGGCCGAGGCGGGTGGATTACAAGGTCGAGAATTTGAGACCATCTTGGCTAACATGATGAAACCCCGTCTCTACTACAATTACAAAAAATTAGCCAGGTGTGGTGTGGTGGCCTATGACTTTAGTCCCAGCTACTTGGGAGGTTGAGGTAGGAGAATCTCTTGAACACAGGAGGTTGCAGTGAGCCGAGATCCAGAGTGAGACTCCCTCTCAAAAAAAAAAAAAAAAAAAAAAAAGACTAAGAACCTTCAAAGCCCTTAGTAAGTAAACTGTACTTAATTTCTATATTAAGGACTACAAAACTCTATTCTGCAACAATTGAATGCAAAGCAACCACTTTAATTAAGATAAGCCCTCCCTAAATGGATGGGACTTTAACCCCTGAAAATTTACTGAGGCCACCAGTCCTCATGTGTTTCGGCATGAGATGGGATCCTCCCACCCACAGTGCGCCTCTGTGGGTGTGGTGATGATGGGGTGACAGTGGCAATGGTGGCAGAGTGGGGATGTGGATGGTAGTGGTCATGGGGATGAGGCATCAGTGATGGCTTTGATGGTACCGGGGGGGTGGTGTTGGTTATGTCAGCAATGGTTGACCCTGGCAGCGAGAGCCGCTTTCATTACGATGGCATTATTGTGGTGCCAGTTAACCCAGCCCAGCGAGCATCTCACAGGCTGGACACTGTTCTTCAGAGCACTTTCCACACAGCAGCTCCCTAAATTCTCAGGACCATGTTGTGAAGTTGGTACTGTTATCACCCCCATTTTCTAGATGGGGAACCGACAGGTTCAGTAACTGCCCAGGGATGCTCCCAGGGAGGCTGGTGACGGGCTTCATGATTCTCTTCATTGTGACCACGGTGGTGATGATGGCAGTGATGATGGTGACAGGTGACTGTAGTTGGGTGGTCGATGGTGGCGCTGGCCACGTTTATGAAAAACACAGGCACGTGGGTGTCAGTGACGATGGTGGTGTTTGTGAACCAGGATGACAGCAATGGTCATGGTGACACGGTGCCAGCAGGGAGACCCTGGTTGCGTGGTTGATGGTGGCAGTGGCAAGTCTTTGGTGGTCATAGGGAAGGCGGCATTGTGATGCCAGTGACAGTGTTCGCTGCCCAGCTGCGATGGGGATGGATGGTGACCCAATGGTGACCGAGCACCTCCCTTTGCAGACGTGAAGTTCCTGAATAACCACAGCCTGGTTAAAGATGCTCAGGAGAAGGCGAACGCCGCCCTGCTGGACTACACCCTATGCCACTACCCACACTGCGGGGACAAGTTTCAGCAGCTGCTGCTGTGCCTAGTGGAGGTGCGGGCCCTGAGCATGCAGGCCAAGGAGTACCTGTACCATAAGCACCTGGGCAACGAGATGCCCCGCAACAACCTGCTTATCGAGATGCTGCAAGCCAAGCAGACTTGAGCCTGGGCCGGGGGCGGGGCCGGGGCTGGGGTCGGGGTCGGGGTGGGGCTCCAGGTGTTTCACTTCCTGAGGCCCACCCAGGAGCCCCATCCCCGTCCCAGAGGCCGCTGCCCCTGAGTTCTGACACGGTGTGTTTGGGAAGGTGGGTGGGGCTGGGCAGGGCCTGGCGGAGGTGGGGTGGCCCTGGCCAGCCACTGGCACTTGCCTGCTAGTTGGAGTGCCCAAAGGAGGTGACTGGTAACCACCCCCTGCCAGCCCCTGCCCTGCTCCCAGCTGTCTCTCCTGGAGTCTGAAGCCTGCAGGTCCGGGGAGGAGGTTCGGGATTCCTAGTGGGCCTTGATGTCCCTTGGATCAGAGGTCATCCCTTCCTCCTCTCCTGGAAACAGGGAGAAGTTGAGCAGGTTTCAAGTGGGGGAGGAGGGAGCATCTCCAGCGTTCCCCCATAGAGAACAGGAGGGAGGTCCTCTGTTTTGTAAACTAAGGATAACTGAGTTTGCTAAACTGGGAGGGGCTACTGGGCCCTAGAGGACAGCGGAAGACTCCTCCCTAGCCCTTCTACTCCACCTGGCTCTGCAAGAGGGAGCTTTGATACATCATCGGGAAAGAACTTTGCTCCGCTCAGCACTGATTCCCTCTCCCGCCCGAGGAGAACGTTTGGTACAGTCGACATCCTAGTCCCACCCAGAGGCGGCCCTCCCAGGCTGGTATTTATCTGCAAGGTTGTAGTCAAGAGGGCCCCCCCACTTTTTGTTTTTAAGCTTCTAGATACCCCTTGAAAGCTGTGATGGAGGGAAGGGGACAGATCTGAGGGCTGAAGCTGAGGCTTGGGGACTGGCACTAAGGACAGCTGACGGTTTCTCCCCGGACACTCGCCTACCAAGTACCCTTGAGGTGCTGCTGGGTCATTGCTTCTGAGCCCCAACCCCAACCCAGAGAAGACCTGTTGCCCGCCCTCCACCCACTCGCTGAACAGCAGGACACCCTGTTGGGGGCTTCACCTGTCTGTGGGTGGGAATGAAAGTGAACTTGGGAGGGGCACGGGGCTGTAGATCAGGGACAGCGCTATTGAGCCCCTCCCTGTGGCCCCAACCTGTTGGGTCCCTTGCTGCAAACTCGTGAAGCTGGGCCTCAGCTCCCTGGTCTCCTGCCCTAGGTTATGAAAGAAACTCTCCAGGGTGAGGCACTAGGGAGAGGCCTCGGCTGTCTGCTGTCCCCAGGCTGGGTGCCTGCTGTCCACCCTGCTTTCCTGTTACTGTTGCAGCTTGCGCTGAGCCTGCCCAGTTGGAGGAGACTGGGCACCCCTGCCTCCTGCCTCCTGCCTCCTGCCACCCTGTCTTAGTCCCCATCTCTGCCCCCTGAAACGTGAGCCCCTGCCAAGGCCAGAGACCCACAGCCCCGAAACGAGAAGTGCCCTTAAGAATCTCCCCAGCTCCCGCAGCCCTGGAATAAATTTTGCAATTAGTTTCCAGCTACCTTTGCCTGTTTACATTCTGGGGCCAAAGCAGAACGGCCCCGGTGGGTTCTGGGTGGTCTGGGGGTGGGGCAGTGCTCTGGCCTGGAGGGAGGTGGCATGCAGACCCTCTTTGGTTCAAAACTGGGGAGGCAGATGGGTTTTGGGGCTGGGCGGGGGGACACCAGGCACTGTTGGGGTTTGGGCCCCACCTCATCCCTCGGACCCTGGGGCACTGGGACGCCCGGGGATGCTGTTGCCTCTCTGCCTGTTGTGTCCTGGCCTTGCCAGCTCAGCCCCCTATTGTGGGGCAGAAGGAGCAGCCATTTAAGGGGCACCTACTGTGTGCTCCCCTCATCCCACTGTCCTGGAAGCAGCCCTGTGAGGCACGGGTTGTACTCCAGGAGGGAAAGGCACTTGCCAAGGGCCCATGAGCCACAGACCTGGGAGACCAGAACCCTCAAAGCCCTGGCCCTTTCCTGTCTGCCCTGCCACGTCCCTCACAGATTCCACCCCGGCCCCACGTGGTGGCGGCAGTGAGCACCGCCGCCATCCGAGGCTTCCTCTTCCTCCTCCGCTCCAGGCCCCCTGCCCAGCGTTTCCTGCCCCATCTGGTCGCACCTACTGCTCTTTGCAGCCACTTCCATAGGAGGCATCCCCAGGTTACAGATGAGGAAACTGAGGCACAGAGGGCCACAACAACTTGCTGAAGGTCACACAGCTGAGAGGGGCACCATGCAAAGCTCCACCATGCAAAGCTCCATCAATCCTGATCCACTTTGACCAGTTTGACCAGCTCATCTCCAGGACCACCCCGGCCTTCATGCAAATTAGAAAAACGTGTCCCCTCTAGGGCGATATAGCCACAGGCACACAGCTTGACAGTGGCTTTTATGCAAAGAAAAAGGTGCCCCTCTTCTTCCTGGCACCTGCAGATGCCCTAGCTTCTGCCCTGGGCAATGTCCAGCCTTGTAGGTGGAGACTGTCTTAACCAGACTGTAGTCTGCTGTGATACTTAATATAACTGAGACAGACAAGATCAGAAAGTGATTGACCCTGCTCCTGGGAGAGATGAGGGGTCTGGAGAACAGGAAGACTTTGTAGCAGAGGTGTCCTCCAAACTGGGTTTTGAAGGATGCCCAGGAGTTCACCAGCAAGATAGGAGCTAGGGGCAGTCCAGGCAGAGGGAACGGTGGAAGCAGAAGGATGGAGGGGTGTTAGCGGCCATGTTTTGGGACCTAAGAGAAGTTACTCTGGCTGGAGAGTAAAGAGGGTGTGTGTAGGGGGCAGGAGGGATATGGAACGGGGTGGGGGTGGGGGATGGGAAAGGATCCCTTGGTCCCACCTTTGTCCCCTCCCCCACAGCCCATATGATTGGTTTTGGGGGAGACAGGAGCCCGCCGAAGGTGAGGATGCTGAGATGCAGGCAGTCGGGAGGCCCAGTGCCCTACCTCCTTGCTGCCCCTTCAGGGTCCCGCCCCTCCTGTCCCTGCTAGGGATAGAGTGCCATACTTGGCCCAGGGTTCCCAGCACAGGAGCAGGGTTCTGCTGGCCCTGTGGAGCCATGCTGTCTTCTCTCTGGACTGCCTCCCCAGCCTGGCGCCTTCAAGGCCTTGAACCTCCTCTGGGCCACAGGCTCTGGCTCCTACAGCCCTGGACATCTGTCTCAGGCCACAGCTGACGCTTCCTGAGTGCCTGCTGAGGGCTGTGCCAGGAACCAAGCCCAAGACTGTGCAGACCCCTCGAATGGTCGTTGGGTGGGCATGATGTACCCCATTCTACAGAAGACGGACGGAGCATCCAGAGGCCACAGCCATCCCCAGCAAGAAGCACCTGAGACCCCGTACCTGTGTGGGTGGGGCCAACACCCTGAACAGATTTTGTCCCAGAATCAACCCAGGTGGGGTCCAGCATGGAAGCTGGAGGCTTCTGGGAGCTCTGGGTGCCTCACTGCGTCCTGGCTGCTTCTCAGCCAGCGCTGCCCCACCTCCCCTGGCCCCAGCAGGATGTGAGCCAGGCCGGTGTCAGCAGGACAGCATTGGCCGCCTGGGCCCTCACTTCCCTGCCTCTGGCCTTGGGGTCCACCCTGGCACCAGGCCTGGTGCAGAGCCCTCATGCCATCCCTGCTCCCCTCCCTGCCCTGAAGCCCATTCTAACAAGAAGAGACCAAGATTCAGAATGACCTTGCCCACAGCCACATAATGGGTGGTGGCAGGTCCTGGTCCCACGGCGTGACTTAGAAGCATCCAGACTCACAACTGACCTTCGAGCTGTCTTCGAGCTGGGGCCCCCACTCACACCGACCGCCACCCCTGTCCCCTGTGCTACAGGGCCCGGGAGACCCCAGGCCTGACTGGTCTGAGCCTGTGTCCTCTGTACAGCAGGAGTGATGGTGGCTCAGGGCTCTAAGATGGTAAAGGGCTCAGCCCTCCCTCCAGGGATACAGCAGGCGCTCATAAACGCTGGCTGCGCCTACCCTGATGATGAGGCTGAGGCCCTGGAGTCCCAAAGCCAAGCGCAGCTTCTCTGGCTTCCTGCCTCCTCCCAGAGAGCCTTGCATCCTCTCTGCCCAGGCCAGGACTCGCAGAGGACAGGAGAGCCCAACGGTCCTATTTATTACCAGACACCGCAGGGCCCATTGGAACTTCGGGGGCAGGTGGAAAGGAGCAGATCACAGGCAGAGCCTGGGGACTCAGTGGGTTAGGGGAGCTTGGGGCTGGGGCTCACACTCCTTTAGGGAAAGCGAGGGGCTGAGGCCGCGGGAGCAGGGGCCGCTGTTGGCTCTCGAGGACTCCCGCTGCGCCGTTCTGGGGTCTGGGGTCCCGGCAGCGCTGAGCTGGGCAGGGTTTGGCTGCGAGTTTCCCGGGCACGCTTTAAAAACCTAGTGGGAAAGTGCGCCCTTGGGCTGGGCTGGCAGAGGGTCCTGGTGGAGAAGCTGGGGATGGAAGGGCTCTGGGAACTGAAGATGGGGGAGACCCCGGCCAGTCTCCTCTGTGCGTCTCAGTTTCTCCATCCTCGCGTGCCCCTAGGGCTCCGAGGCCTTTTAGGAGGGGCGGTGGCGGTCCGCGAGGGACACAGCCCGGCAGCTCCCGCTGCCCCGCGCCTCCAGTCCCCGCTGAGTGGGCTGCGGAGTTGGGTGGGGACTGGAAGCGGGGGCGTCCGGAGAGCCCGGCCGGGTGGAGGGTCCGGAGGGTGGGGCCCAGGTGGAAGCGGCTCCGTTGCTACGAGCGGCCCTAGCAACGCACCCATTCAGCGGAGACAAAGGCGCCGTCACTTGAGCGCAGAGGCGCCGCCGCCGCTCTCTTGTTCCCGCAGCCGCGGCGCCCGCGGGTGGGGGCGGGGAGGGTGGGGGAGGGGCGATCTGGCCCCGGGGGGCGCCTGGGCGAGCCTGTTGGGGGAGCCTCCAGCCCATTCTGCAGAAGGGGAAGCTGAGACTCCCCGGACCAAGACGCCAGCCGGGGGTGGGGGCTGGCCGGGGCCTGCGATCCCAGGGAACCAGGTTCACTTGGCCCTACGCTTACACCCACGTGGCTACTGCTGTGCCTCGGGTCCCCCATCTGCGCCAGTGGGGGCCTGGCCCTGGTTCTGTGCGGGCTCTGGCTAGCGGCTGCCACTTTCTGTGCCTCAGCTTCCTCATCCGCCCAATGGGTGGAGAAAGGCACCTCCACTTTCCTGTTACTGGATCAGAATCAGCAGGTGCCTGCGCTGAGGCCTGAACCTGGCCCTGGGGGAGCCTGGACAGGGCTCTTGCTTTCGCTGGAAACAGTCACCTGGCTGAGGCTGGGGCGTGTGGGTTTCAGATGGAGGGAGTGTCCCTTCAGGGAGGCGGCCAGCGGGCAGGGTCCCATGGCTCCCCTGGGCCCGGCTGAGCTCCCCAGGGGAGCCAGGACTCAGGCTCCTCTCCCTGAGTCGCACCTGGGGTGTCCTCAGCCTCCTACAGTCCCCCAGCCCCCATCATGCCCCTATCAGCTGTCCAGCTGGGGACCCGCAGCTTCGGAGGAAAGCGCTGTCCCTCAGTGGGTTTGGAAGGCTCCGAATCCCAGGGCGTCAGGACGAAGCCCTCAGAGGGTGAGGAGGTGTGCTGGGCTTGTGGGGCGGAGATGGCGGAGGACAGAGGAAGGCAGGCTGTGCGCCTCGGCAGTGCCCGCTCTCAGTAGGGTTCCACGACCTATTCTCTAGTGAACCCCTCCCAAGGGGCACTGCATGCTCCCCGCCAGGCCCCCAGTGCTCCCAGAGGACCTGCCAAGGGAGGAGAGAGCCTCTGCAATTGTGGGGGGTTGGGTATGATTGATTTCAAATCACTTCCATCCTGGTACAGTCCCAAAAAGGAAAGAGGGGACCCCCTGAGGTGGGGACTGTACCTGAAGCTTTGAACGCTGTCAGTTCCACAGCCTGAGGACAGAGGGGCTGTCACGGGGGTGGCCCCCGCTCCTTCTGCCGCCCCTTGCCCTGGGGGCCCTTGGCTATAGGGGCCTCTGCCAGCTTGCGGCCAGCAGCTCCCCTCCCTGGACCCTTCAATCCAGGAACAGAGAAACAAATCCCGGGGAAGCCCCCACCACGGCCCTACCCCCAGCCCTGTGGCTTCCTGACCCTGCCGGCCGGCCTTGCCACCCCCTGGCAGAGCCCTGTGGGACCCACCCTATTGCAGCCTCACCTGTCTCTCCGGGTTTGCGATGGAGGAGAAGGCTGAGGGGTTTCTAGGGCCGTAGGTCCCTAATGGGGAAAACGCAAACTTTGGAGAGACACGAAAGCAGGAAGCCCTCTCTCGGCGCTTCCATCCAGGGAGTGGGACCTTTAGGATAAAAATCGCTGTGAATCTGCTCCAAGATTCACCCCACAGATTAGTAATGAGATTAGTAATGAGGCCCGTAGACGGAGGGGAACATGGCCAGGGCATACAGGGGGTACTGGGAGCTAGGATGGGAACCCCTGGCCTGGCCTTGAAGTCACTCAACCCATGCCCTGCTCGGAGTCTGACCCCATGTACTTACCACCTCCGGGAGTCCCCCAAACCTGTCTGCATGGAGCCCCAGGGAAGGTGACCTGGACAAGCCCCAAGCCTGGGCCAGGCCCCAGGAGCCCTGGTTTCCTAGCAGTGGGGAGCGAGTGACAGGACATTCCTCAAGTCCCAGGGCCCTGGTTTCCTTTTTTCAGATGGGCCAATAGGACCTTGTCCTCCCAGCTCGACCTGAATGCTGGGGAAACTGAGGCACTGGGCGGCTCTCCCACTGGGTGCTAAGAGTACCTCTGAGAGCCATGTGTCTCCGGGGTGGAGCCAAGGCCCCGGGGCTGCTTTGGTCTGCCTCCCAGGGACCTGGGGGCCTCAGGCTGGTTCCCCTGCTGGCAGGGCTGGCACGGGACTGAAAGGAGAGGGAGTGGGGGCTGGGACCTGGCCCTGGAGGCCTCCCACCCTCACCCATGCCCCCATTGCCCTGAGCAGCACAGCCACCTTCTTCTCAGCCATCCTCTGCAGGGCGCTCCGCACCTGGGGAAACACTTGGAGGTCAGTGGTCCCCAAGGCGGGACCCTCCCCACCCCTTGGACCCCGCTCCCTGCAGCTGGCGCCCCCAAACTCACCTCCTCATTGCAGGCACCATAGACCAGGAAGATGTACGGCCCCTGAGGACAGACCCAGGGAGTGGGGGACGCCTCAGCCGGGAGCCTGGCCCTGTCCCATCCCCCACAGCCTGGCCTTGCCTGGAGTTCTGGCGCACCCCCCCCCCCGCCAGAGACCCTTGCAGAGATGCCCAGAGACTGGCTGATGGGCATGAAGTCAGCCCTGCCCTGGTGCCCACCCTTGGAGGGGCAGCTGTGGCATTCAGCAGGATGGGACCAGGAGGGGCTTTGCCCCATGCAATGCCGGCCTTCAGCCTCTGTCCACGAGGGAGCCTCTCTGATGCCAGTCCTCCGTGCCCCACCAAGGGGTAGGGAGTGGGACCTAACCTCTAAGGCCCAGTCAGGTCAGGGGACAACAGCCCCATGAGTGCCTTCTCACTGTGCCTCTAGCTGAGTGGCCCTCACATCCCTGAGCTTCTGTCTCTTCTGGAAAGTGAAGGTGAGGCCGGGGATGCACATGATGGACTCACACAGTGGCTGGGGTGGAGTCAGCTCCCCCTCCCCACAACTGGGGTACCAAGAAGGCCTCACCACCCAGCCGCACCATCACATTTGGGCTCTCACTTGACCCTCACAGCAGCTCGGTGGCGGGGGTGGATTCATTCTCTCCATTTGATGGAGAGACCAGGAGGTGGGGGTGTTGGACAGAGCAATGGATCCCAAGCTCCAGTATGGCCCAGCAGATGACCCAGCCCTGAGGCCATCCTGGGATCCCCCCTGGGCAATGTCTCAGGCAGTCGCTCCTGTGCTGCGGCCCAGGCGGGGGCGGGGGGTTGGGGGGAAGCACAGGTGAGGGCCTGTGATTCCTTGGGGCCTTCCAGCCTCCCAGGGCTGAAAGCTGGAGCCCAAGAGCCTGGCTGGTCCTCCTGCTGCCCGGGCACCAACTAAGATGATACCACCACCCCCACTTTCCAAGACAGACCCCGAAGCCTCCCAGGCCCCCACCCGCAGCCTGTTCTTTCTCTGCAGCCTCTGCACTGCCTTCTTCATCCCATTTCCTTCTGCTTTCTCCTCACCATCCAAAGACATCTTTCCAAATGCCTACCTCAGAACACCAGCACCTGCCTGATCCCCTGCCTGGCTCCCAACTACCCGGGGACAAAATCTGAGCTCTGTGTGTGTGTGTGGGGGGGGGTGGGGGGGGCTTTTTTTTAGACAGAGTTTTCACTCATGTTGCCCAGGCTGGATAGCTGGGATTACAGGCATTTGCCACCATGCCTGGCTGATTTTGTATTTTTAGTAGAGATGGGGTTTCTCCATGTTTATCAGGCTGATCTCGAACTCCTGACCTCAGGTGAGCTGCCTGCCTTGGCCTCCCAAAGTGCTGGGGTTACTGGCATGAGCCACTGCACCCGCTGTCTGAGCTCTTTGCAACAGCTTTGTGGACCCCACATTGTCTGCACCGCCCCCCGACTCCCTTCTGGCCCATTTCTCACCAGCCTTACCCCTCATATCTCTCCACCATTGGACCCCACCATGCCCCCTCCGCCCCAGCTTAAAACATTCTCTGGCCGGGCGCGGTGGCTCAAGCCTGTAATCCCAGCACTTTGGGAGGCCGAGGCGGGTGGATCACGAGGTCGAGAGATCGAGACCATCCTGGTCAACATGGTGAAACCCCGTCTCTACTAAAAATACAAAAAATTAGCTGGGCATGGTGGTACGTGCCTGTAATCCCAGCTACTCAGGAGGCTGAGGCAGGAGAATTGCCTGAACCCAGGAGGTGGAGGTTGCGGTGAGCCGAGATCGCGCCATTGCACTCCAGCCTGGGTAACAAGAGCGAAACTCCGTCTCAAAAAAAAAACAAAACAAAACAAAAAACCAAACATTCTCTGAGAGTGACCCCCTCCAGGAGGCCCATGCTGCCTCTGCTGAGCTGCTCCTCTGTCCCCACACTGCCTTGGGAGTCCCTTGGCTCTCGGCCTCAGCCATGACACACTGTGGTTTTGATGTCTGTCTCTCCCTCAGGCAGAGAATGTCACAGAATTCTTTGATCCTGGGCACCTCCATGTCCCCCAGCGTGCAGGCCAGCCCTGGCCAGGGAGGTGCTGGGGAGGTGCATGTTGAACAACTGAACAAATGAGTTCACCCTTGTGGGCTCCTGGCACGTGCCAGGGATTGTGTGTAGCCTTGGCAAATGTTATGTCAGCTGAACCCCACGACAAACCCACGAGGCAGGTGGGAATCTAATCCCCTTCATGGAGATGTAGAAACTGAGGCCTGGTGCCACTTGTCCAAACCTTACAACAAGGTTCAGTCCACCAGGGTAAGTGTGAGCTACAGCTGATTATAGAAGGACACAAATTACTTCCGGAGAGTGAATGAGGTTGGACACCTACCTTTTGGCCCTGAGAGGGACCTGCACTGGGAAAACAGGGGGCATGGGGTGCAGGTGATGGGACTGTGCCTGGGGGGGATGGTCCAGGGAGGTTGAGGGAAAGGGAGGGGCTGGGAAGGGCCTCGGGGGGTCTCCCTGAGTCCCAGCACCCAGCCCCCCAGCTGTCGCTTCAGTTAATGTTCTGGTCCCCCACAGACCTGCCAGAGGGACTTAGCGGCCCCCTCCCGGTGGTTCCAGAACACAGGCCGCGAGTGGCCGCAGAGCCCAGGCCCTTCCTAACGCGGGTCGAGCACCCGCCTTCTCAGCAAATCCTCTTCTAAACTGCCATCCCAGCAGGCTGAAGACCCCAAAGGGAGGTGACCGATGCCCTGTGCCTCCCCAGCCTCCTGGCAAGAACCGAGTGGCTCTGGCATCAGCCTAGAGGCTGGAATTTCTGCTGGACTCTGAGTGTCCAAGCGCACTCTTTCTGGGCCTCAGCCTCCCCAGCTGGCAGAGGGGCCCTAAAAGCTGGTTGATTGGAGGCTACCTGTTCCCACTCCCACCCTCAAAACCTCTTCTTTGATAGAATGTCCCAGTTGTTGTTGAATGCCTCCCAGGATGGCGAGCTCACCCCTCCCCAGGCCCTGGCACACCCGTCATCCCCTCTCAGCTTCCATGCGCATCAGGGCCTCGTCCCAGAAGGTTGGGGCGTGGAGGTACCTGGACGGAGTTGAGGCCCACGGCAGCGTAGGCCCAGGCGGGGCTCAGGTGCACCAGGATGCCAACCAGCCAGGTCAGGCCCAGGACGGGCAGCAGGACCAGCACAGGCTTCACTGTGGCCCTGTAGGAGGTCAGACAGGGCTGATGGGGGTTGGGGGGCCTAGGGCGCTCCCTGCAGGGTTCCAGGGAGAGCAGCACCTGTAAATGACTAGAGAGGGGCAGGAGCTGAGGGCCGGAACCATGGCTCAGCAGGACTGAGGGGCACCATGGCTCAGCAGGACTGAGGGGGAGCCAGGACCTGTGACTGGACTGGACTTTGTTGCCCCCTCCTCAAAGACAGAGGTGGCATGAAGTAGGGTAGTGGCACTTGGGAGATGGGGTCCCAGCTCCCAACTTGGTTGGAAGGAATGGGGTGGCAGCTGTCCAGAGTGGGGACTGAGGCCTGAACAGTAGGACCAGCAGGAATGGGGTCAGAAAGACTCCCTTCTTCCTCTCTAAGGGCCCTGGGGTTCCCTGGCTTTTTGGGGATCCCCCAGCTTGGGCTGCCCTATACTTGGTGGAGGATGGGTGGGGAAAAGAAAGGCCAGCAAGGAGGCAGGGCTGGGGAAGAAGGCGGGTGGGATCCCCCTCTCCGAGCGTGACCCCAGAGGGCAATGGGGGTCTTTGGCAGGAACAAGGACCCAGAGCCTCTCACCCTGAACCTGAACTTCTGGGGGTAACCTGAATGGAGCATCTCCCCTACTTTATCCCCTGCAGGCCATCAGTACCTTCTGCAGAGAGTGCACCCTGAACAGTGGCTGGTGTCCACACCCCTCACATGGATCAGTGACCATCCCCACATGTGACACGCAGGGGTGCATGTTGACACATGTTGACATGCCCACGTGTGTGTGAAACAGACACAGGGACTTGAGTATACCCACATAATACGGACTCGGGCACGGCCACTTGGCCACGCTCTGGACACAGAGTTGCACGCGCTCTCACCCAGTGAGCCTCCTGCCTGGCGCCAGCACTCCTTGCTTCCTCTTGTCCTCCCATTCCAGGCCCTCACCATATCTGGGTCCGGATCTGCTGCTGCAGGCAGGGCTGTGGGCTCAACATGCGGGCACGGTGGCGGGCGCTGGACACGGTGACCATCACCACACGGGCCAGGATGCAGGTGTTGGCCTGGAGACCTGGGGTCAGTGGGCGAGGGGACTTCCCCGTCCCCAACATGTCCCTCCCCTGCAGGTCCCCAGCTCACAGTCAGCACGAAGAGCACAGGCCCCACGAAGGCCCAGATGGTGTCTGTGTGCACACTGAGCCAGCAGTGTCCAGGGGCCACATAGTCATGAGGGCGTGTGGCCAGGGTGGCCGCCACGATGCCCACAGGCACGCCTAGGGAGGGAGACGGGGCCTCAGGGCCAGGTCACCTGCTCTTTCCTCTCCAGGACCCAGTACCCCCCCTGCAAGCTGTAGCTGTCCCGTATTGGAGGTTGTACTGGGGACACTGGGGAGGCCCAAGGAGCAGAGCTGGGGACTCTGATACTGTTGGGGTGGCACTGGGGCCACAGTAGTTTGGCAGTTGGGAGAGCTGAGGCTGCTTTGGAGGCCATGGCTGGGCATCTCCAGAGGCGGAGGCTGGGCAACTGGCTGGCCACAGATTCGTGGAGACAGCAGTGGGGATGGGGAGGAAGGCCGTGAGGTGGAGGAGGAGGATGAGGAACGGGGTTGGGTAAATTGAAAGTTAATAGAACTGGGGAATTGAGGTCATGTCAGAGATGGGGCTGGGTGGTGCTGGGTGCTGGGTGATGCTAAGTGCTGGATGCTGACTGCTGGGTGCTGAGTGCTGGGCGAGAGCCATGTTAGATGGCAGGGTCTGGGGTTCAAGGTACAGCACAGAGCAGGCCTCACCCCAGCCGGTAGCGTGGTAGAGCCACATGCGTGGGCCAGGGCGCATGCTCACGGCCACCACCTTGCTCCACAGCAGCAGCCCCTCCACCAGCATCCAGGAGAACGCCACCAGGAAGAGGAAGTGCATGGCAATGGTGACAGCCACACACGCCACCTGTGGGAGGGCAGGGGGTCCCCACAGAGGTCCGAGGTCAGCTGCAGGTGCAGGCCGGCTCTGGGGCCCCATGCCCAGCCTGGCCTTGCCAACCCAAAGAAGTGCCAGTGGGTAAGGCCTCTGGGCAGCCGCCTGTGCCCTGCCCACCATTTAGGGTCTTTCTTCCCTGGGTCCTGCTCCTCCCCAGGGAAATGAAGCCATGTGAAAATGTCGGGGGGTGGGGGGTCACCCTAGAAAAGCCCGCAGGCACTTCCCCAGGCCTCCCCCACTCTCAGCCCACCCACCGGCTGCCCACCTCATTACCCCTGGCCCACTCGCTGGCCATGAGGAAGCTCTCGGCAGAGGCCAGGGAGAAGGTGAGGTTCTTGTGCACTGTGGTTCGCTCCGACTTGGGGACCCTGGAGGGGCAGAGGAGTCAGTTAACAAGGACACCACTGCCAATCCTCACACCCTGTAGGGCCCTGCCCCGCCTGGTCCCCTGCCTGGGCAGATGGAGAGAAAGAGGGCAGCTCTGCGGGGCTCAGCACATCCTAAGGAGAGGCTCAGACCGAGGCTCTCTGGGGCCAAGGATGGACACCCGACTGATGGAGACATGGAGGCCTGTGCGGGGCGGGGAGGGCCCGGGCCACCAGGTCACAGTGGTGCGTTCTCCTCACCCGGCCGCCAGGAAGAGCAGGAAGGTGGTGGTGAGAGCGCAGAAGGACACGCCACAGCCCACAAACGAGAGGGTCCTCAGCAGCGACTCCTCCTCGGGGCCTCTCTGTGTGGAGGGACAGAGAAACCTCCCGGCACCACCCAGATCGCCCCGCCTGGTGACTCTAAGGCCCCCCACGCCGCATTCGCCTGGAAGCAGGGCCCGGGCCTGCTCGCAGTAGGCATTTAATAAGCAGGCATGGGCGCGTCCTTCTCTCCCTAGACTGACCCCAAATGACCCGTATTCCACTGATCGGACAGCTACTCAGAGCACTGACAGACATGGCCGCAGGGAGGGATGGGGTTTCCACGTTGCCCAGGCTGGTCTTGAACTCCTGGGCTCAAGGCCCCCCACAGTGCTGGGACAACAGGCATAAGCCACTGTGCCCAGCCCTGTCCCAGACAGTCTATGAAAGCTGGCATCCCTCAGAGGCTTTTTTTTTTTTTTTTTTTTTTTTTGAGATGGAGTCTCACTGTGTTGCCCAGACTGGAGTACAGTGGCATGATCTCGGCTCCCTGCAACCTCCGTCTCCCGGGTTCAAGCAATTCCCTGCCTCAGTGTCCCGAGTAGCTGGGATTACAGGCGCCCACCACCATGCCTAGCTAATTTTTATATTTTTAGTAGAGACGGGGTTTCATCATCTTGGCCAGGCTGGTCTTGAGCTCCGAACCTCGTGATCTACCCACCTCAGCTTCCCAAAGGGCTGGGATTATAGGCATGAACCACTGTGTCCAGCCAAAGACCTCTTCTTACTACCTGTTGGCTCTTCACCTTCGGCTGAGAACCCCCTCCTGACGCCCCTCCCGCCCGCACTCACCTGTACATCATAGACCTGCAGCAGGATCGCAAAGCTGGTGCTGTGGTTGCAGAAGCAGGCGGTGGAGTCCCGGTACAGCGCAGCCACGGAGCAGCCCATGGTGGCCCAGGCACCCCCTGTATATGGGCTTGGGGGATGGGGAGGGAACAGAGGGCTTTTGAGATAAGGTGGACAAGAGGGTGAGGGGGCCAGGGGCGAGCAGGGGCCAGTCACTGCCCTGCCTCTAAGCAGCTACGTGACCTTGGCGAGTCACCGCCCCTTCCTGGGCCCCAGTTTTTCACCTGTAAAATGTGCTTGACATTCTTAGGATGGCAGGAGGGCCGGGCTGATACCAGTGATTGCCATTTATCAACTTCATTAATTACTGAGCCCCTGGGACCAAGGTTCCCTATCTCAGCTAAAGATCTAAGGCTGGGAGCCAGGCTAACCCCTGGAGCCTGCTCTGCTCCGTCAAGAGCCCTGGGGCCCTGGCCTCAGATAGATCAAGTTCAATACCCATTTGACAAGATGAGTCTCTTCCAAGGCACTTCACAGAGTGAGTGCCTCCTCCTTCACATATCTCCTGTGACAGGGAGCTCACTAGCCCCTGGGTGATACATCCTCCTGCCCCAGCTTGTCCTGGAGCAGGGAGGAGCCTGGAGTCACCCCCAAAAGGCGAAGGCCAAAACCAAAACCATGCGTCCCGCCTCATCCCCAAGCAGAGTCGATGTCTTTTTCACGCAAATTCGTGAAGCGTTCCATATTTTTTGTTCTTAAAAAAAAAAAAAAAAAAAAAAAAAAAAAATTGTCTTAGAGGCCAGGCTCTGTGGCTCACACCTGTAATCCCAGCAGTTTGGGAGGCTGAGGCGGGTGGATCACCTGAGGTCAGGAGTTTGAGGCCAGACTGGCCATCATGGCAAAACCTGGTCTCTACTAAAAATGCAAAAATAGTCGGGGGTGGTGGTGCCTGCCTGTAATCCCAGCTACGAAGAAGGTTGAGGCAGGAGAATCACTTGAACCCAGGAGGTGGAGGTTGTAGTGTGCTAATATTGTGCTACTGCACTCCAGCCTGGTTAAAGAACCTGCAAATGGAAACTCACCTGATACTGAAGTTCCAGAAAGCACAGACAGGCTCCACCAGCTTCTGACGGAAGGCCTGGGGGCAGGAGACAGGGACAGGCCCGGCGCATGAGCATAGATTGGGGGGCACAGGGTAGGTGTGAGTGTGAATGGGCAAGGAGAGAGATCAGGAGGAGGTAGGGATACTGGAGACTCTGGGTTTGAGGGACCGGGGGGTTGCCCACCATGCGTCATGGTGAAAGGGCAGAGCGGAGGCAGAGGGAGGAGAGGAGTGCAGACCCTCATTCCAGCATGATAAGCAAGGTGGAAAACTGAGAAGGAGCTGAGCAGCCGTCATATCACCGAGGAGCGGCTAAGGAACTGCCCGTCTCCCCTCCTTGCACACAGGCTGCTGGCTACTGATAGGGAGAGATTTTTTTTTTTTTTTTTTTTTTTTTTTTTTTTTAGATGGAGTTTCACTCTTGTTACCCAGGCTGGACTGCAATGGTGTGATCTCCGCTCACCATAACCTCCGCCTCCTGGGTTCAGGCAATTCTCCTGCCTCAGCCTCCTGAGTAGCTGGGATTACAGGCACGCACCACCATGCCCAGCTAATTTTTTGTATTTTTAGTAGAGACAGGGTTTCACTGTGTTGACCAGGATGGTCTTCATCTCTTGACCTTGTGATCCACCTGCCTCGGCCTCCCAAAGTGCTGGGATTACAGGCGTGAGCCACGGCGCCCGGCCTTATGGAGAGATTTTTGAGATGGAGTCTCGTTCTGTTGCCCAGACTGGAGTACAATGGTGTGATCTCGGCTCACTGCAACCTCCGCCTCCCGGGTTCAAGCGATTCTCCTGCCTCAGCCTCCTGAGTAGCTGGGACCACAGGCGTGTGCCACCATGCCCAGCTAATTTTTGTATTTTTAATAGAGATGGGGTTTCACTGTGCTGGTCAGGATGGTCTCGATCTCTTTGCAGCTGGAGGATTAAATGAATGCTGTGTATCTGTGGGCCCTGCCATAAGGTGACCCTGCAGTCAGTCGCTTCTCTCTCCATTCCCTTGAGGGCAATGGAGGTGCCTCGCAGGTATATTCTGCGTGCATTATTAGTCCTTGGTTGTCCAATGAATACATATTGAGGGTTGGGGGAACTGAGCCAGGATAAGTGCACCAGGATGCCGGCTTCCCAGAAGCGCCACCCAGTACCTGGGCCTGGTGTTGCAGATGAAAGTTCACGGCCATGCTGACCTCTCCAGTTTCGTCCCACACTTCAGAGGAGATGATGGCTGACCCCACCTGGGTGCTTAGGAACCTGTGGGAAGAATGAGAGCTTTCAAGGTTGGCTGTGGAGGAGGGATGGTGCCTGGCTGGGGCGTGTCACCCAGGTCCCTATGGTGGAGGAGGCAGCCTCTGTGTCCAAAGAGATAGCAGGAATTATGGCACCTGGTTCAGTCTTGCCTTAGGGACTTGCTGGTAACTTGGGTAAGTCCCAACATGGAAGCCAGAACCCCAAACAAGAGTTTTATGTTCACCTCTGGCAGGTGTAGAAGTGTGTGGCCCTCCCTGGGAAGGGGACTCAGGCCCTCACAGCCCTCCAGGTGGTACCTACTCACCTCTGCACCCTGTTTGCCTCCTCTGAGCTGGCAGGGGCCTGGGGCTCTGGGCCCAGCCCCCACAGGGTCTGCTGGAAGACTCTGGAGGTGAACCAGCTATGAATCACGGTGACTCCAGAGAGGCCTGGCTGAGTGGAAGGGGCATCAAGGCAACACCCGGTGGCTGGGCAAGTACCACCAGTTGGCCCTGAGGATGATGCTCTCCCCACTCTACAGATAGGGAAACTGAGGCTCAGAGAGGTTAAATGACTTCCCTAAGATCACATATCTAAGACGTGGCAGAGCCTAAATTCCACCAGCTACAGTCCAGGTGCTTAACCTCACAACTCCAAGTCCCTTTGCCCCTTGCCCGATCCCCCACCCCTGCATGGCATCATGCGGAGGGGTCTCCCCCCACCACCCACTCTTGAGGGTGTGTGGTTCAGTGGAGGAGACTAAGTGAACACCACTATGCGGTGGGTGCTTTTAACCTCATAAGCCACAAGGCAAATAGCAATGTGCCCATCTTACAGACGAGGAAACTGAGGCTCTGAAAGATGAGCAGCACAGCTGGCAATGGTTAGAGCTGAGGTTTGACCCAGAACCCAGCAGGGCTCTGGCCACCCCCTCATCCTCACCCACCTTTCCGAAGGAGTCGCCTCATTTCACCCGCAGGAATGTGGATGTGGCCGGGGCCTTCGGGACGTCCACCAGGCATCGTAAATAAGCAGCCGCTCCTGCTGGCCTCCTTCAACCGTAAGCTCCGCACCTCCAGGCCTGGGGATAAATGAGGCTGGGTGGCTGGACCTCGGACGGAGGTCTTTCTGGAGGCCCAGGAGGCCACCATTCCTGCTCGGAGAGTTGCAGCAACTTGCCCAAAGCAAATCTGACTTTTTCAAATCTAGGGGAAGGGCGCCACTGAGAAAGAGGGGGGTCACCAAGAGGCAGGACGCAAATACCGATGAGTCAACAGAAACGTGGATGCCTGAGGGACACGGGTTTGTACCTGAAGCTCCACCACAGATGCACCCCCACTCAGGCTATAAACAGTCGAGGAGCGTGCACTTGGGCTTGGCCTGGAGATTAGAGACGGCTCAGAAACAGCCCTACCGCTCAGGGAGGGTCCCGTGGAGGGAGACCTCCCATTATGTGATTACCAGAAGTGCAAGGAAAGACACCTTCAAGGTTCTGGGGTAACAGAGGCAGGAGGAACTATCTCTTAGAGGAGGAGAGAGCTAAAACAGAAAGGCTTCCTAGAGGGAGTGTTGCCCACACAGGGTTCTGAAGGAGGTATAAGCGTTTGTTGGGAGATCAAGGGAGAGAGGGCATCCTGGATGCAGGGCACAGCATGCGCAAAGGCAGCAACCAGAATGAAGTGTCTGTGGAGGCACAGACAGCTGTCACCAGGGCTGAGGAAAGAGGGCGGAGTCCAGCCGTGTGGGCCGGTGGGTGCAGGCTCACCAGCATGGCGGTGCTGGATGCTCATTCGGGGCCGCTCTGAGGTCATCATGGTGCTCAGCAGCGGTGCCAGCTGCTGCACACTCGCCACCAGGGCCATAGGCCCGCCAACCACCTGTGAGGACGCGGCATCTCAGCTCCCTGTCACACTCTGCACCCCACTGCCGCCTGCCCAGAGCGCTGGGGAAAAATGCTCCATGATCTGGGAGGTGGTCCCGCCCTCGCCAGACCCTCCGTGGCTCTTTAGGGCCTCCAGGATCAAGTCCTGGGTCCTCAGATTGACATTTGAAGCCCTGCCTGCCCCAGCCTCCTTCAGCCAGTCAATTCTGTCTCCCAGCCACCCCATCCTCCAGTCAAACCTTCGAGCGCTCTGTGCCTGCTGGCCTGTTTGCCAACTACAGCACATTCTGAAGGCTGGGCCATGCCTCTGCCTTCACTGTGGCTCAGTGCTAGACCTATAATGGGTGTGCAACACTGCGATTCCAAAAGGAAAGCCATGGGGATGTGGGTAGCGGGAGCAAGGAGGGAGGAGAGGAACATGCATTTATGGGGCGCCTACTCTGTGCTGGGCAAGTCACACTGTTCATCCCTTAATGCCTCTCCATTGCCTTAGCAAGGGCGGTGTGATCATCCCCATTCCCCAGGGGAGAAAACTGAACTTCAGTCTAGCTTTCCCCAGTCTACCGAAGTGCCTTGGAGCCCTAATCAACTGTGGGCTTGCACACTTCCCAGGATGGGGAGCTCATTACCTGTGGTGCACCATTCCACAGAACCAGCTGCCTGTGTTATGCTGTCTTTCCCCTACCCCCATGTCTTAGTCCCAGTTCTGTCCTCTGAGGCTCACGGGGGGCCATGTTTGCTCCCTCAGCCCCAGAGAATTTGCAGGCACTGTTCATGATTCTTGTTCCTTCCCTGCTCTGGGTTGATCACTCCCAGGCTGACAGCCACTTCTGCCAGAACGAAGTTTCCAACAGCCTCTGCATCTGGATAGGACCTCTAATGTTGTCCAGAGTGTCTCGGCTGTTTAGGCAGACAAGGTGGACCATCCACTTGGCATAGCTGCCCCACTTAAGGTGGTTAGCAGATTCTTGGAGGTGGGGGAGGCTCTTACTGACTGGCGGCTCTTCACCACTTCATTTAGCTGCAGAAGCTTTTGTTCAAGTGCAGTTGTTTTTTGGTTTTGGTTTTGTTTTGTTTTTTGAGACAGTCTCATTCTGTCACCCAGGCTGGAACACAGTGGTGCAATCTTGGCTCACTGCAACCTCTGCCTCCCGGGTTTAAGTGATTCTCCTGCCTCAGCATCCCAGGTAGCTGGGATTACAGGCACCTGCTACAACACCTGGCTAATTTTTGTATTTTTAGTAAAGACAGGCTTTCACCATGTTGGCCAGGCTGGTCTTGAACTCCTGACTTCAAGTGAACCACCTGCCTTGGCTTCCCAAAGTACTGGGATTACAGGCAGGAGCCACCACGCCTGGCCTTAAGGGCAGTTGTTTGTGGAAGTTCAACTTATCAAATAGACAAAAGAGAAGCTTCTCCTGATGGGTGCAGAGATGGAGCCTGGAGCTGGGTGCTGACTCTCCTATGGCTACACAACCAGCTGGTGGCTAGGCTGGAACTACAGCCCAAGTCCCTGCCCCACCCAGCCCTGCCAGCCTCACCTCATGGATGGACAGCCATGCGTCAGCCACCTGCTCCTCCAGGACCAGGCTGGCCACGGATACAACGCCCTGGCCCAGCTGCTCCCACGGCCCTGACAGCAACAGCTCCGGCTCCCCAGCCCCGATGGCCACCACCCTCTTCAGGAAGCACACAACAGCCAGCAGTGCGGCTGGCCCCAGAGAAGACACCTCCATTGCCAGGACATGCTCCAGAAGGCCCAGGAAGCTGGAGGCCTCTGCCGGGGACAGGGCCCCACGCGCTTCAGAGAGGGGGTCTGGAAAGAGCTGTGGACAGAGGAGCCACTGAATCTGGGTCTCGTTGTCATGAGGGGATCCCCACAGGGGCCACACTTGGGCTCTGCCAGGGTCTTCTAAGTGGGAACCCATCAAACTTATCACAAGCCCCCAACTCTCAGGGGATACAGAATAGGGAGCCTGAATGGCCTCAATTCCTGCAGACACACCAGGGGTGTGTCCCCTTTACAGGGGAGGAAACTGAGGTACAGCAAGGTGACCCACGAAGCCCCCAGGCTCTCCAGCCCCTGTAAGGGAGCTCACCACAATGTCATTGGCCAAGGCATTGACCCGGCTGATAACATCCTGGCCAGGCCACGATTGGGCATCCTGCAGCCGCCGATAGGTCTCTGCAGAGGAGGGGATGCCAGGCTGGACCCCAGGCAATGCCTCTGCCCAGAGGTGGCCAGCCTGCTAAGGGACCTCCACCCACCACGTGCTGCCCAGGGGAAGAAGAGCACCTTGATGGTTGTGTGTCCAGAGTCTTACACACAGTGTTCTTGATGGGGAAACTGAGGCACAGAATGGCCAAAGAGCTTGCCCAAGGTCACACAATTGGGATTCACCCTCAGGTCTGTCTAGACCCACTGCTCTGTAGGCTAGACTCCATGGAGACCTTGAAAGCTTTGGGAAGACTCTGAATTCCCAGACTTTGTCAATAGTTCACTCCCTTCTCAATCTACTCCGTTCCACACCTGCTTCCCCTTCAGCAGAGCCCAGGGCCACAGCCAGGGCGCACCTGTCCGGTAGCAGCAGAGGAAGGGCTGCGGCTCCAGGCAGAGCTCCGAGCCCTCGGTGCGAGGTCCCGGATTCCATGTGGGGCACTCCTCGGAGGGCACTGACAGGGCCCGGGGAGGTGTCAGTGTTCCCTAGGAGTTCTGCGCACCCTGGCGAGCCAGGACGCACTGCCCGGGGGTTAGGGGACAATGTGAGACCTGAGAGAGGGACACCGTGGCCGGCACGGGGTTGGGGTAAGGCGGCCAGGGCACGAGCGTAGAGCCCCAGGCTGCTGGGAACAAGCTGATGCTGGAACTCGCAGGCCAGCTGGCCGGGAGAGGGCGTGGCCAGAGCTGGGCGTGGCTTGGTTGGCAAGGGGGTGGGTCGAGTCCCAGGGACTGAAGGGAAGGATTCACGGCCGTGGGGTGGGGCCGAGGCGGGGCGGCCAGTACCGGGACAGAGCAGGCGCACCCACACCGTGGGCAGCAGCGAGGGCGCGACGTCCAGAGCGCCCGGGTCCCAGCGGAAGAGCAGGCCCTCGTGGGGCGGCGCGCAGGTCCGTGCCCGGTGCAGTTGCGCGGGGCTCAGCGCCCGCGCCCACAGATGGAAATCAGTGAGGTTGCCGCTGAAGGCGTCACGCGCCGAGAAGCCGCCGCCCAGAGAGTCCTGATCCTGGCCCAGCACCAGGATGCCGCCAGACGGCACCGGGTGGCCCGCGCCTAGACCCCGCGCCCCAGCGCGCCGCCTCCCGTCGGAGAACAGCGCCCAGCGCCCGCCCCGCTGCTCCCACGTGGCGCACACATGGTGCCAGCGGCCGTCGGCGCGGAAGGCGGCGAGGAAGGGCCCGTGGTGCCCACGCACCACCAGCGCAGCGCGCACCACGCCCCCCGGCTCGGCGAAGGCGCGCAGCTGCAGCGCGTTGGGCAGCGCTGGTGCGGCAACGGAGAAGAGAGTGGCGGCGTCAGGCGAGGCACAGTCCCACTGCAGGTGAGCACACGCAGTCAGCGCCGCCAACTCGGGCAGGGGGCTCCGCAGCCGCGCCGCCCGGTCAGCTGTCCTCTCGCCGAACACCAGCGCGGGGGTGGTGTGCATACCTGCGGGGACACGTGGGCCGCGACCTCAGTTTTCTCACCTGTGTTGTGTATACGGTCCTGCTCCTGCCTCCGCAAGGGTGGGGCCCCTCCAGGCTTTGGGGTGCCTCCCAGCCTCAGGAAGGAGGAAATGAGGGCTAGCATTCTGCTGCCCAGGAGTCAGGCCGGGATGTCCAGTCCAGGGCAAGGGAAGCCGGAGATGTAAGCGTCTTATTCCTGGCTCATTCTGCAAGTGTGGTCACTGTGGGCTGTCATCTCTGAAGGTCACCAGAGCCTCTGCCCCTTGCTCCCATTTCCCAGGGGCCCACACTTACGCCTCTGTGGGGGTCTCCGCAGAGGGGCCTCTCTTTGGCCCATCCAGACTGGGTCGCGCAGCCGTGAAACAAGAACCCCATCAGGGGGCTGCAGTGCCAGGTGGCCAAACTGCTGCTCGCAGGACTCTTGGGCCTGCCACCAGCTCAGCCGCTGTGCAGAGAACTTGCACACCCCACCTGCAGTCTCTGCCACCTCGCCGGGGGCCACGGGGGCTGAAAATGATAGGAGAGACAGTGCGGGGTGCATTTTGTGGCCATCTGACCCTTCCAGGGCTGGGTGGAGCTAAGGACACTGGGTTTGGAGTCATTCAGGCCTGGATGGGGCTGAACTCTGGCCGTGTCTGGCCGGCTGAGTCCTGTCCTCTTGCAGAGTTTGTTCCATCATCTGCACAATCGCAGGAATGAGATGGAGACCGGTGAAGCTTTCCTTGCAGGGCCTGGTCTGGTGGGTGTGGAACCAAGTGTCTTTCTTCCCTTCCTTTGCATCCTAGGCTGGTGTACCCCCGGGACCACAGACTTGCTTAGCTGGGGGACAGGAACCCTCCCTGGGGGATCCCTCATACCAACCTGGGGCCCAAAGGCTCCTTGATTTACCTGGGGAATTGGAAGGGGTCCCCGAGAGACTCCTGATCTGGGAGAGAAGAAAACAGGCAGAGGTTGGGGCTGCCCTCCCCCACACTTGCAGTTATTGAATGCCTACTCTGGGGGTGGCTGGGAGAGGGGGATTCAGTGGAAGCTGCAGGCTCTGCAGCCAGACCTGGATTCAAATCCCACCACCCAGAGTGTGATCTTGGGAGGTCCCTTCGCAGCCCTGAGCCTTTTCCCTGGGTGAGGAGTAAACAGGCTGATGAGTAAGCGGGGTTGCCCTTAGGGAGGGCTTTTATTCCATCTGTGCTGGGGCTCGTCTTGTGTGACCTTTGCGGTGACCTCATGAGGTGGGATGGCCACTCGGAACCTTCCAAGCTGTGAGTCCCCTTGACCTCCTCCCTGGCACTGCCCTCCCAGAAGTGTAGGTACCAGAAGGCAGAGGAGACAGTAGCACCACGGGGCCATCTTGGATCCAGCAGAGCAGGTGACAGACAGCAGGGGTCACAGGCGGGCCAGCATGGACTAAGGAAAAAAACAAAGCAAGAGGAAAGCAGCTCGGAGTCCTGCCTCGCTTCCCCCTTGGACTTCTGCAGGGTCCCTTTGCCCTTTATTTGGCTCCCAGACCCC
The DNA here is from genome assembly GCF_048565385.1 of Saimiri boliviensis. Taxonomy (NCBI): domain Eukaryota; kingdom Metazoa; phylum Chordata; class Mammalia; order Primates; family Cebidae; genus Saimiri; species Saimiri boliviensis. The sequence goes on along the minus strand of NC_133450.1, from coordinate 217,142,106 downwards.
ACTGAGCTGGGAGCCAACCAGTGGGCTGGGAGCCCAGGATGGGGTGGCTCACCCACTGGGGACGACATTTACTTGCACAAAAGATGGTCTCCAGGAGCCCCTTCAGTACTGAAGCAGGGAAACACTGTCTCCCTGGAGAGCTGGGAGAGGGGGAGGCAGCAGCAGGCGCTGGCCAGAGAGGGGCAAAACAGAGCTCAGGGTCCCTGTGGGGGATGGGGGAACCTCAGGGCTAGGTGGGCTTCTCTGTGTTCTTTGGGGTTCTCTGCTCGGCATTCAAAGCTCTGCTTGGTCAGGCCTCTGCTGAGTTCCCTAGCCTCAGCTGTCCACTGCCCCTCGATGCAGCCACCTTTCCCCTGCTCCCCAAGATGCGTCCCTTTCTGAGTCTCCCTTCTCCGGACCTGTGATCATGCCATCCCTTCTGCCTGGACTGGCCTCCCCGTCTCTCAGTGGCACCTCCTCCAGGTTCCGCTTGCAGTCCCTTCAGCCATCCAGCACTGCTGGTGGGTGTGCCACAGCCAGGCGCTGTGGTCAGCGGGGATACGTTAACCCTGGTGATTTGGGGGTCACTCCCGGCAACCTGGGGGGGCTCTGCAGGCAGGGAAGAGCCTCATGGGTCTCTGCTCCAGCCCTGGCATTACGCAAAATGTGCCTCAGAAACGGTGTCCCGCCACCCGGCCTCCTGCCACCTGGTGATGGCGCCTGAGCCATCACCAGTGATCATTGACCCCTTTTCCCTCTTCCAGACAGCACGAAAATCCTCCCCTCACCAGAGAATGCGATGGCTCCCGCATTTTGGACTCTGAGAAGCACTCCCTCGTTCACCTCTGCCTGCATTCGCGCCCTCAAGCCCCTTGGCACCCACTTTTCTTGCTCACCAACTCGTTGAGGTCCGAGAGAGAGATGCGAAGTTTGTCCGCCACTGCGCGTCCCTCTTCCGCGAGGCGCCAAGGCCTGAGTCAGGGGCCTCCCCTTCACCCGCTGGTCCCTCCCCTGTTCCCAGCTCCAGTTCCTCAGCCGCTTTGCCTGGCCCGGCGCCTGTCTGCGAGGCGTCTGCGGGAACTGAAGTCGGGGAGGCGGAGGCGGGCCCTGGGTGGTGCACGGGGCGGTGCTAGGAGACCCCGCCCCTCGGCCACAGGTGATTCCCTCCCCCTGGCCACGCCCCTTTCAACTCCCCTCCCCGCTCTCTTGGGCCCCTGACCTGGCTCGGCCAGAGACTTACCTGCCTCCTGGGGTGGGTGGGAGGAAAGCTTCAGGCACTCGCCCCGGGCCTGTTGTCACTTCTCCCCCAAACACAGGGGTTCAAGTCACCTGATTAGAAGGGGCCACTTGTGAGGCTTGGATCCAAACCAAACTAGTGGAAGATGGTTGGGGAGGAGGGAGCACTCAGTGCCTGGCCTAACCTGCCCTGAGCGGGCTCCCTACAGGATGCTTCTCCTGTACCTTCCACCTGCTGCGAGAAAGGGCTGGGGAAGGGCGCACCCATTTTCCAGAGAAGAACTGAGGGCTCTCACCCCTGGTTAGGCCAGTGGCTGAACTGGGCCTTGAACCTGGCTCTCTGGATCTTCATCCAGGCCATTCTAAAGGTACTGCAGGGAGGGCAGGGAGAGCCTGTCTGGGGAAGGGAATAGGGGTAGAGCCAGGGCAAGGGCTGCAGAGGGAGGCTGAGGGGGTGGGGGGATGCAGAGGCAAAGATCCCCCATGGACGTATGGAGTAGGGACCAGGGGGCATACCTCCCTGGCCTCAGTAGCAGGGACTCCTGGGTTAAACTGAATGACCTCAGGGCCAGACTTTGCGGGCAGATAGATCCATCCAGGTTCATCCAAGTTCATGATGACTCTGACCTAAGGCATGGCACCTCATTTCTTCTCCAAGCCACAGTTTCCCCATCGGTAATGTGTGTATGATAAATAGTGCATAATTCATGGAGTTGCTGTGAGATTTAAGTTACTTGGACTTAACATGTATCAAGCCCGTAGCTAGTACATGGTGCCTGGCACACAGTCCATTTGCATTCTTGTCAAAAACATATTTAAAAGGTAGCTTGCCAGGCCGGGTGCAATGTCACATGCCTGTAGTCATAGCACTTTGGGAGGCCCGGACAGGTGGATAGTTTGAGGCCAGGAGTTTGAGACCAACCTAGGCAACACAGGGAGACCCTGTCTCTACAAAAAATTTAAAATTAGCTGGATGTGATGGTGCACACCTGGAGTCCCAGCTACTTGGGAGGCTGCAGTGTGAGGATCACTTGAACCTGGAAGGTTGAGGAAGCAGTGTTGATCATGCCACTGCATTCCAGCCTGGGTGACAGAGCGAGGCTCTGACCTCCCTCCAAAAAAAGCTTGCTGGCAACAATTTTTATTTTGTTTTACACATTTTATATATATATAATATATTTTATTTTATATATACTTAATATATGTATTGAGACAGGGTCTTGCTCTTATGATGGTTTATTTTAAGAAGAAGGAGGGTGTTGCAAACAAATGCTTGGGTGCCGCCAAGAAAAATCAGCACTGAGACAAAGGATCTCTCAGCAAAGCAATTTTTACTTTTTCACTTCCTGCACTGCAGGAAGGGTACCCTCGCTAGCCATCTGGCCATGAGAGTACAAGGAACCAAGGAAAAGCAGACATGTTATCCCTGACGCATTTGGGGTTATCCTTACTGCTGTGTCTGATCTCCCTGTGTTGGAGCCAGACCTCACAATCTAAACTAACACCTGATTGGCTAATAACTTAAAACTTTTCTAAACAGTTAAGGGGATAGGCTGCAAGCCGGGACATGCCTGTGAGCGCGCCCAGCACAGATATCTTGGTTAAAGTACAAGGACACAGAATGTACTACGTGCCTATAAGCATGTCAAACAGCCACGTTGGATAGGGCTTAACAAAGAGTAATCAGCACACTTACGATTTATTCTTTACCAAGAAAGGAAACTGTGAAGAGGAACTTTTTACTTCCCACAAAGGGGGAATCAAAGTGGAAGATATATTGGCGTTCCATGTGCTATTCTTTCCGTTTTTCTCTGGGTTTGATCATTTTCAAGTTAAAAATTGGGACACAAGAGGCCTCTGCGTGAGGCAGAGCTCAGGGCATCTCCCAGGTTCCTGGGCCAGGAAAACGTGGGCAGGACTTGGTTCCCTTCTGTTTGCGACCCACCCACTTCCCACCCAGTCCCAGTTGCCAGAGCCAGTGAGAAGGGTGGAAGGACAGGCCAAAGATGAAGCCTCGCTCCGCTTGGCCCTGGCTGGGCCTTCCTACGCTTGCACCACCTCACTCAAGGCAGGGATTCTTGGGAGCCCATTTTACGCATGTGCAAACTGAGTCCAAAGTCACCAAGGGACTGGCGCAAGGTCACAAAGCGAGGAAGGGGTTGACTGCAGGGCAGCCTCCGAACCCCAGTCCCGCCAGTCTCCTTCGTGTACCTTCTGGCCTCCTCACCATGCCCTTCCTGTCCCACCCCAAATCTCTCTATCTTAAGCAACGACCTTCCCACCTTTGGCAATGTCCCTGCCCTGGCTGCCCCAGCCCAACTGCCTCCCCTCTAGGGGATCACATTTTCAGGAATCACTCCTGAAGATGGCCAGGTACCACGGAGGGGCAGGGCATCAGTGGACCCCGATTTGAGGCCTGAGCGGTTGGGACTGGTTTGGGCCCTGGCTGGCCTAATCTCCCTTTTGCAGAGCGTGGGCATCGTCCGGCTGGTAGCCAAGGGCCATCCATCCGCTTTACAGCGGGCAGCTGTGACAGGCTGCTTGTCTCCAAGGACAAAGCCTGCTGGCTGTGGTTGGACGAAACCCACTGCAGACCTCAGGCTCATTGTCTGGGTACATCAGGTGGGAAGCCTGAGGTCTGCCAGGACCCAAGGGAGCCTGGAAGGTGGCCTGAGGACATTGGGTCCTCACCCCGGCTCCTCAGCTAAACCCCCCCATAGCCCAGGGCCATGTATTTTGAAAGGAAGAGCCGGCCACTGGGATGTTTTCACTTTGGGGTCACCTTAATCCCCCCAGAATTGAGGCTTGGCCATCGACCAGCTTTTATGTGACCCCGGCAGTTTCTTCATTCTGTTTCTTCTTCCACAGACTGTTGAGAATCACCTCTTTCTCCTGGGGGCATCTAACATGGCTGTGAGGAGATTTGGAGTGTTGGGATCACTGTCATTTTTCTTCGAGGGGGCCTGCTCCTGCTTTGTAGACAAAGTAGGATCCCTTCCCCTCCCTCGTGCCCCTACAAACCCTGGGCCTCGAGTGTCCAGGATGGGCCCAGAACTGGCACTGTCACGGCTTCCTCGGCCCGCTCCAGCCCCTCCCATACAGCAGTCAGCAGTCAGGCTGATCTTTCTAAAATTTCCCATCTATTCAGCTTATATTAAAAAAAAAAAAAAAAAAGAGAGAGAGAATGAGAAAAGAAACCCCATAACATTTCTCTCTGATTCTGTCTCTCCCCTGCTCACAATCCTTCTGTGGCTCCCTAGTGTCTCCAGGAGAAAGTTCACCCTTCCTCCCGTGGCTCAGTCCGTCCACCCCAGCCGTGGCTCCTCCTTCACTGTGCCTGTTCCCCGTACCTTCCAGCCAGAGTGAAATCCCCAGGCCTCTGCATGGGCCACTCCCCCCGCTTAGGAATAGACAGACCCGCCCCCTGGTCTTTTCTGGTTCATTTCCATTTTTCCTCCAGGTCTCTGGGATACTTTCCCTGACCTCCTGCCTCAGGAATGCCCTGATCTCCGCAAATGTCAGGAACTTGTCCGCCCACCTGCCTCCAGCACCCAGGTTATGCTCTACAGAGTGCTTTGGAATGGTCCAACAGACCTAGTCACACCCAGACAGACGCCTTGTGTGTGTTTGAGGGTGCTGGTGCTGGGGACAGTGGGAAGGGACTCTGCCTCCTGGGCCCCCAAGGCCCAGCTGCACCTGCACTGCTGCTTGTGGCCACCGGAGGGTGAAACAACTATTTAGTGTCAACCTGTGGCAGGGCCCTCCTCAGCCTGGGAGAAAAAAGAAGCCCCTCCCACCGACGCCCAATTTCCCCTCCTGTCACTGGGGCAGCTCAGGAAGTAAAACGTGGAAGCAGCTGGTGCAGTAGCCTTGAGCTGGGAGTCAGAACTTCTGCCTACCCTCCATCCCCTATTCCAGGCCCCCTTCTGCCACCAGCCAGCATAGGGACTTGAATAAGTCACATGTCTGCTTTTGGTTTCAGATGATCTGTGACACGCCTGGCCTGGAGCCTGGCACACAGCAGGTGCTCAATAAAGACCTATTTGGCCAGGCGTGGTGGCTCACACCTGTAATCCCAGCACTTTGGGAGGCCAAGGTAGGCAGATCCCCTGAGGTCAAGCATTCAAAACCATCCATCCTGGCCAACATGGCAAAACCCCCGTCTCTACTAAAAATACAAAAATTAGCTGGGCGTGGTGGCAGGTACCTATAATCCCAGCTACTGGAGAGGCTGAGGCAGGAGAATCACTTGAACCTGGGAGGCAGAGGTTGCAGTGAGTCCAGATTGTGCCACCACACTCCAGCCTGGGTGACAGAGCAAGACCCCATCTCTTTCTCTCTGTGTTAAAACACATTTCTACCTGATGTGACTGAGTAATTGCTAGGGTACATCACCTTTCTGAGGTGATGGAAATGTTCTAAAATTTTTTATGCCGACAGTTGGTTGCCCAGCTGTGAATGCAGTAAAAACCATTGAGCCAAACACTTTAAATGGGCACGTGATATGTGAATTATATCTCAATACTCTGTACCTCACTCAAATTTCCTGTCAAATTGTAATTCATAATGTTGGAGGTGGGGCCTGGTGGGAGGAGACTAGATCGTGGGGGTGGATCCTTCATAAATGCTTTGACAACCGTCCTTCTGGTACTGTTTTTGGGATAGAATTCTCACAAGACCTGGTTGTTTAAGAGTACCTAGCACTGGCCGGGCGTGGTGGCTCATGCCTGTAATCCCAGCACTTTGGGAGGCCGAGGCAGATGGATCCCCTGAGGTCAGGAGTTCAAGACTAGCTGGCCAACATGGTGAAACCCTGTCTCTACTAAAAATACAAAAAATTAGCCAGATGTGGTGGTGGGTGCTTATAATGCCAGCTACTCGGGAGGCTGAGGCAGGAGAATCGCTTAAACTTGGGAGGCAGAGGTTGCAGTGAGCCAAGATCACTCCACTGCACTCTGGCCTGGGCAACAAGAACAAAACTTCGTCTCAAAAAAAAAAAAAAAAAAAAAGGTATCTAGCATTTCCTCCCTCTCTCTTTCTTGTCCCTGCCCCTGCCATGTGAGACGCTTGCTTCTGATTTGCCCTCTGCCATGAGGAAAGCTCCCTGAGCCTCCCCGGGAGCAGGAACTGCCACATTTGCCTGCAGAGCTGTGAGCCAATTAAACTTCTTTCCTTTTTTTCTTTTTTTTCTTTTTTCTTTTCCCCCTGCTCTGTCACCCAGGCTGGAGTGCAGTGGTACAAACATGACTCACTGCAGTCTCGACCTCCCAGGCTCAATCGATCCTCCCACCTTGGCCTCCCAAGTAAGTGGGACTACAGGTGCATGCCCCCACACCTGTCTAATTTTTTTTTTTTTTTTTTGTAGAGGGGGGTTTTGCCATGTTGCCCAGACTGGTCTTACACTCCTGAGCTCAAACGATCCTCCTGCCTTGGCCTCCCAAAGCGCTAGGATTACAGGTATGAACCAACACACCTAGTCTGAACTCTTTTCTTTATACTCACCCAGTCTCAGGAGTTTATTTAGAGTGATGTGAGAATGAATTAATGCAAGTAATACTGTGGAAGAAAAACACTGAACTTGTCTGGGAGGCCGAGGCAGGCGGATCACCTGAGTTCAGAATTTGAGACCAGCCTGGCCAACATGGTGAAACTAAAAATGTAAAAATTAGCCAGTGTGGTGGTGGGCGCCTGCAATCCCAGCTACTCAGGAGACTGAGGCAGGAGAATCGCTTGAACTTCAGAGGTGGAGATTTTGGTAAGCCAAGATTGCACCACCTTACTCCAGCCTGGGCAACAGAGCAAGACTCCGTCTCAAAAAAAAAAAAAAAAAACCAACCACCAAACACCACCGAACTTGGAGTTGGAGGCCCTGCCTCTTAGTAGCTACATGAACTTCTTGAGCTCCAGTTTGTTTTTTTTTTTTTTTTTTTTTTTTTTTTTCCCTGAGAGAGAGTCTCGCTCTGTTACCAGGCACCAGGCTGGAGTGCAGTGGCACGATCTTGGCTCGCTGCAACCTCCACCTCCTGGGTTCAAGCAATTCTCCTGCCTCAGCCATAGCTGGGACTACAACCGCGTGCCACCATGCCCAGCTAATTTTTGTACTTTTTTAGTAGAGACGGGGCTTCACCATGTTGGCCAGAATGGTCTCGATCTCCTGACCTCATGATCCGCCCGCCTCGGCCTTCCAAAGTGCTGGGATTACAGGCGTGAGCCACCGCGCCCGGCCAAGCTCCAATTCTTTCATCTGTCGTCTGTGACTTGGGATGCTGTTCCCTACTCCATCCTTCTTCTTCTTTTTTTTTTTTTTTTTTTGATGAGATGGAGTCTCCCTCTGTCACTGCAACCTCCACCTCTCTGGTTCAAGTGATTCTCCTGCCTCAGTCTCTGAGTAGCTGGGACTATAGGCGCCACCACCCCGCCTGGCTACCTACCCCACCTTTCTATCAGAAGCAATCAAATGAAGGAGTTGAGTTGTAAAATGCCCAGAGTTTATGCTAGTCTCAGCATGGCCATGCCTATAAAATGAGGCTCTTACTCCAGATAACAAATATTTCATCAAATAAAGACGTGAACAAATACTTCACCAATACAAAAATAAAGTAGAAAAGTACAACGCGAAACAGAAGTACGAAGTGAAAAATACAGGGGGAAAAACGTTCTTCCTTCGTTTCCATCACAGGAATAAAAACAAGAGCATTTTATTGAACCATGTCCTGCCCACGTTTTGCTGGCCCAGGAAACTGGGAAATGCTCCAAGCTCTTCTCCCAATTTTTAATTTGAAAATTATCAAACCCAGAGAAAAGCTGAAATAATAGCACATGGAACACCAATTCCCCTCCTTCTTCCTAAAATAAATTATCATAAGATGGTAACATTTTACGATACGAATTTGGTGAAAACCTTTTTGAAATCATAAAACTCTGTGCTGGCACAGTTGTGGTGAAATCAATGCACTGAAGTACAGTTAGGTGGGAAATAGCACAACCCTCTTAAGAATCAACAGAGTACTGTATGAAAAGCGCCAACAAGCTGGGTAGTGCCTCTTGCCTGTAATCCCAGCACTTTGGGAGGCCAAGGTGGGCGTATCATGAGGTCAAGAGGTTGAGACCATTCTGGCCAACATGGTGAAATCCCATCTCTACTAAAAATACAAAAATTAGTTGGGTGTCGTGGTGCATGCCTGTAGTCCCAGCTACTCGGGAGGCTGAGGCAGAAGAATTGCCTGAACCCAGGAAGTGGAGGTTGTGGTGAGCTGAGATCGCACCACTGCACTCTAGCCTGGCAACGGAGTGAGACTCCGTCTCAAAAAAAAAAAAAAAAAAAAAAAAAGGAGCACCAACAGACATTAAAATCCTCAATCCAAGTAATTGTACTCCATGGAAAATGCTTGCTTCATGAAGATATTCATCGTAACATAATATTTTAAAAATTGGAAGCAACATAAACGCCCAACAAATATATCAGACCTCATCCACTTGAAGAAATACTAAGCCATTAATGGGGAGAATTTAGAAATGACATAGTGATAAGGAAACTGCAAATGATCTAATAGTGAAAGAAAAAAGCCGAAAGCAAAAATTCTGTGTGGTATAAGTAGAACAACAAAGTACAACTGGCAGATACTGTCGGTGACATCCAGTGTTTGTTCTCATAACCCTTCTTTGTCCAGAAATCCTTGCTTTTCAGCCTCCCTTGCAGTTGTGGGTAGTCATGTTACCACTGAGATGTAAACCAGAATCTCCCTGGGGAATTTAGGGAACTATTTTGCTTTCCTATGAAAAGGGGTTGTTGGCCAGGCACGGCAGCCCATGCCTGTAATCAGGTAATCTCAGCACTTTGGGAGGCCAGGGCATGAGCATTGCTTGAGCCCAGGAGTTTGAGACCAACCTGAACAATACAGCAAGACCCCATTAAAAAAAAAAAATTAGCAAGGTGTAAGTAGCACGTGTCTGTAGTCCCAGGCACTTGGGAGGCTGGGGTGGGAGGATTGCTTGAGCCTAGCAGATGGAGGCTGCAGTGAGCCATGATGGCACCACTGCACTTCAGCCTGGGTGACAGAGCAAGACTCTGTCTCAGGAAAAAAAAGAGAGAGAGAGAGAGAGAGAGAGAGAGAGAGAGAGAGAGAGAGAGATTGTCACAGTTTCACTATCTTCTTTCCCTCTTCCTTCTGCCTTGAATGCATGTGAGATGGCTGGAGCTGCAGTAGCCTTTCTGTGTCCATGAGGCAGTAAGTATGGCAAAAAGGATAGTGGAGCAGCAAGATTGAAAGACTCTGGGTCTGTGGTATCACTGAGCTGCTCCCCAATCTGGAGACCCATGTATGATCTTTTTTTTTTTTTGTATGTGAGGAAAAGAAGCCCCCATTTATTTAACACACTGTTATTACTTATATGGACAAAGACTTAAAAATGCAGTGAATGGTACACAAGATTTGGAGTCAGACAAACTGGGGTTCAAATCCCATTTCTCTCACTCTCTTATTGTGTGATTTAAGCCAAGCCACTTCCCCTGTGAGTCTCTGTTCCCTCCACTTTATTTTTATTTTATTTTTTGAGTCAGAGTCTTGCTCTGTTGCCCAGGCTGGAGTGCAGTGGTACGATCCTGGCTCACTGCAACATCCACCTCCCAGGCTCAAGCGATTCTCCTGCCTCAGCCTCCCAAGCAGCTAGGGATTACAGGCGCATGCTACTGCACATGGCCAATTTTTGTATTTTTAGTAGAGACAGGGTTTTGTCATGTTGGCCAGGCTGGTCTCGAACTCCTGACCTCAGCCTCCCGTCAGTTTCTTAACATTAAAGTGAAGTTAATGGCACTCATCTCTTGGGCTTTTCAAGGGTGGAACGACATGACAGAGTTGGAAGTTCTTGGTTAGTAGGAAAGAGATATTCACATTTAATTTTATCAAATTAAAAGTCTGAACTAAAACAAAAGAAGGAATTAGCTATTGGGTTAGAACAGGGGAATTGATCATTTTTTTCTTTCCCTTTTTTTTTTTTTTTTTTTTGGTCTCAAGTATTCTTAAGGCTGCTGGGGTCTCTCTCTCACGGACGGTGAGCACCCCGTGGTGGGGAAGGGTCTGGGCCTGAGGCCGGGGCTGCTTCTGGATCCTGAGTGGAAGTGGCGGTAGGTGGAGCTCGCGGCTTGCAGCAGAGCCGGGCCCGGGCCGTGGGCTCTCACCTGGCCCTGGCAGGCAGGCGGGCGCAGGTGGGGTTCGGTGGCAGCGGCTGTGACTCGAGGTAAAAATAATCAGGCAAGGACAGCTGCTTCCTCGTCAGCAACCAAGAGGGAAATAAAGCTCATGTCCCCTCCAGCGAAAACCTGCTCTCTGGTCCCCTGGCTCCTGCCACCAACTGCTCGATGTCCGCGTGCCAATCCAATTTGAACGCCTGTGATTCACCCCAGAGAGGGCTTATTTTAACTTCATCAAGCACAGAGAAAAACATCCAGGCTGGGGTCCGTGGGAGGGGGGGAGGAGCAGCTGCTTGGGAAGCCTGGCTGGGGATGGCGTCCAGGGGCTCTCACTCCTCCAGAGGCGGGACTTGTGGTCCCCTTCTCTGAGTTGGGTTCGACAATTGACCAAGTCATTCCTTCAATCAAGACTTAGTGAGCATCTACCTGAAATCAATGGGAGAAAGTCCCGACGCCGTGGCCCAGCTCGTGAAGTCCTTTCCAAGTCCTCATCCCTCCCTGGTCCCCTCCAAAAAGCCTCCTCTGGGGCTGTACCGGGTAGGCCTGCATGACAGCCCAGGCATGCTGTGTTTTTTCCGTGCCTCATGCCTTCCGCCTGAACTGTCTTTCCCCTGCTTCTGTGCCCAGTGGAGGTCCAGAAATTCTAGAGTCCCTAGTACTTCAACCCTCAGCTTGGTCTCACTGGTGGCTTCCCCGTCCCCTCCAGGCAGCGGTAGAGATTCCCTCTGGGTTCCAGCGGGATTTTGCCCATCTGTCTGTTTCAGCAAGGAAGTTTCAGCCTCCCTCTCGTCCTTCTCTACCCTTCGTTCCCTCTGTCTCTCCCTGTTTTCCAACAAGTACACTGACCTCTACTTTCTTTTTTCTTTTTTTTAGACAAGAGTCTTGCTCCATGCTCGGGCTGGAGTGCAGTGGCGTGATCTCAGCTCACTGCAAATTTTGCCTCTCGGCTTCAAGCAATTTTCTTGCCTCAGCCTCCTGCGTAGCTGGGATTATGAGCATCTGCCACCGTATCTGGCTGATTTCTTTCTTTCTTTCTTTTTTTTTTTTAAGACACAGTCTCCCTCTGTCCTGCAGGCTGGAGTGCAGTGACATGATCTCAGCTCACTATAACCTCCGCCTCCTGGGTTCAAGAGATTCTCCTATCTCAGCCTCCCGAGTAGCTGAGATTACAAGCACTCGCCACCACACCTGGCTAATTTTTTTTTGCATTTTTAGTAGAGACGGGGTTTCACCATGTTGGCCAGGATGGTCTCGATCTCCTGACCTCATGATCTGCCTGCCTTGGCCTCCCAAAGTGCTGGGGTTACAGGCGTGAGCCACTGCGCCCAGCCTGTTTTTTTTTTTAAGCAGAGATGGGGTTTCACCATGTTGGCCAGGCTGGTTTTGAATTCCTGACCTCAAGTGATCCACCCGCTGTGACCTCCCAAAGTGCTGAGATTACAGGCGTGAGCCACCGCACTCAGCCTCATTTGGAAACTCTGAAGGTGGAATTGTTTCCTAGGCCACGTGGATTGCTTTGGAATCAAGATGAGTGTCCACACATCCTAGGGGTCAGTGGGTCACTAGGTTAGGTCTCAGGCTGGCAGTGGTTAGAGCTGTTGAGGTGGGCCTTTTTGGGGAGAGTAGATGACAGGAGAGTAAGAAAAGGGAATTCCAGGTGTGTGGGGAGCTGGGAGACAGACAGATTTAGAGGCGGAAGCGAGGGAACTGGCGTGCTGGCTCAGAGAGGTAAAGCGGCTTGCCCATGGCCACACAGCTGAAATGGCTGAGGCGGGCTTTGACCCCAGGTCTGTTTGACTGGCCTCCTGCAAGCAGTTGACAGTGCTGGCTTGAGACGTACTCTCTGGGGTTGACCTTGGAGTCCTCCACACCTTTGTCCTCCTGCCCCTATGTGGTGGCCTCCTGACGGACCTCCTGGGGAGAGATGAGATGCACCCGGGGAGCTCTGGTGGCCGGGGAAGCCCTCCAGGAAGACCGAGACACTGCCGAGCGGGACAGAGCTCCTGGCCTGGGCGCCCCACAAATGGGTTTGCCACGTGCCGGCTGCCGTGGGCACCCATTAATTCCTGTGTCCATCCCACCTGCTTCTCTTGGAGAATTCTTTTCTCCCACCATCCATGGGATTCCACTCCAGCTGCCTCTCCTCAAACGCAAACCGACAAGTCACACAAAATGCCCAGGAGTGGGCCTGAGCCGCGATTTGGCCGTTCCGCAGTTCGGAGCTTCGCCTTGCCTGGCATCTTGCTGTGAAGTAGGAAGAGCAGCGGTCCTGACCCCGGGGTTTCTGAGTTGGGAAGGTGAAGCTGCAGCTGCTGGTGGCCCCGTGTCATGGGGTTAGGTTTACCTGCACACAGCAGAAAGCTCCAAATAAAAGCGACTCAAACAGGTAAAGATGTATTATTATTTTTAACATAAAAATAACAATATTTTATTATTAGTAGTAGTAGTAGTAATAAACTGGCCACTAATGGTGGCCAGTCCAGGGCTTATGTGACTCACTGAGACATTCCATTTCACCTCATAGCCCAAAATAGCTGTCAAAGCTCCAGCCATTGCACTTATGTTTTAGGCAACAGGAAGGAGAAGTAGGTTAGGGCCCAAGAGTGACTTCTTCCAGCAGAGTCAGCTCCCTTCAGGCAGTCTTCCTAGATGTACCACAGACTGCTTCTGCTTACATGTCACTGATTGCAAAGGAATTTGAGGAATGTCGTTTATCATCTGGCATTTTGCTGCCCCAAATAAAATCAGGTTTCTGTCTTTGCCGCAGGCTGCATTTCCTGTCACATCCATCTGCAGTGGGAGGGAATAAAGCCTGAGAGGAGGAGGTGGTGGGAGACAAAGACAGGGAGGGAGGCAGAAGGGGAATGAGGAGTTTCCCAGTACCTGAACCAAAGGGGGCCTGAAACCAGCTGCTGACCTCCAGGTGGCCTGAATCCACCCCACCCTCCCCTCCCCTCCCTGCCCCTTCCCTTTTCCTTTCTTTTTAGACTTTTACTCTCATTGCCCAGGCTGGAGTGCAATGGCACAGTCTTGGCTCACTGCAACTTCTGCCTTCCGAGTTCCCTTCCTTTCCTTTTTGAATGGAGTTTTGCTCTTGTCACCCAGGCTGGAGTGCAATGGCACAATCTTGGCTCACTGCAACCTCCGCCTTCTGGGTTCAAGTCATTCTACTGCTTCAGCCTCCCTAGTAGCTGGGATTACAGGCACATGCCACTGGACCAGGCAAATTTTTTTGGTATTTTTAGTAGAGCCAGGGTTTCACCATGTTGGCCAGGCTGGTCCCGAACTCCTGACCTCAGGTGATCCACCCGCCTTGGCTTCTCAAAGTGTTGGGATTACAGGCGTGAGCCACTGCGCCTGGCCACTGCTTTTTCTTAAGCCGGGTTGAATTGGGTTTCTGTTGCCTGTAAGGGGAAGAATGAATGTGCTCACCTTGGGTGAGGACTTACCTCCCTCGTGCCTTGATTGTTTTATTCTGAGAGATGGGGTTCCTGCTGGCTGTCGACAGAGCTGAGATGAGGATGGGCTGTGTGACATCAGGGATCCCTGCCCGGAACAGCTTGGCCGACCTGCTCCTCCTCCTGCTGCCAATTCCAGGGATTCTGCTCCGTGACTGCTGAAGGTTTACATGGAACCTTCACCCTGTCAGGCCCTGGGAGCTGGCTAGATGCGGGGAGTTTTCTGGACACCTGAGTAGTGGGATGAAAACTGAAGAAGCCGAAGAATGGAGAGAAGAGTCGGGGGAGGGCTGGAGAGATTCCTGGGGCCCAGGAAGCAACTGCCGCCTTGTTGTGGGGGCATGGCCCTGGCACAGCAAAGGGGGGCAAGACCCCTCCTCGAATGGGTCCGCTGCTTCGGTGAGAGCCTGGCTGTGTCAGGCGCTGGACCATGGGAATGCGTTTTTAGCTTCTCCACTGTCAATCTGCTCAGCCCTTTCCTGCTCCTTCTGGAAACAACACTTATCTTTATTTTCTTCTCCCTCCCTCCCTCTCTTCCTCTTTTTACTATTTCAGGGTCTCTGTTGCCCAGGCTGGAGAGTAGGGTGCAGTCCTTGAACCCTTCGTCTGGAGCCATCCTCCTACCTCAGCCTTTCAAGGCTAGGGTGCAGTGGCACCATCTTGGCTCACTGCAACTTCAACTCCCGGGTTCAAGCAATTCTCCTGCCTCAGCCTCCCGAGTAGCTGGGACTACAGGTGTGCACTACCACGCCCAGCTCATTTTTGTATTTTTAGTAGAGAAGAGGTTTCACCATGTTGGCCGGCTGGTCTCAAACTTCTGACCTTGTGATCTGCCTGCCTCGGCCTCCCAAAGTGCTGGGATTACAGGCGTGAACCACCGTGCCCGGCCCCACCTCAGCCTCTTGAGTTGCTAGGACTACAGGTATGCACCTCCATGCATAGCTAATTGTGGGGTCTTGTTATGTTGCCTACACTTGGCCTTGAACTTCTGGCCTCGGCCTCCCAAAGTGCTGGGATTGCAGGCTTGAGCTGCCACGCCCGGCCAGCACCTGGTTTTCTCTGGGGAGCCTCCGCTTCCATGATCAGTTCCTGTGGTGCTGGGCAGGGCCGACCCCCCCGTGTCCTTCTGGGGTGGCATATTTGTCTTGTATTTGTTTTCATGGTCGTACCTAGGTTAGCGTTTGGTTGAATAACCAACGATGGAAGTCATGTGAGATGATGGGGGCATCTTCAGAATTCTGACTACCGCAGGTGGGTTATAACCCAGGCTCGTCCAGTAAGGATATTGAATGCCCCTGGTCAGATTCACTCACTTTTTGGGAGATTGAGGTAGGCAGATCGCTTGAGCCCAACCTGGACAACATAGTGAAACCCTGTCTCTACAAAAACAATTACAAAAATTAGCCAGTGTGGTGGGGTGCACCTGTGGTCCCAGCTACTCTGGAGGCTGAGGTGAGAGGATTGTTTAAGCCCAGGAGGTTGAGGCGGCAGTGAGCCAAGATCGCACCACTGCACTGTAGCCTGGGTACCAGAGTGAGACCTGTCAAAAAAAAAAAAAAGGAAGGAAGAAAAGGAGGGAGGGGGTGAGAGAGAGAGAGGGAGACAAAGAAAGAAGAAAGAAGGAAAGAGAGGAGAAAAGATTTGTAGTCAATAGGATGGCTTTGAAGATTTTAGTTGACTAGTTTTGATTTTATCTCTGTAGTAGCATCTTAAGGAATGTATGATTTGTTATAAGCTAAGGGCCTAGGATGGTTTAGTTTTCTTATAAAAGCATTTTACATTCGGAAAGCGTATTTCCTCATGAATCTTCATGTGGCTCCTGTATCCGTCAGGACATGCTAGGTTGTGCTGCAGTGACAACTCTAAAACCTCAGTGACTTAAAATGGGAGTTTTTTGGCTTTGTTTTGCTCATGCTACATCCATCGTGGGGAGGTTCTATTCTTTTGGCAAAAATGTCCTAATAAAGGGACTCAGGCTGATACAGCAGAAATCATCCAGGGTGTCAGGAGTCACTGTGGCTGAAAAAAAAAAAAAAAGCTCTAGAGGAACCCACCCTGGTATTTAAATGCACCGGCCCTGAAGTGACAGACAATGTTCTTGTGTATGTGAGACAGGGCTTAATTGACCTTCCTACCTCAGTCTCCTGAGTAGCTGGGACTGCAGGCAAGTACTACCACACCTGGCTAATTATTTTAGGTTTTTTTTTTTTTTTTTTTTTTTTTTTTTTTTTTTTTTTTTTTTTTTGGAGATGGATTCTTGCTCTGTCACCCAGGCTGGAGTGCAGTGGCACAATCTCAGCTCACTGCAACCTCCACCTCCCAGGTTCAAGCAATTTTCTCATGTCTCAGCCTCTCGAGTAGCTGGGATTACAGGTGCACACCACCATGCCTGGCTAATTTTTGTATTTTTAGTAGAGATGGGGTTTCACCATGTTGGCTGGGCTGGTCTCGAACTCCCGACCTCAGGTGATCCACCCACCTCGGCCTCCTAAAGAGCTGGGATTAAGCCGGGCGTGGTGGCTCAAGCCTGTAATCCCAGCACTTTGGGAGGCTGAGGCGGGTGGATCACGAGGTCAAGAGATCGGGACCATCCTGGTCAACATGGTGAAACCCCGTCTCTACTAAAAATACAAAAAATTAGCTGGGCATGGTGGTGCGTGCCTGTAATCCCCGCTACTCAGGAGGCTGAGGCAGGAGAATTGCCTAAACCCGGGAGGCGGAGGTTGCGGTGAGCCGAGATCGCGCCATTGCACTCCAGCCTGGGTAACAAGAGCGAAACTCCGTCTCAAAATAAATAAATAAATAAATAAAAAATAAAGAGCTGGGATTACAGGTGTGAGTTACTGCACCCAGCCCACCTGGCTAATTTTTTAAACTTTTTTTTTTTTTTTTTTTTTTTGTAGAGATGGGGGTCTCACTGTGTTGTCCAGGCTGGGCTCCAATTCCTGGGCTCAAACCATCCTCCTGCCTTGACCTCTCAAAGTGCTGGCATTGCACATGTGACATGTGAGCCGCCGTGCCCAGGTTGTTCCCGACTCTTGAGTACCACCCAGTCAAAAGGGATCCAGAAAGTTTAACCTACCACGTGCTCTGAAGATAGGTCTAGAAATATTTGGTGAACCGACTAATGACTACTTTTTTTTTTTTTTTTTTTTTTTTGAGACGGAGTTTCGCTCTTGTTACCCAGGCTGGAGTGCAATGGCGCGATCTCGGCTCACCGCAACCTCCGCCTCCTGGGCTCAGGCAATTCTCCTGCCTCAGCCTCCTGAGTAGCTGGGATTACAGGCACGAGCCACCATGCCCAGTTAGTTTTTTGTATTTTTAGTAGAGACGGGGTTTCACCATGTTGACCAGGATGGTCTCGATCTCTTGACCTCGTGATCCACCCGCCTCGGCCTCCCAAAGTGCTGGGATTACAGGCTTGAGCCACCGCGCCCGGCCATGACTACTTTAATAAGAAATATTTTGACAGCTGGGTGCAGTGACTTATGCCTGTGATCCCAGCACTTTGGTAGGCTGAGGCAGGAGGATCGCTTGAGCTCAGGAGTCTGAGATGAGTCTGGGCAACATGCAAAATCTCATCTCTACAAAAAATAGAAAAATTAGCTGGGTGTGGTAGGGTGCACCTGTGATCTGGCTACTTGGGTGGCTGAGGTGGGAAGATCGCTTGAGCCCAGAGGTGAGGCTGCAGTGAGCCATGACCACACTACCACACTCCAGCCTGAGGGGAAGAGCGAGACCCTGTCTCAAAGAAAAAAAAACAAAAAGAAAAAAAAATACAAGCATGTTATTTATTTACATGTTTTTTCAACTTGTTCCATCCCTTTATTTTTTCGTTAAACCTTTATTCTTTTGAATCCTTTCACCAGCTTTTCATGTATCAATTCAATGTTGGTTTATTATTCTAGAAATAGAAATAGATAAAGAATTTAATTAATTATAGTGATTTTTCCCTTCCAGATAGTCTTACTTCTGCTCCCCTGCTTTTTACAGTTTTATTCTTCAGAATATAATTTTTCTACAAAGGACTATGACATTTTGTACAGGAAACAGTTCACAGGAAAACAAAGCCTGAGAAGGAGATTCTGAAATTGGATCACTCATCAAGTGACAGCAACAGCTCATGGCAACAGGTAAGAGGGGCAGCGACCATTTCCGGCACGCTGGGGCCCCGCAGCCGGGCTCTCAGGTGCGTTGTGGTGGAGTGGGGTGAGAATAGGTGGACAGGAACGCACTGGGTTACGAAATAGCTCTAGCACTTCAGCAGTATGGCAGCATTGACAATTACACACGTGATGGGGTTGGCTAGCTCTTGTCCATTGCCTTGGACACCTTGAAGAAAGAGAATGACTGGTGTAGGTCAGTTAGCTCAGGGCATTCTGTGAAAGCCAGGAAGCCTCAAGACCAGTGCTTAAAGGGAACCTAAATCATTTAGGCACTAAAAATCAGGCCCCAGATTTGATGGTAAGGACAGCGTAGCTCCAGTGGAGGCTGAGTGCTTAGGCTCGTGTCCTGTGCTAACATCAGAGTCCTGAAAGGGGAGGAGTAGGATCTCGAGGCCGAGAACGCAGCTGTTCAGATGGATGCGCCTGAAAACCTTATCCCAAAGGTTTTCCCTCGAACCCTCTGGGTCAGCAAAACGTGGTTCTTTCCCTCTTGCAAAGCACATCGGGCTTTTATAATTTTCTGCCTGGAGAGCTTGCAAAGACCGTACCGGGGAAAAGACTTTGCAACACGCTCGTCCCTCTCAAGAGCCGCAAGTCACACTTTTCCCGGATAAGTTTCTTATCGCTGCTGTAACAAATCACCACAAACTCAGTGCCTGAAAACAACGCAAATTTCCCTTCTCCAGTTCAGCAGGTCCACAGTCGACAACCCGTCTCCCTGCGCTGAGCCGGGATGCTGGTGCAGCTGGCTTCTCCCGGAGGCTCGGAGGAAGGCTCTGGTTCCTTGCCTCTCTCAGCTTCTGGGGGTCACTGGGATGCCTTGGTTTGTGCTCCTTCCTCCGTCTTTTTTTTTTCTTTTGAGACAGAGTCTCACTCTGTCCCCCAGGCTGGAGTGCAGTGGACTTGATCTTGGCTTACTGCAACCTCTACCTCCCAGGTTCAAGCGATTCTCCTGCCTCAGCCTCCCGAGTAGCTGGGACTACAGGCATGTGCCGCCCCGCCTGGCTGATTTTTGTATTATGAGTAGAGACAGGGTTTTGCCTTGATGGCCAGGCTGATCTCGGACTCCTGGCCTCAAGTGATCCGCCTGCCTCGGCCTCCCAAAGTGTTGGGATTACAGGCGTGAGCCACCAGCCCAGCCTCCTTTCATCTTCAAAGCCCCATCTGTCATTGCGTCTCCTCCTATTTTGCTGTCGTCTCCCTCTGCCTCCCTCTTTTAGGGACCGACGTGATGATATTTAGGAGTGACCAGATAATCCAGAACAATCTCTGCATCTCAACATCTTTAACTTAATCACACCTTAAAGTTGCTTTTGCCATAGAAGGTAACATTCACCCGTTCCAGGCATCGGGACCTGGGTGTCTTTGGGGGCCATTATTCCATCCAGCATACTTCCCTTTATTGCCTCCGGACTAACAACTGAAAGTAAAATGTAGCATAGGCTGAGTGAGGATACACTTTCCAGAAAGGGTAGTTGACTTCTGAGAGAATTGCAGGACCTGGCTAACACAGAGCCACAGGAGTTTTAAGGACACCTACAGAGGTGGCTCTTGAGGTCATTGTACTGGGGGCTGTGATATAAGGCAGGAGAGGGGTGAGTGCATTGACCTGGGTGTCCTTACCTGTGACTCAGGATTTAGTGCACTGGGCCAGACACCTTGAGGAAACCCTGAAATGCTGTGGGAGTGGCTCCTGGAAGCTTGGACGTGACAATGACACTACAGGAGTTGAGCTGGGGGTGCTGGTGCTGCCTTAGCAGAGTATTGATGAATAGCTCAGAAGGTCCAGGGAGTCAGGCTTCTTTGAGTGGATTCACTACCTGAGGCCCCACCTCCACACTCTTTGCTTTACCTCTGCTGTCTCTGCAAAAGCCACATGGATCATAGTGGATGATGGTGAATGACCATAAACTTAGCCCAAGCCTAGTTTCAATGTAGAGTAGATCAACACAGCCTCAGGCACTTGGCATGGGGCTCTTGGTTTGGCAAATGCATTCTTTTGAGTTCCTATCAGTCAAAAGGATCAAAAGTAGTTTGCAGCGGGTGCGGTGGCTCACGCCTGTAAAGACAGGCGGATCACCTGAGGTCAGGAGTTCGAGACCAGCCTGGCCAATGTGGTGAAACCCCATCTCTACTAAAAATACAAAAAATTAGCCGGATATAGTGGTGTGTGCTTGCAGTCCCAACTACTTGGAAGGCTGGGGCAGGAGAATCGCTTGAACCCAGGAGGCAGATGTTGCAGTGAGCCGAGATCGCAGTGAGTCAAGATTGCACCACTGCACTCCAGCCTGGGTGACAGGGTGAGACTCCATCTCAAAAACAAAAGTAGATTGCATTTGTGAGAGAAGGGTAGTCACGCACATTTATTATCTCACTCCTGGGCCATGTCACAAAGTCCATGGGGCTTGGCATTCTGCCAAACACCCCCCTCACTCACTCTGCTGATGACATTGTGCTCATTTGCCCCAGACCCAGTGGGCAGAGAGTGGGCAGTTCTCTGGGTGCCCTAGTCAGACATATCTGTGTCAGAGGGTGAGAGAAAACTCCTACAGAGATTCAGGGACCTGCATATTGACAGAACTTTTTTTTTTTTTTTTTTTTTTTTGAGACAGAGTCTTGCTCTGTCGCCCAGGCTGGAATACAGTGGTCTGATCTCAGCTCACTGCAACCTCCACTTCCCAAGTTCAAGCAATTCTCATGCCTCAGACTTCCGAGTAGCTGGGATTACACGCGTGTACCACCACAGCCAGCTAATTTTTTTGGACTTTTAGTAGAGACAGGGTCTAGACATGTTGGCCAGGCTGGTCTTGAACCCCCGAGCTCAGGCAATTCGCCTGCCTTGACCTCCCAAAGTGTTAGGATTAGAGGCATGAGCCACAGTGCCCGGCCTGCGTAATGATAGAACTTTATTTTCTTGAGACAGAGTCTCACTCTGCTTACTCTGTCACTCAGGCTGGAGTGCAGTGGTGTGATCTCAGCTCAATGAACTTCCGCCTCCTGGGTTCAAGCGATTCTCCTGCCTCTGTCTCTTGAATAGCTGTGATTACAGGTACCTGCCACCATGCCCGGCTAATTTTTGTATTTTTAGTAGAGATGGGGTTTCACTATGTTGGCCAGGCTGGTCTTGAACCCCTGACCTCAAGCAATCCACCCGCCTCGGCCTCCCAAAGTGCTGGGATTACAGGTGTGAGCCACTGGGCCTGGCTGATAGAACTTTTAAGAGTGCAGTGGTCTAGAATATGCCAGGATGGCTCTTCTAAAGTAAAGGACATATGATTGCCCCTTGGACTCCCTACTACCAAGAAAAAGCACTTGCTGGGCCCCTGTCAATTTCAGAGACAGCATATCCTGCACTTGGGAACCCTGCCGCGATTCATGTATTGGGCAACTTGGAAGATTACCAGTATTTTTGTTTGTGCTTTTTTTTTTTTTTTTTTTTTTTTTTTTCTGAGACAAAGTCTTGCCATGTTGCCCAGGTTGGAGTGCAGAGGCTTGATCATAGCTCACTGTCACCTCCAACTCTTTGAGCTCAAATGATCCTCCCACTAGGACTGCAGGCGCGTGCCACCACACCTGGCTGATTTTTTTTTTTTTTAAACAACATCTCACTGTGTTGCCCAGACTGGAGTGCCGTGGTGAGATCAAGGCTCACTGTAGCCTCAACCTCCTGGGTTCAAGCAATCCTCTCACCTCAGCCCCGCTAGTGTGCTGGGACTACAGACGTGCGCCACCACACCTGGCTAATTTTCATACTGTTTGTAGAGACGGGGTTTCACCATGTTGCCCAGGTTGTTCTCAAACTCCTGGGCTCAAGCGATGCTCCTGCTTTGGCCTCTCAAAGCGCTGGGATTACAGGGGTGAGCCACCATATCCAGCTTGGCTAATTAAAAAAAAAATTCTTTTTGTAGAGATGGAGTCTCATTATGTTGCCCAGGAGGCCTCAGGCAATCCTTGGCCTCCCAAATCTCTAGGATTACAGCCATAAGCCACTGTACCCAGTCAAGATGATCAGTTTTCTTTCTTTTCTTTCTTTCTTTCTTTCTTTTTTTTTTTTTGAGACGGAATCTTCCTCTGTCACCTAGGCCAGAGTGCAGTGGTACGATCTTGGCTCACTGCAACCTCTGCCTCCCAGGTTTAAGAGATTCTTCTGCCTCAGCCTCCGGAGTAGCTGGAACTACAGGCACACACCATCACACCCATTTAATTTTTGTATTTTTAGCAGAGACAGGGTTTCACCATATTGGCCAGGCTGGTCTCGAACTCCTGACCTTGTGATCTACCCACCTCGGCCTCCCAAAGTGCTAGGGTTATAGGTGTGAGCCACCGCGCCCCACCAGTTTATTTATGAATTTGTTCATTCATTCACCTAGCGGCTCATTGATCAGGGCCTTGTTGGAGATGGTAGGAGCTCCTTGCTGGGGGAGACCAGATGCTGCTGTGCTCTGTCCCTTCCCCCAGCTCCTTCAGCAGCAGCCCCGCTCCACACAATCCCGGAGACTCGATCTCCGCCTCCTCCTGCATGTGGCCACACACAGGTCACTCTGGGCTCGCTTCTTTCTCCACTGGAAAGTGGAAACCCAGTCGGCTCTCATCCAGCAACATCCACGGAGCATCCGCTATGCGCCTGGCACTTCACGCACATGTGCTTTGTGCCAGTCCAAGGGGTGGAGCTTCTTATGGCCTTGATAGGGACAAGGGGCTCAGAGAGGCCAGGTGACTTGCCCAAGGTCACACAGAGTAGGGGTGGCAGATAGAACCAAGTCTGGGGGACTCTGCCTCCTGCTGCTTCCCCTGTTGTGAAGCCACATAGGGCCGCAGGTATGGCAGCCTCTCTCCAGCTCTGAGCCAGTTTTCCTTGGCCCCAAAAGTTAGAGTTCTAGCTCAGCTTCCTCTGAGCCAGCAAGTTCAGGGGGAGTTGGCTGGTGACCCTTGGGAACAGAGGACATTCAGCTTCCGGTGCTGGAGGCCTCCTAGCCACCTGTCTCCCGACTGCTGTCACCTTTTAATAGATTTCTTGGGGAACAAGTAATTTGTTCCTGGATCTGGCTTGGCGTTCGGCAGGAAGTCCCCGCAGGCCTGGAAGGTCAGCATGGAGCCACTGAAAGGCTACTGCTTGAGGAGGATACCCGGTCAGTGCTGGCCACTTAGCACGGCCGCGCCGCCAATTACTGCCCGGCCTGCTTCCTGCCGCAGACGTGCCCAGGGCCAGGGCTTTGAACCTGTGCAGGGAGGCCAGCTTCCAGTAAACAACCCAGGGCAGCGGGCAGATTGACAGTGGAGAAGCAGGATGACGGGTGGCCGCTGGTGCTGCTGGCTGCTCCTGCTGGCGGACGGACAGGATTGCGGTCCCCAGGGGCCCCACCATCAGGGGTGCGGAAGGGCTCTCAGAGTGGCCGATCCTCACTTCTGGGTAGAGAGGCTGCTGCCAAGTCCAGCGGAGTTTTGAGGCCATCGTTTCTAGGCTGCGGAAAATGATTTTTCCTGGGTAGGGGAAGGAGCCTGGTCTGTGTCTCCTTCTTAGCCACCAGCCTGGGAGCAGAGATTTGGAGCCAGAAGCTACAGTGGGACACCAGGGCCTCTTTGCTTCTCCCCAGGAAGGCCTCGGAAATATTTTGGAGCAGCGGTGGCACTGTTAGCCTTCCCACCACCATTTTATTTGGCAGTTAAAATGGAGGAGGTGTGCCCCTTGTAAGATTCCTTTTGTGTGAAGTTCTAGATTTTTTTATTTTTATTTTTTTGTGACAGGGTCTGCCTCTGTCATCCAGGCTGGAGTGCAGTGGCACGATCACGGCTCACTGTGAACTCTGCCTCCTGGGCTCAAGGGATCCTCCCACCTCAACCTCTCAAGTAGACGGGACCACAGGTGAGCGCTACCACACCTGGCTAATTTTTGTATTCTTTTTGGAGAGATGAGATTTTGCCACGTTGCCTAGGCTGGTCTTGAATCCCTGGGCTCAAGGGATCTACCCACCTCAGCCTCCCAAAGTGCTGCAATTATAGGTGTGTTGGGATTCACGTCTGGCTAAGAATTTTTTGATATGGGAAGTGGTTGCCTTTATGGAAGGTTGGGGGATTGACTGGAAAGAGCATGAAGAAACTTTCTGATGGTGGTGAAACATTTTAGATCTTGGTTTGGGTGCTGATCACACATCTGTCAACATTCATCTAACAGTACCTTAAAACCTATGCATTCTACTGTGTGCACACTATATGTCAATTTCTTAAATGTTATGATAGAGAAGAAAGGGGATCTGAAGGCCTGGAGGACCTGGGACACACACACACACACACACACACACACCCCACCCACACACACCCACACACACCCACACACCCCACACACACCCCACACACCCCCACACACACCACACACACACCCCACACACCCCCCCCACACACCACACACCACACACACACACCACACACACACCCCACACACACACCCACACCACACACACACACCCACACCACACACACACACCACACACACACACCCCACACACCACACACACACCACACACACACACCCCACACACCACACACACACCACACACACACACACCACACACACACACCACACACACACCACACACACACCACACACACACCACACACACACACCCACACCACACACACACCCACACACACCCACACACACCACACACACCACACACACCACACACACACCACACACACCCCCCACACACACCCCCCCCACACACCCACACCACACACACACACCCACACCACACACACACGCCACACACACACCACACGCACACACACCCCACA
This sequence comes from Saimiri boliviensis, assembly GCF_048565385.1. Taxonomy (NCBI): domain Eukaryota; kingdom Metazoa; phylum Chordata; class Mammalia; order Primates; family Cebidae; genus Saimiri; species Saimiri boliviensis. Next base: position 217,117,285 of record NC_133450.1, on the reverse strand, counting down.
GACACCCCACACACACACACCCCACACACACACACCATACACACACACACCACACACACACCACACACCACACACACACACCACACACACACCACACACCACACACACATACACCACACACACACCACACACACACATCACACACACACACCACACACACCACACACACACCACACACACACACCACACACCCCCCCACACACACCCCCCCCACACACACAGACACACACACACATTCTTTCTCTCTCTGTCTCTCTCTCTCTCTCACGCAGGCACACATATACTTCTGCCTCCTAAAATCTCAGCATGATTCCCTACTTTTTTTCTTTCCTCAGGGAGGTTGCAAAATAATACAGAGTTTTTCTTCATCTTTGCATCGTAATTAATCTCCTTCCACATGCAAGAAGTAAATAGATAGACGTGAAGCCAGATGCCCAGGCGGCTGGTGACCTGTGTCTAAGCTGGCCCTGGCCCTGGAGTAGGCCATCCATTAAAGCCCTGGCTGCTCCCCTTGGTTACTGCACACTTCCTTCCAGCCTCCCCATGGGTCTGGAGTTGAGGGGTCATTTCTAGGACTTATGTGATTCCGCCGTTTAGGCCATCTCCTTGGGCCAGAAAACAAAGAACTCAAGCTGGCAGGAGCCGCTTTGACGGCGCTCCCACTGGCCACATTTGGGACTACTGGAGATAAAAATGATTTAAAATAAGAATAGATTTTAACATATAGAAAAAAGAAACCAAGAATTCAAAAAAAACAGAGAGGCCAGCGTGGTGGTTCATGCCTATAATCCCAACTGCTTTGGGAGGCCAAAGCAGGAGGATCACTTGAGGCCAGGAGTTTGAGACCACCTTGGACAACATAGTGAGATCCCTGACTCTACAAAAAATTAAAAAATTAGCCAGGCATGGTGGTGTGTGTGTCTGTAGTTCCAAGTACTTGGGAGGCTGAGGTGGGAAGATCACTTGAGCCCAGGAGGCAGAAGTTGCAGTGAACCATGATCGTGCCACTGCACTCCAGGTTGGGTGACAGATCATAATCCTGTCTCCAAATAAACAAACAACCCAGTGGGGAAAAAAGGGTTTCAGCTAAGGGCAGGGGTGGACACAGAGAATAGCCTCTCAGAACCGCATGATCATGATGGATTCAGGCAAGAACTGTCAGTGGCTGTTTAAAGACCTTTGGGAATGAGATACCCATACAGCCTCCAACAATCACCCACATGTTACTTTTTCATTATAAAGAGAAAAAGTTACCTTTATACATGGAGAAATCTGACAGGCACCACCTTAACTAAATGATGAGAGTTAACACCACAAATATCAGGGGAATTCGATATCACGTGGCCTTTCTGTGATTCCCGGAGAAGGACGGACGTCGTCACCATGAGGTGCTCCTGCAAAAATGCTGGCCAGAATCAGCAGGCGAGTCCTCACTGAGGAGCATGCTCCAGAACAACTGGCCTGGCCTCTTCGTGAAAGACAGAAAAAAAAAAAAAAAAAAAAGTCCTGGGGAATGATTTCAGGTGGATGAATGCTGAAAAGTGGCCGTGAGTGAATTCAGTGCAGGACCCCTGGTTGGATGCCAGATCACAAAAACCATAAAGGTTATTCCCGGGACAATAGGGGAAATTTGAATGTGGATTCAAAACTACTAAGAGTGAATTCGTAGAATGGCATTGTGGTTGTATAGGAGAATGAACTTGTTTCTGGAGATTCATGGTTAAGTATTTAGGGGTGGAGTGTTGTGTAACTTTCTTTAAAAAAAAAAAAATATATATATATATGTTTATTTGTTTTATTGTTTTTGAGGTGGCATTTCAGTCTTGTTGCCTAGGCTGGAGTGCAGTGGTGCGATCTTCGCTCACTGCAACCTCCTCCTTCTGGGTTCAAGTGATTCTCCTGTCTCAGCCTCCCAAGTAGCTGGGGTTACAGGTGTCCGCCATGATGCCTGGTAATTTTTTTGTATGTTTAGTAGAGACTGGGTTTTACCATGTTGGTCAGGCTGGACTTGAACTCCTGACCTCAGGTGATCCACCTGCCTTGGCCTCCCAAAGTGCTGGGATTACAGGCATGAGCCACCATGCCCAGCTGTGTTGTATAACTTACAAATGGTTCAGAGGAGAGAGAGAAGAGAAAGTGGTAAATCCGGGATAAAGAATCTCTGTGTGTTTATTGAACCATCCTTGTAGGCTTCTGAAGTGATGAAAAACTTCACAATAATAATTTTGGGGAAAAAAGTAATCAATTTGTAGAGGACTTGAAAATTTGAAAAAAAAAAACTCCTTGCTGAAATCCCACCAGCAAGAAATTACTGCTATTAATTAGGATTTTTTGGCTGGGCACAGTGGCTCACGCCTGTAATCCCAGCACTCTGGGAGGCCGAGGCAGGCAGATCATGAGATCAAGAGTTCAAGACCAGCCTGGCCAATATACTGAAACCCCATCTCTCTACTAAAAATACAAAAAATTAGCTGGATGTAGAGGCGGGCACCTGTAATCCCAGCTACTTGGGATGCTAAGGCAGGAGAATTGCTTGAACCCGGGAGGCAGAGGTTGCAGTGAGCCGAGATTGTACCACTGCGCTCCAGCCTGGATGACAGTGAGAGACTCCATCTCAAGGATTTTTAACATAAAGAATGTACACCTATACACATTAAACCGTATACAGTGTCCATTTTCTCATTCTTCTGTCCTTAAACATGCATTGAAGACAATTTTTAACGGTCTCACAGATTCCACATAAACGAGTTCTTCTCCCATTGTTTGACATTAAAGTGGTTTTTAGATTTTCATTATAATATGACTACATAATATTTAATCCATTTCAGTATCCGATACATATATATATTTCATTATTCGATATATAATCCACTATAAATAATGCTACCATGAGCCTTGTTTTTTTGTTTTTTTGTTTTTTAGAGATGGGATCGAGCTTTGTCACCTAGGTTGGAGCGCAGTGGCACAGTCACAGCTCACTGCAACCTGGAGCTCCTGGACTCAAGCGGTCCTCCCACCTCAACCTCTTGAGCAGCTGGGACTGCAGATGCGCACCGCCTTGCCTGGGCTAATATTTTTGTTTTTTGTAGAGATGAGGTCTTACCATGTTGCCCAGGCTGATCTCCGACTGCAGGCCTCAAACCATCCTCCCGCCTCTGCTTGCCGAAGTGCGGGGATTACAGGCGTGAGCTGCCGCACCTGACCACTACAGCGAATGTCTTTATACACCAATCTTTGAAGACAGATCCCTAGAAGGGGATGTTGGTGTCAAATGTTCTGAACTTTTTTGAGGATCTTGAACTATTCTGGCAAAGAGCTTTCCTGAAAGCTCCTATGATATCATTTTTCTTCCCACTAGCAACCATTGAAGGTGCTCGTCTGGCCAGATGATCCCTAACACTGAGTATTGTCATTACGGAAAAGGTCTTTGCCAGGCTTGATGGCCTCATGGGCATGTCCTCCTCTTGCTTGCTCAACTCTGTGGCGTTGGACTCAGGGGCTCTCCCTGCATCTTCGGGTGCTGTGATCTTGGCAGCTGTGATGTCACTCTCCTCTAGTTCCCCTTCTCTCCCCTCCTCACACATCCGGTCTTTACCTGGCTGACACATAACACCATCCCCGGCTCTCTCCTCTCTGTCGTCCACGCTCCCGTGATGTCTTCACATTTGGGACTTCCACCACCTCTCGCTGCTGTTGGAGACCTCCTGCAACTCTCTCCCCAGCCCAAACCCTTCTCTTGAACTCTAGGGACCCATGGGGACCTCTGATGCCACGTGTCCCCAAGGCACCCACGTGGACTTTCCCGCTACCAAAGTCAGATGCCTGGAGAGCAATGTTGACTCCTCCTATTCCCTGCTTCCTACATCCAAACTTCAACCACGTGCTGTCTATCCGCCTTCTGTAATATCTCCAGTGACTGTTCCCTCTTGCTGTTGTCACTGTCTGGCCACCTTCCTCTTCTCCCTGGTCCGTGGCCGGAGTACCCCGCACCCCCCACTGCTCTCCCACTTTCAGTCTGTCCCTGTCCGTTCCGTCCTCCCACCGGCTGCTGGAGTGGCTTTCACACACAGCGATGTGTCAGCCTTGGTCCCCTGCCTCCTGCTCTGGGATGCCCGGTTTCCAGCTGCGCACACCCTCTTGCTCCTCTCATTTTCTGTTCTCCAACAAGCCCCGCTGTTTCCCGCCTCCACGTGTCTGCTCATACCGTCCTCTCCTTCTGGAACTGCCCACTCTCTCCTCGCTGCAACCCTGGCTAGCCAACCCCTGCTCCTCTTCTGCGTCCTGTTCACAGCCTCCTGTCTTCCTCAAAGCATTCACTGCTGCTGTTTTTCCCCTGGAGGAGTTGACTTTTGCTCTCCTTGGAGTCTCTGTATCCCACACAGTCTCTATCAGAACCTTCGGATCCTTTACTCGCTTATTTATTTCTGTATCCATTTCTCTTGAGGGCAGAGTCTTTGTTTCCTTGTGCCTAGCAGGGTGCCAGACACAGGACCGGAGTTTATGTAAGGAATGTCTGAAGGAGTGAATGAATGAATGAATCAATGGAGCAGCATTTACCTAGGGCAAAGCAGGTCTGAAGCATGAAGATGATAACGGGGCTGGATGTGTCTGGGTTGGGGATCCGTTCAGAGATGGATCCTGCAAAGTGTGCTGGAGAAAGCACCCGCTGGCCGCTCAGCAGCCTTCGGAATACCTTGTTCCTGGGGTGATGAGCTCTGTTCAAACTCCCTTTGTCAAGCAGGAAGCCCGTTCTCTCACGGTCGTGTTGATTTTCTGCTCAAAAGCATTCCATGGATGCTGGGTGCAGTGGCTCACACCTCTAATCTCAGCACTTTAGGAGGCTGAGAGGGGCGGATCCCTTGAGCTCAGGAGTTCAAGGCCAGCCTGGCCAACATGGTGAGACCCCCATCTCTAAAAAATACAAAAATTAGCTGGGTGTGGTGGTACGTGCCTATAATCCTAGCTACTTGGGAGGTGAAGGCAGCAGAATTTCTTGAACCTGGGAGGCAGAGACTACAGTGAGCCGAGATCGCGCCACTGCACTTCAGCCTGGGTGACAGAGTGAGACTCCCTCTCAAAAAAAAAAAAAAAAAAAAAAAGCATTCCATGGCTCCCCAGTGCCCTTGGGATGGACCCAGGCTTCTGAGCCAGCCTACAAGGCCCTTCTTCTTTCTTCTTTCTTCTTATTCCTCCTCCTCCTCCTCCTCCTCCTCCTCCTCCTCCTCCTCCTCCCCCCCCACCCTCTTCATGCTTCTCCTCCTCCTCCCTCTTCTCCTTTGAGACAATCTCACCTTGTCACCCAGACTGGAGTGCAGTGGTGAAATCTTGGCTCACTGCAACCTCCACTACTTGGGTTCAAGCGATTCTTGTGCCTTAGCCTCCCAAGTAGCAGTAGCTGAGATTACAGGTATGCACCAGCAATCCTGTCTAATTGTTTTGGTATTTTTCGCAGAGATGGGGTTTTAACATGTTGGCCAGTCTTGTCTTGAATGCCTGACCTCAGGTGATCCACCTGTCTCAGCCTTTCAAAGTCAAAGTGCTGGGATTACAGGTGTGAGCCACGGTGCCTGGCCTCTACAAGGCTCTTCTTAACTGGGGCCTGGCCAGCTGGCCACATTGCCCCTGGCCTATAACTGGACCAATCTGCCTGCTATCCTGCCAGCCTGATGGTGCTGACATACCTCTGAGACTATATCCAAGCTGCTCTCTCTGTCTTGAACGCTTTTCCCCTTCTCTCCACTGCCATTCTCTAAGACTCTGTTTAAGCTTCACCTCCTCCAAAAAGTCTGCCTGGGGCCCACCAGGTAATTGTGTCTCCTTGAATCTTCCCTTCCATGGGGAAAGCAATTCCACTCTCTGCAGCCTGCCTTCCAGAGACCCAAGTCTCAGCCCTTGACTGTCCTCCCTGTGAGGCCATAGGCCAGTCCCTGGGTCCTTCTGAGTCTCAGCTCCTTTTTATTTTTTATTTTTCCAAGACAGAGTCTCACTCTGATGCTCAGGCTGGAGTGCAGTGGCGTGATCTTGGCTCACTGCAACCTCCGACTCCTGGGTTCAAGAGATTCTCGTGCCCCATCCTCTTGAGAAGCTGGCGCTCACCACCACACCCTGGCTAATTTTTGTATTTTTAGTAGAGACAGGGTTTCACCATGTTGGCCAGGCTGGTCTCGAACTCCTGACCTCAAGTGATCCACCCCCACTAGACCTCCCAAAGTGCTGGGATTATAGGCGTGAACCGCCGCATCCGGCTCAGCTCCTTTTTCTGTTCCTTCCCCCTTAGAGGATCCCACCGGCTGTTCTCTCTGTTGGAAATTATTAAGAGAATCAGATCTGCCGAAAGGAGAGGCTGGGGTTAAGAACAAGAGCTTTGACCAGGACAGGCCGGGGTTCAAATTCCAGTTCTCTTGCTAACCAGCTGTGTGACCTTGCGTGACACCTCCTGTCTCCAAGCAGAAGAGTCCCTTACTCATAGCCTGGAAACCTCAGACGGTGTTTGGGCGAATGGATTGGGTTGTGGCGTGGAAGGTGCTTAACACAGCACCTGGCATAGAGAAAGGATGCGGTAAATAGATGTGAAACATGATGATGAAACCAGGTGGGGAGAGCGTTCGCACATTCAAACGCGCCGTGGCAGTGGGGAGTATTCTCATGATTTCACTGTGACTTCAACGGGCCCTGGATAGGAAGAAGGGAGGGATGCCCCCTCCTGCTCACCATCGGCCGTGGTTGGCAAACTCAGGGCCCACCCATACCAGGCCCTGCTCACAGTGGTGGGGATTCTGGAGCTCTCAGGTGAGTCCTGAAATCTGCTCAGCGCCCCAGTAGAGTCTGGAGCAGGTGGTGGGAATCCACACTTTGAGACGCTGCCCTGTGCCGTGCTGGGCCCCTCCCGTGGGAGCTGGGTTTCTGTGGCCCATGCAGCGAGGCTCGGCACCTGGGTGCTGTGCCAGGGGCCCTGGAGCCTGGAGCAGCTGCTGTAATTTATGCAAAGGAAGGCGCCCAGGTCTGCCCTGTCTATTTATAGCTTATTTATGAAGAAGGGAAAACAAGGGCCCAGTTGCCATAGCAACCAGGAGCATCATGGGCTGCTTTCCCTGCAAGAGGAAGACGGCCAAGTCTCCTTGCGGGCTGCACCCTTGGATGTGTTTATCCTGATGGAGGACACAGGTGGGCCTTCGAGGGCCTGCCCCATGCCGGGTTCCTGGGCAGCCTGCAGGGTGGGTGGTATGGAGGGTGCTGTGTATTGCGCCCTTAGAAAATCCAGGGTGACGCTGGAGCCATGCACAGTTGAGTTCTCAGCAGCATGAGATGCACCCTCGTCTCCTGGTTTGGTGCTAACTCTTGTCTTTCGGGTGCCCACCTGCGGCCTCAGGCAGACTTGGAAGCTCTCTCTCTGGCTGTGTTCTGGCTCATGTCCGTTACCGCACTTAGCACAATGAACTGGAGGCGTAGACCCAAGACCAGTGTCCCAAGTCTGTCATCCAGCACAGAGCTGGCGCCAAGCTTGGCACCAGTTTGGCACCAAGGAATGGTTTAATAAATAATAGGCCAGGTGTGGTGGCTCACGCCTGTAATCCCAGCACCTTGGGAGGCGGAGGCGGGCAGATCATGAGGCCAGGAGTTTGAGACCAGCCTGGCCAACATGGTGAAACCCCGTCTCTACTAAAAATATAAAACTTAGCTGGGCATGGTGGTGGATGCCTGTTATCCCAGCTACTCAGGAGGCTTAGGCAGGAGAATCGCTTGAACCCGGGAAGCAGAGGTTGTGGTGAGCCAAGATCACACTACTGCCCTCCAGCCTGGCAGCAGAGCGAGACTCCAAAACTCCATCTCAAAATAAACGAACAATGCATGCAGTGTTGTATAGTTTATGATGCATAGTCTTCCTTGATGTAAGTAAGGCAGGGTAAGCACCCCAATAGTTTCTCATTTTACAAATGAGGAAACCGAGCTTCAGAGAGGTGAAGACACGAGCCTAAGATCCCACAGCTGGCAAGTAGCTGAGCTGGTCTGAGAGCCCTGGAGGAGGAAACCCTGCCTGTGCTCTGGCAAAATACAAGGGAACTTGGCTTTCCGTTGGGTCCTAATTGTCAGGGGTGGGGGAAGTGGTGCTGTGTCTGGTCTGGGGCTGGGAGCGGTGTGGTTTGACTCTTGACTCTGCCACTTACCAGCCGTGTGACCTTGAGCTAGTGACTTCACCTCCCCTGGCCTTGGTTGCCTCATGTGTAAAGTGGGGCCATAACGCCTGGTCCCTGGGGACTGAGGGCTCCCTGAGGACAGGCTCTGGGTCTGTCTCTTGATTGTGCTTTCCTGGTGCCTGCCACATTCAAGGTGCCTAGGGTGATCACGAGATCCTGCACATAGAACGGCCGGGTCTGAGCCCAGAATGTTGAGTGCTCTCAGGGACTGTTGGTTGTTACTGTGTTATTTGGGAACGGAGGCACAGAGAGCCTGACAGCTCCTCTGAGGTCACACAGCTGAATCCAGAGTAGAAGTGGTGGCTTCACTGGTGAGTTGGGTTTGGTAGCACTGCCAGGGATGAATTGGGACTGCGTCCAGGACCAGGGGAGGGCCTGCTGAGGTGGGCTGCAGTCCCAGGGTCAGCAGGCATGCTGGGCAGGGAGGCCAAGCGGGGGTGTCTGAGTGCTGGGGATCTGGGCTGCCCTCCACACCCCTCGGGATGCAGAGACGGTCCCCATCCCGGCCGGCTAACTCCTGCGCGCTATGCCCAGGCCACCTGGAGGCTCTCGGTCGCCCTCTGCTGGGCTCTGGATGCCTCTGCGGGGCCACCTCCAGAGGCCGTAGGAGGAAAAACAATGTCCCCTCCTCAGCTCAGTCTGGGCGTGAATGATAGATCGATCCAAAGAAACCCAGGTAGGAAGAGAAAGACCCCTCAAGCAAACCGAGGTCACAGTGGCTTCCCTAGCTCCCTGTGCTGTGCCAGAGGCCCTGGCTTCTCTCTTTTTTTTTTTTTAGTGAGACAGAGTCTCACTTTGTTGCCCACGCTGGAGTTCAGTAGTGCGATCTCAGCTCTCTGCAACCTCCGTCTCCCAGGTTCAAGCAATCCTCTCACCTCAGCCTCCCCAGTAGCTGGGATTACAGGAGTGGGCCACCACACCCGGCTAATTTTTGTATTTTTAGTAGAGACAGGGTTTCACCATGCTGGCCAGGCTGTTCTCATGATCCACCCACCTCAACCTCCCAAAGTGCTGGGATTACAGACATGAGCCACCACGCCTTGCCCACATTTCCAATTTTTATGAGGACACCAGTCCTGTTGGAATAGGGCCTACCGACCTCATTTTTAAACTTGATTACCGCTGTAATATCAAATTAAATTCAATCTATTTGGAATACCTCCAAGTAAGGTCAGATACTGAGGTATTAGGGGCTAGAACTGCAGAATGTGAATTTATCTTCCTCATTTCAACAGGAAACTCGGAGAGGCAATGAAAGGGAATTCAGCCTTTGACAAATGTTTTTAAGCACACAGTTGTGGTAGACACTGGTTCTAGGTGCTTAGGATGCCATTCATTCATTCATTTGAACCTAGAACCATGTCTGACGCATAGTAGGTGCTCGGTAAGTATTTGTTGAGTGAATAAACTAATTCGTTCCACAGTCATTCAGGCTGTAATTTGAGCCAAGTTACTTCACCTCAAGGAGCCCTCAGTTCTCCCAAATGAGTTGAATCACATAATTACCTCTTAGGGTTGTTGACAGGATGAAATAATAACTATAAGAAGCTTCTATATGCTAGGATAGATTTTTTCATATACAATGTTCAATACTCACAGTAGCTTTATTAAAATAAAATTCACCAGCTGGCCACAGTGGTTCATGCCTGTAATCCCAGCACTTTGGGAGGCTGAGGCAGGTGGATTAGTTTGAGGTCAGCCTGGCCAATATGGTGAAACCCCATCTCTACTAAAAATACAAAAACTAGCCCGATGTGGTGGCGCATGCCTGTAATCCCAGCTACTTGGGAGGCTGAGGCATGAGAATCACTTGAACCCAGGAGGCAAAGGTTGCAGTGAACAGAGATCATGCCACTGTACTCCAGCCTAGGCGATACAGGGAGATTCATTCTCAAAAAAACGAAACTAAACTAAACTAAAATTCAGCTAACATAGAAGTCACCATTTTAACCATTTTAAAGCGTGCAACTCAGTGGTTTTTATTGTATTGGTAATATTGTGCAACCAATACCACTATGCAATTCCAGAACATTTTCATCATCTTCCAAAAACTCTGCACTCACGAAACAGTCTCTCCCTATTCTCTCCTCCCCCCCTAACCCCTAGCAACCACACATCTACTTTCTGTCTCTGTGGATTTGCCTATTGAAAACACTTCACATACATGAAATGATACACTATATGGCCTTTTGTGTCTGGCTTCTTTCCCTCAGTATATTTCCGAGGTCCATCCCTGTTGCAGTGTATATCTGTGCTTCAGACCTTTTTATGGCTGAATAATATTTCATTGTATGGATTTACATGTTTATCTATTCATCAGTGGATGGACATTTGGGTGGTTTCCACCGTTCGGCTATTGTGAATAAGGACTCCTTTTTTAAAATTTGTTTTTTGAGAATGGATCTCACTCTGTCACCCAGACTGGAGTGCAGTGGCGCGATCTCTGCTCACTGAAACCTCCGCCTCCCAGGTTGAAGCGATTCTCCTGCCTCAGCCTCCCAAGTAGCTGGGACAACAGGCGTGTGGCACCACACCCGGCTAATTTTTTGCGTTTTTAGTAAAGACAGGGTTTCACCGTGTTATCCAGGATGGTCTTGATCTCCTGACCTTGTGATCTGCCTGCCTCAGTCTCCCAAAGTGTTGGGATTACAGGGGTGAGCCTCCGTGCCCAGCCAACGAGACCCCTTATAAGAAGCTTCTATATGCTAGGATAGATGTCCTACATGTACAGTGTTTTGATGCAGGGCAGGTGAGCCCCAAAGTGGGGCTTAGCCCACAAGGGTTCTTGACTTTGCCCAGGAAAGAATTCAAGGGCAAGTTGGAGGCAGAAGAAAACAGCTTTACTGAAGTGGGGGTGTTACAGCTTCGTGACTGCTCCTGCAGAGCAGGGCTAGCCCCTTAGGCAGAGGGTAGCAGGTCAGGCACTTCTGCAGTCGTATATATACACGCACTTTTAATTACATGCAGATGAAGGGGCGGTTTATGCAGGCATTTCTAGGGAAGGGGCAGTAACTTTTGGGTCGTGGTGCCATTGCCAGGGAAAGGGTGGTAACTCACGAACGTTGCCATGGCAACAGTAAACTGACTTGGCCCACTGGTGGGGGAGTCTTACGGAAGGCAGCTTCTGTCCAGGCCCTGTTTTAGCTAGTCCTCAATTTGGTGAGGCATCTCAGCTCCATCTCTGAATGGAGTCCTGCCTTCTACTTTACCTCTGTGTAGACGTTTTTGTGAATACGCGTCCTCAGCCCTCTCGGGTGCATATCTGAGAAGGTACTACTTTTGGGGGAACTGCCAAAGTGTTTTCCGGGGCGGCCACACCATTTTGCATTCCCACCAGCCCCGTATGAGGGTTCCAGTTTCTCCACACTCTTGCAACCCTTGTGCTTTTCTGTCTTTTTGTTTGTGGCCATCCTAGTGGGTGTGAAGTGGGACCTCACTGTGGCCGTGCTTTGCATTCACCTGATGACTAACGGTGTTGAGCCTCTTTTCACAGGCTTATGGCCATTCCACAGCAGCCTTTTAAGCTAGGTGTCATCGCCATCTGATCGTGGAGGAAACAAACCTGGAGAGTTGAAGAGATTTGCTTAATGCAAGGAGGTGGTGGGGCTGTGCCTGGGACTTGGGTGTGTCCGTCTCCGAAGCACCGCAGAACCGAATTCACTGTAGAAGCAGGTCCAGTCTGAGCGGCAGGAGACCTGATCTCTAGTGCGTTCACCTTGGGTAAGTCCTTTACCGGTTTTGGGCGTCACTTTTTCCTCCGTGCCACTTGGGGCGATATACTTCAAGCGTCTCTGGCCTCTCTAGGAACTAGAATCTCTAAGATTAATCGTTTCAGGGCGGTGTTTGCCCCGCCCCTTTAGCGCCAGTGGCCTGCGACGCCGGAAGTGCCCCGCTCTTTTTATTTGCTCCCGCCCCCGGCCCGGAAGTGCTTTCTTGGGAAGATGGCGGCTGTGTCGGTGTATGCTCCACCGGTTGGAGGCTTCTCTTTTGATAACTGCCGCAGGTGCGGCCTTGCCTGGGGCTTGGTTCAGGGAGCGAGTAAGAGTGGGGTGCTCGGGTGGGAGCTGGGCTGCGCCCTGATTCAAAAAGTCTGAGGGAAGGGTGGATGGCGGGGCCTGTGGCCCGCGGCCCGTGTGACTCAGGGGAATCAGGGCCTGAGCGTGGGTTTCTCCTGAAGCCGTGTCTGCCCTCCCACCTTCCCAGCGCTCTCGGCCACCATTTATCTCCGTTTCCTTAAACACGTCTCGGCCCCTCACTGAGGCTGTCTTCGCTGGAAAACGGGACAGCAGTGCTGATGGTGGGAGGATTCGTTAAACAAATAGGCGTGAAAGCAAGTAACAGGTTTCCTGAGTTCTCTGTTAGGCAGGCGGTGCTGCACGATGTGGCCCTGCCCTTCAGCAAATGATTCTCTCATTTGCTCTCAGGAATGCCGTCTTGGAAGCCGATTTTGCAAAGAAGGGGTACAAGCTTCCAAAGGCCCGAAAAACTGGCACGACCATCGCCGGGGTGGTGTATAAGGTAAGCCGAGTCAGGCTGAGAGCAGCAGTGACTGAACCGGTAACAGGAATCGGAACACTTGTCTTCCTCTGTCTGTCCCGGCTCCGTCTGGAAAGGCAGATACCATAGAATATATGAGGAGATCGTTTTCGGAGTGACTGCTTTTGTCAGGTTTTGTGTGCTTCTCAACAGTTTATGCTCTTTCCTCTCTTTGCTGAGGCTTGTTTTAACAGGTCAGTTAGCTTCTTAATTACTAATTTAGGAAGCCAAAGTATGTAATGGGAGATGACGAGATTTGGGGTGAGACAGATCTATTTCACCTTTGAGCTCTATAATGCTGCTTCCAACTTGGGGCAGCTCACTCTCCTTCTCACAGGGACACCTTCAGATGCGTCAAATGGAGATAATAACTCCTGCCTTAAATTGTTGTAAAGGTCAAAAGGGATGATGATTACCTGTATGGATGAAGAGTAGCATGTTTTAAAAGAAAATTGACAGTGACGGCTATTTTAATGGAAAGATTTCTTAGTCTTAATCCAGGTGTTTTCCAGATTAGCTCTGATTTGCAAAGAATTCACCAGACACCTGAGCCTTACTTGAGAATGGGAATAATTCTTACCTACTCAGACTTCAGCTAGTAGCGTTTACTAAGAAACCTTTTCTTAAATCCTGAAAGTGTAGCACAGTATTTTTGGTAGGAGTTTTGGCTGGCGTTATGAGATGGCTATTTTAATGGAAAGAGTTCTGAATTTTAATCTAGGTGTTTTCCAGATCAGCTCTCATTTGCAAGGAATTCACCAGACACCTGAGCCTCACTTGAAAATGGGAATAATTCTTACCTACTCAGGATTCAACTAGTAGTTGCATTTACTAAGAAACCCTTTTTTTTTTAAATCCTGAGAGTGTAGCACCATGTTTTTGGTAGGAGTTTTGGCTGGCGTTATCAGATTAGGGAGCATGACATGGCCAACATAGTTTTCCCTAAAGTAGAATGGAGAGCTGTGGTTGTTTTATATATGTAAAATTGTTTAAAAACTTTTTTTTTTAAAAATAGGATGGCATAGTTCTTGGAGCAGATACAAGAGCAACGGAAGGGATGGTTGTTGCTGACAAGAACTGTTCAAAAATACACTTCATATCTCCTAATATTTAGTAAGTATTGGTTTGTTTGAATAGCTCTGATACTTTCAAACATGTCAGGGCTAAAAATTGACCTCATTGCATGCTCCTCACTAAAATCTGTTGTTCAATCTGTATTTTCTATCTCCCTTAAATGGCATTTCCATCCACCTGTGACCTAAGCTAGTCATCTTCAAGTCCTCTCTTTGCTTCAGTCTCCAACTGAACTGGTAGCCAGTTTTGCTTTTTCTGTGCCCCTTGAATCCATTCCCTCCTATCCTTTCCTTTGATAAGGCTCTAGTTGGAGTTCCTTTGTCTTTTTCTTTTTTTAAAAAGTTAGCTTGAACCAGAGAGGTTCTTTTTTCTTAGCTGGACTATGGCAGTTGTCATTTAATTGGCCTCTCTTTTCCATTCTACTGTTGACTCTTCTGCCATATTGGATCTTGTAAAACATAGATCTGGTTACATTCCTTCTTAAAAAGCTTCTCAAGAGACTTGTCACATTTCCACACTACTTTTAGGATAAAAATCAAAATTCTGTGGCTTTGCAGTCTCAAGAAAGCTTACCCTTCAAGCCTCTTTTTCAGTTGCCATCACCTTGTGCTCCTGTTACAACTGAACTGTTCCTACTTTCCTCAGTCCCCGTTCTCTTTTTCCCTCATCTCCAAGCTGTTCTGCCTTTGCTTATGTGAGATTCTATTTAGAGACTCTTCCTTCCCTGTTTGTAGAGTGTTTTTTTTTTTTTTTTTTTTTTGAGACGGAGTTTCGCTCTTGTTACCCAGGCTGGAGTGCAATGGCGCGATCTCGGCTCACCGCAACCTCCGCCTCCTGGGCTCAGGCAATTCTCCTGCCTCAGCCTCCTAAGTAGCTGGGATTACAGGCATGCACCACCACGCCCAGCTAGTTTTTTTGTATTTTTAGTAGAGACGGGGTTTCACCATGTTGACCAGGATGGTCTCGATCTTTCAACCTCGTGATCCACCCGCCTCGGCCTCCCAAAGTGCTGGGATTACAGGCTTGAGCCACCGCGCCCGGCTGTAGAGTGTTTTTATTCTAGCTCATATGTAACCTTTTCTTCTGCAACTTTTTTTTTTTTTTTTTGGAGAGATGTGGTCTCACTATGGTTGCCCAGGCTGTTCTTGATCTCCTGGCCTTAAGTGATCCTCCCACCTGGGTCTCACAGAGTGCTGGGATTACAGGCATGAGCCGCCCTGCCCAGCCTGAAACCTTTTTTTAATGATCAGAATAAATTGCTTTCTCCTCCAGTTTCCCATAGCATTTTGTACCTGTGCGACTACAGTGTATTAAATGATGTATTATAATTTTTGATTCTTGTGTGTCTTCTACTCAACTTTGAAATCAAGTACAAGGACTGTCATGTTTTCTTTATTCCCAGTGCTTAGTGTAATTACTGCTATCTAGTAGTAAGTACTTGGTAGATGTTGAATTGCAAGACTTTTAACACACCTTGCTCTTTTGTACAACTTGGATATATTTGTAGGATTAATGAAATGCACCCTCCGTTGTTAGGAGCACAGAAAACAGTAATTTCATATGTTCCATTGGGCCATAGATAATATATTTGCCTATAACTAGATGCATATTCTCAATTTTCTATTTAAAATGGATTAAACAGAGAAGTTATAGCATAGATATATTCAGAAACATCTCTCTCTCTCTACCTGGACTTAATGGAAGTTATCCGAGAACCTCTGCTTCTAATTGAGCCCTCTGATAATTGGATTTCAGTGACGTTTCTAATTGGATTTTTCAGTTGTTGTGGTGCTGGGACAGCTGCAGACACAGACATGACAACCCAGCTCATTTCTTCCAACTTAGAGCTCCACTCCCTCTCCACTGGCCGTCTTCCCAGAGTTGTGACAGCCAATCGGATGCTGAAGCAGATGCTTTTCAGGTAAGTTTCCAGAATGGGGATTCCTGTTAATATCTTTTTCTCATATCTTAGGTTTTTTTTTTTCAGCCAAGGGAATCCTGGAAAGTAGTGAAAAAGCATCCAGAAATACACATTTTGTTCCAGAAATCAGTTGTTAATTGAAGAGCCATTTAAAATGGTTTTTAAAGTGCATTTCAGTTTGTGTGGCCTGATTATTTTTTCATGAATAAATCACATGTCACCAGTTGAGTCATTTCCTGAAGCATGGAGATATTACTGGATAGGAGCAACTCTTGCTCATAGTAAGAAAGTTACAGCTGGAGGACCTATGAATTTGTCTTGTGAAACTGCTCTGTCCTCCCTGTAAACACAAACCCAAATGATTGTCTCCCCTTTCCCCTACCCGCTTTAGGGGCAAAATAACAATGAAATAAAAAGTGGTATTTATAATTGGCTATGAGTGGGTATGATAACATTAACCAACTTTTATCTACCTCTTACTCTGTTCCAGGACTTGTGCTAAGTGCTTTATGCATCATCTCGTCCTTTTAACTCTGAAATAGGGGCTATTAGTATCTCCTATTTGTAAGTGAACAAATTGAAGTTAAAGAGGTGTAGTAACTTGCCTGACCTGACCTTCATTCTCTGCTGACTCTCAGCTCATATTAGTGGTTTTGTTTCTCTTTCTCCTCTAATAATTACCTCATCACTTTATGTCTGTATGGGTCTTGGCAGTTTTCAAAGTGCATTTTCTCATTTATTTCTCATAAGAGAGGCAGTGTTGATAGCAGAAATAGCCTGGGCATTTACTCTTGGTTTGGAATACTGGCTTCTCCTTTTGGGACGTGCTTTACCTTTAACAAATTCTTTCCTTTTTCCTTCTATGTAGAATGGATATTGTGATACCTGCCCCTAGCGGGGTTGTTGTGAGAATTAAAGGGGAGCATAGATAGACAGTAAAGATTTTAAACTGGTGGCTCCTAGGCCATCAGCTTGTAGAGAAATTTATTTGGTTGATATGTATATATTTTAAATAGTGGCTAATAATTGTAAACGGGGAGATTTGAATTAAAAGTCTAGATTTCAGCTGGGCATGGTGGCTCATACCTGTAATCCCAGCACTTTGGAAGGCCAAGGCAGGCGGATCATCTGAGGGCAGGAATTTGAGACCAGCCTGGCCAACATGGTGAAACCCCATCTCTACTAAAAATACAAAACTAAGACGGGCATGGTGGTGCACGCCTGTAGTCCCAGCTAATTGAGGCTGAGGCAGGGGAATCATCTGAACCCAGGAGGCAGAGGTTGCAGTGAGCCGAGATCATACCAGTGCGCTTGCCTGGGTGACAGAACAAGACTCCTTCTCAAAAAAAAAAAAAAAAAAAAAAAAGTGTAGATTTCTGTCTTTTGGAAACATTCAGAAACACGTGGCAGTAAACTTCTGGAACTCAGTGGTGGATGTTGCCTTAGAAGTGGGAGTGGGTGCTCTGTGCGGCTCACTTCACTGTTTCCTTCAGGGCTCTGGCCTTCTGAGAATTTGCAGGTCCTCATCTCTGTGTCTAGCCTGACCCCTGGGTTTTCAATAGTGTGTATGAGGTTTAGTGTAGCCCAGTAGCAAGGCCAAGGGCTATAGTATAGTTTCCATTTCACAAATGAGACCAAGGCCTAGAGCCATATGTGTAAGAAGCCTAGTCCACCCAATTGCTGCTTTGTGTTTGTGTACCTATCATTATTCTAATCCATGAGAATTACTGGTAGCCGAATTCTTCCAGCACAGTGTGAGTAGAACTTGTTAAAGCACGCCTATTGATGAGATTTCTGAAGGCATTTGTGGATTTTAATTTTAAATATAAAGCTCCCTCTGGTGGTTTGCTTGCTACATTATGTATAAGACTTTTTTGAAAACTTTTTTTACACAGTGTAACATAATCTATGTAATACAATAATCTATATAATAAAGGCAATTTTTAAGCTTGTAAAATTGCTGCAAATAGAATGTTTCAAGATTCCTTGTAACTTCATGTAAAACAATTAGCAAAATAATTTAGCAGATGTTTCCGTTAATCACTTTAAAATGTTCTGAAGTTCCTTTTTCCAGTGTTTTGTCATTTTTTAGTTTAAGATACTTGGTAAAAGATAAATTTTACCAGATTTTGAGAGGAACATTTAAATATAAACCAGCATAATAGTTATAGTTTTTTATGCCCTCTTACATTTTTGGTGAATTACATAAAATGAGAGTGGTATAAAAAAAAAGAGTGTAGGATTTGACTTTAGAACTTCGGTTCACCTCCTGCCTACAGCACTGATAACCGTGTAAAATTGGGTGATTCCTCTTGCCTCCTTGGCTAGTTTTCCTTCTCAGTAAAATGAGGATAATAGTTTCTGTCTCTCTGACTTTTGAGGAGGAAAGGAATAAAGCTAGGCTATGACCTTGCATACTGCAGAGCCTGCTGCCTAGTTGGAGCCCCATAAAATTCAGTCTGAAAGGGAGTACAAGGTATTCTTGGTATTACTGAACTTTTTTTTTCTGAACGGCCTTTTTTTTTTTGGTATGTGAGTCAGAAAATAATAAACAAAAGTGGACATCTTTTCCCTTAAGCACCACCTTTATCTTTTTTTTTTTTTTTTTTTTTTTGAGACGGAGTTTCGCTCTTGTTACCCAGGCTGGAGTGCAATGGCGCGATCTTGGCTCACCGCAACCTCCGCCTCCTGGGTTCAAGCAATTCTCCTGCCTCAGCCTCCTGAGTAGCTGGGATTACAGGCACGCACCACCATGCCTGGCTAATTTTTTGTATTTTTAGTAGAGACGGGGTTTCACCATGTTGACCAGGATGGTCTCGATCTCTTGACCTCGTGATCCACCCGCCTTGGCCTCCCAAAGTGCTGGGATTATAGGCGTGAGCCACCGCGCCCGGCCTGCACCACCTTTATCTTACACGTATGCTAGCTAGATGTAGTTGATGTAAGTAACACTTGTTCTGTGAGCATGGAGCCTCCTTGTTGAGTTTAATAAAAGTTAGTGAAATGCTGTTCTATATTCTGGAAACTATTACTTGAATATGTAGAGGCTCTTATATTGTAACTTTTTTCCTAATAAACATAATGTACATTTATTGTAGAAAATTTGGGAAATACTGAAAAGCTCAAAGAACAAAATAAAAATTTTGCCTTTCAGGGAGCATCACTCTTGGTTTGGTGTATATTATTCTACTCTTTCGTCTTTTAAGTTCTTCCCTTCCTCTCTTCCTTCTATATTACTAGTGCACGTTCATGGTAAAAACAAAGCTGGAAGATAGAAACAAAAGGAATGTAAAAAACTACCTGGATTCCTGCCACCCACAAGCAGTTAGTGCTAAGAGACGATTACCCTTCAAGGTTTTAAAAATATGTTCAGTAATATTTTTTAAAATGGGATTGTAGTTGTTCTGACCATACTAGAGCCTAATCTTTTCACATAACAGTGCATCTTGAATGGTTTCTATACCAGGGCATTTCAAAATGAAAATACCTGTTTTTAAAATTATAAGAAATAATATAATTGTAAAAAATATAGACACCAGAAACCTGGATAGAAGGAAGTAAATGCCACCTGATGTTCTGTCATTTAGACACGTACACTGTAAATTTTTGAAGATCTATTTTTTCTATACCTTTTGTTCTGGGCATGTATCCTTGTATGTATGCATTTAAAATAATGAATTATTACTGTATGTGTTGTTTTGTAATTTCCGCTATTCACATAATAGTATCTTATGAATATGGTTCCTGTCAGTAAAAGAGTTTTTCTCTTGAGTCCATAGAGAAGTTCTGAATACTTGTAACTCTCCTGAAATCAGAAAAAATGTGTGTACTCTTATGGGGGAAAATTTCTACAATTTTAGTCAGTTTTTATGAGGGCTCTGTGTCATAATTTTTTGGTGGTATCACTGTATCCCTTCTGTGGCTGTGTTACAACTTAACCAGTTTTTGAACATTAACAATATTGTCCATTTTAAGGCATTTAAGATATTATTAGGTATTCTGTGAACGCTTTGGAACATAGAACCTTTGAATACTTGTGTGATTAATTCTTTAGACTGTAGAGTAAATGCCCAGAAGTAGAATTGTTGGTTCAAAGTTTTGCACATTTAACATTTTGGTAGATGTTGCCAAAGCTCTCCCTTGACAAGCATCGTACTACCATCCGTAGTGCAGGAGAAAATGTAGTATGATGGTTAATTTGATTTTAGACAGGGTCTCTCTCTGTTGCCCAGGCTGGAGTGCAGTGGCATGATCCTGGCTCACTTAAAGATGGTGCATGACGGATGACTTGAGCCTTACAATTTTACGCCTAAAATTTTAAGGCTCAAGTCATCCTCTCACCTCAGCCTCCTGAGTAGCTAGGATTGTAGGCCCACGCCACCATGCTTGGCTAATTTTTTGTTGTGTTTGTTTCTTAACATTTTTTGTAGATGATGTTTTACTATGTTGCTTAGTCCGGTCTCAAATTCTTGGCCCCAAGTAATCCTCCTGCCATGACCTCCCTAAGTGTTGGGATTACAGGTGTGGGCCGCCACACTTTGGCTTAGCATGATTTTTAATGATTGTGTAATGTTCTGTTGTACAGCTGGATCAGTTTAGCCATTTCTCCCTCTGGCTGTTTCCACTTTTTTTCGTTATAAACAATGCTGTTGTAAACATCCTTGTGCGTTCATTTCTGTATATTTGTCTGTTTATGTCCTTAGAATAGAGTACTAGTAGTAAAATTTCTGGATCAATAAATTATTGAAATTTTAATAATTACAGTAATTTGCCAAAACATCTTGATTCATTTAAAGGCACCTACCAGTTTATGTTTTAGCTTAGAAGGCAACTAGGCTGATTACCATTGATTTTATTTAAACACCCTGTTCAGTTGACAGCTGGTGTAGTGAAAGAGGCACTGGACTAGTTGGGGGTGGTGGGACTGGCAATTGTGGCTTCTCTTCTTGGAGCCCTTGGCCCTAGCCTGACCCTGCTGCTAGCTTATGTGGCCTTGGACCAGTTTCCTCCCTTGTCTAGGGCTCTGTTCTCTTTTTAAGGCTACTTCTAAAATCCTTTCCTAGGAAGTTCTTGAAGTTTTTACTTATAAATGAAAGGTTCTTTTTGAAATAACAATTTGGTAATCAAGGAACAGGGGAAGTATTGGCCCACTATTCTGTTTACTTAGAGCACTTCTGGATGTACAGCTATGTCTCAGACCGTCTGAAGTTAAGACTTTGATGCTTGTGTTAGTTTATCAGTTTTAATGATTACATTGTTTGGCAGATTCAGTACGTGTTGGTTATGCTTTTCTTCCCAAATAGCTAAAGGCTCACAGTGGATAACTTTAAATCCAGCATGTTTATCTAGCACAGCAATTCTCATGTTAAAAAACTATACCAAATACAGGGAAATGAATCTATAGAAATGGAAAAAAGGGGTCCAAAGGAACAAATACATGCACAATTAAATGGAGCTGGGGTGGGTGGAAAATATATTCCTC